>NW_027226510.1:0-570968 GCF_022539635.2 Chironomus tepperi | reverse complement strand
TTTTCATAGCTGACAGCACACAGTCTTGGCAATGTCCCCTGGTAGGTTCCAATTTCTATCGATGGCCACTTCCGCAGATTACCACCTTCCGTCGATGTCCCTTCTCGCAGACTCGTATGGAAGGTCATTTGTAGAAGGCGGCAACCTGCAAAAGAGTCCGATGGTCCCTGGATTAATGTTGTAATCTTCTGTAAATAGCAGTTTTGCACTTTCTGCTGATGACCCCTTTCGCAATTCGTCACTTCCTTCAGATGGCCACTGCCGCAGGATGGCTATCTTCCGCAAATAGTCCTTTGGCAGGTTGTCGTCTTTCGCTGATTGTCTTTTCTGCAAGTTGTCACCTTTTGCAAATGGCCCTTTCTGTAGTTTGCTACCTTTCATTAATGACCCCATCCGCCGATTACCGCATTCTCAGGATAGTTCCTGTCGCAGGTTGACATCTTTCGCCGATAGCTCTTACGCAGGTTGCCGCCTTCTGCAGGTTTTGGAGAAAGGTGGTAACCTTGAGTAAGAGACTTGGAATGGAATTGACTACCTGTGAAAGGTGGCAGCCTGCGAACTGGGCCATCAGCGAAAGGTGGATTGGCAAATTCCGCATTTTACCAACTCTGATGCAAAGCATTCTAAATATACACTAAAGGATGTTTGGGGATTATTTGTTTAAATTTTCAACTTAATTATGAAAAACAAAAAATAAAAAAAAAAAAAAACATTTCAGCCGTTCCATTTAATTTTTTATGTAAATTTTTTCTGCTTTTTTTTCAACTAACCCATCATTTTGCTGTCTCATTCATTATTAATTTAAAAATTAATTACATGAAATGATTGAGATGAATTTTATGCTAAAGTGCTTTTTTCCGGAATTAAGTTTTATTCACTTGCTGTTGATTTGTATAATGGAATTTTAAATATACTGTGGATTGTTTGTGGATGATTGTGATATATTATTAAGGTACTTTTTTGGGGTTAAATATATTTTAATTAGGTTGGGTTTTGTATTTTCTTCAAATTGACATGTTGTTTCATATGCTTCACGTGGGTTTATCCAAGATTAATCTAAATCTTACTCAAGTTAGACCTTATGCTTTACTTTTTCATGTGATATTACACTTTAACAGTTAAATGTGGATACTACTGACATGTGCTGTTATTTTAAAACTTGACGCAAACCAGAATGGAACAATCTGCAATTAATTGTCCTTATGTCTAGTTAAAAACTTAACATTTGTGGCACTTGCCATGATGCTTCAACTTGAACGTACAGATCATTTGAGATCCATCGCCTAAAGTTGATTCCATCGCTGGCTTCCACTTGCCAATTTCCGATACCAAGTGCAATCCTATCTCTATCGACAGCTTCCTTCCAAGAGTTCTTTAGACGTCCACGGTCTCATGTCGTCCAGAAAGTACGCTTTGAAGAGGTTGATAGACATAGAGTCGACTATCACAGCCTGTTCTGCTCGGGATATTTTCAAGTCCCTTAATCCCGGAAGGCATTCGACGTAAAAATGGCGAAAAAAAACTGCTCAAAGCAAGCGTAAGTTTTGCAAGATCTTTCACCTTTTCTACCTCGTGTGCCTTCTTGGAATTTTAAATGCAATATCATGACTTTGACAAGTATTTAATTTCTAAAAAATTGTAGCTCTTAAATACTTTAAGTATATGTCATGTTCTTAAGTCTCCCACTTGTTTGTTTAAATAACCCTTATATATCCCGAGTAGACAACTTGACATAATGTGTGGCAAATAACTAGACGTAAGGTAGACTAACGACATTAGCCGACCGTAGGCTTTGTTAATAACTAGACATCATGTCAAATTGTCTGGTCGGATAAAACATAAAGGAAATTTCAAGTTATTGATACACATTCCTGTACACATTTTAAGCTTTTCTGGATAAACACAATGATAAGAGCTTGAAGATTTATATTTAGTCAAGTTGATTAACATTGACTTTTTGAGTCGGCTATGAGGTCTGATAATAATACTTAATATCAAAACAGCGCTATTTGGACATTGTTTGTTTTATCAAGGGCATAGGCATTTTGAAGAGTATTTGGGATGGTACAACAGATAATCGATTGCAGTGTCGTTGCTATAAGAAAACCCTACATTATGTTCCATTATAATACTTAAAGAATACTTTGAATACAGACCCTGAGATAAAATTTTTGATGCTCATTTTAATTAGCATGCTCAAGAGTATACTCAATAAATGTAATTGAGCATGATTAATTTTGTAAGGATATTCATTCTCCTTTTCTGTACTTGTGCAGTTTGTCTGGTTCAGTCATTGTCAAACAGTATTTTAAATAAAATGACCCGAGTAGATCCAAATCCAACAAGTTGAAGGAAGGGCAAGTTTTCCAGTTCATAAATAGCTCTAACGCCATTTTTTCGTATTCTTGCCCACACGAGTACGTCATCCATTTCATCGTCGCTTTGATATTTTCCAAAAATTCCCACTCTGATAGAAATTCAGTCAAATTCATCTTTTAGTGTTAGAGAAAATCCAAATAAGTCAATTTATATCACAAAACTGACTATAAATAGAATTTAGAATAATAAAGACATTGAATAGACAGCAAATTTACATGGAAAAATGATGTATTTCAAAAGTATCATCGATACATAAGGATGACCATCTACTTAAATCCCAATAAAAACTTGTTTAAAGCTTGAATGTCTGAAGAAACAAAGTTAAAGCTTTTCGACATGGATAAGAAGGGATGAAATGGTGCTTAAAAGATTCAAGTTTCAATGCATATTTCTGAAATATCCTCTAGACATCCTAACCACATCCAAACAAAATTGATTGATTCCTCCGGTCACTTGTCCCTTACTTTACCCAAAAATACATTCACAATAGTGTAAAAAGGAGACCTTTAGAAAACAATAGCTTACACGAGAAGCTATTTTTATACCCAAAAATAGAATATCCTTTAGGCTTTGGACATAAATATCATTTTTCTTGGATTGATATTTAATAAAAATACATCAATGTTGCCTGAATGCATTATCAGTCTAGCGAATAATAATTATTACGACATAATTGAGTATGATTGGTTTTAATCAAGCAAAATTATATTGAATATTTTTTCCTGCCCGCAGAGAATGGTAAGCTGAGAATATAATTCGAGATTATGTGATGTGGAATAAATAAATATTCAGCATAAATAAAAAAATTACGGAAATTGAAATTTGCAATTTAATTATTGTTTAAAAAAATGGGAATAAATATTTTATTTCTGTGGAAAAGTGCAAGAAATTTATTTTAAGGAAGGGACGCTAGAGAATTTTTTCTGATTTTTTTTTACATCGAGCTACACTTTATTGAATTATTTAAATCAGTGTTTGCTTAAACTTTTAGCCATGAATGTGTCACCTGGTCCGAAACCGCACACAGTTTATGACATTTTATCTCGTTTTTCGAAAAATAATTCTCGAAACAATGGTGTGCCGCGGAACACAGTTTTGATAACTCTGATCAAAATAAACCTGAGCAGCTCAAATTACTCATGGCAGCCAATTGATTGCTATTTGGCGTCAAGTAGGCAATTTTCGTGATAAATGCCATAAAAATAGTCGTGCTGCCCGAGAAAGATAAGATGCGTATTAAAAGCTTTAAAACCAGAGCTTATCTGGACGACACAACTAAAATGATTTGTGTCCTTTGATTGATAACAATAAAAAGTAGGCTTCCATACACTAGCCTCTGTCACACTTCGGACAACTCTGTTTGGTAACCATACAAATGTCACAAGGAGAACAGCTTTCATTTGTGTCAATTAAGGAAGTATTTTTCTGGTTGGCTTAACCTCAAAACTCTTTTCTTACCACAAGATGGATATCTTTCCCTAGATCAGTGGTGAGTAGCTGGTGTGTGGCAACACAATTGTATGCTTCTCAAATTTTTTGAAATACAATGTTTTTTATGTCGTGTGTGGTTTCGGTCGAGACTTATAGTTGATGGCAATTTAATGCCCAGTTGCTGACTAGTTGTAACTTATTTTTTTCCACTTGGACAATATGTGCCGCAAAAAATAAAAGGTTGTCCACCACTGTCTTAGATAGTTCGCTACAAAATTTCAGAAAAAAATCCACAGCGTCCCTGCCTTAAAATGTAAAAAAATAAATTAAAACAAATGAATACAAATGAAATGATATGTTTTTTCAGTGAATCAAACAGTGTCAAGAGATTCCTCATTAACATTTAATTGAGTATAATGTCAACAAAGAAAACTTTTTTATTCTGAATACATCAGAGAATAAATCAAACAAGTTGTAAAAGAACTCCAATTAAAAATTCAGTGACAAAAGTGCGAAGAATTAACACAACAAAAGAATATTTTCTACTTAAAAAACACGTGAAAAATCCTTTCCGCCTTCAGACATTCCAAATCATCATCTTTCAATTGAAACACGCTGTTTATACTGTAAACAAAGCCTACGTAGTCGAGCACCAATTTTTGAATAAAATTTCAATTAACATTTACTCAATATAAAATTCAAAATATGTTAATTTGTGGGTGTATGAATCATCTTAACATCAATGATGCTATGCTGGATATAAAAAATGTTAAAAATAATTGAATTAAAATACATAAACTGACTAATTTAGGTATTATCTCAAAGGACATAACCACTGGAGGGATATGTTAAGCACATAGACATAGACATTCATCAAATACATTAATACAGCCAAAATAGTAAAAAAAAGGGGGAAGATGAGATAGATGAGAAAAAAGGAACAACATCAGCAACAAAGTAGCAAAATTCAGAACAGACACATAATCTATCACGTCCTCTCCGTATATTAACGATGAATATAAATGTTGCGGAACCTTATTGGGATTATTTGCAATTTATAAACGCAAGTTTAACACTTTATAACTTAAACAATAATCATCATAACAATAATAATAATAATAATAATTTAAATAATAATAATAATAATAATAATAACAACAACAACAATAATAATAATAATAATAATAATTTAAATAGTAAAAATGGAAATAACATCACAGATGAACTGCTGCCTGTGCTGATATTTAATAATTCAAATTTTTATTTTAATTCAAATTGTTGCCAAACGACATCAATTGCAACAACAACAGCGGACCCAAATTTCACACAGTACCTGCAAGAACTACCAAGTGATCGCGTTAGCTTATTAGCATTTCTATTTCTATTTTCATTCGCAACAGTATTTGGAAATTCTCTTGTGATATTAGCTGTTATACGCGAGAGATATTTGCATACGTCAACAAATTATTTCGTAACGAGCTTAGCTGTTGCTGATTGTCTTGTTGGTTTAGTTGTAATGCCTTTTTCGGCACTTTATGAGGTGCTACAAAATACATGGTTCTTTGGCGAAAATTGGTGTGACATATGGAGATCACTTGATGTCCTATTCTCAACAGCTTCAATACTTAATTTATGTGTGATATCATTAGATCGATATTGGGCAATTACAGATCCATTTTCATATCCAATGAAAATGACGAGAAATCGTGCGGCAGGTCTTATAGCAGCTGTATGGATATGCTCAAGTTTAATTAGTTTTCCGGCAATATATTGGTGGCGTGCAGCTCGAAATGGTCCCATGCCTGCACTCAAATGCAATTTTACAGAACATTTAGGATATTTAGTCTTCTCATCAACAATCTCATTCTATTTGCCATTACTTGTAATGGTTTTTACATACTGTAGAATATATCGTGCTGCAGTCGTTCAAACACGATCTCTTAAATTGGGTACGAAACAAGTACTGATGGCATCTGGTGAAACGCAATTAACATTAAGGATTCATCGTGGTGGAACGACCCGTGAACGTGATTCATCTCATCATCATCAATTGCAACATCAACATCAAAATACAACGGCAAACTCAACGCCAGAGGAGCCTGATGAAGAGCCACTATCTGCCTTACACAATAACGGTATTCGACGTGATAGACAGATTGTAAAGAATTTTTCTTTATCGCGAAAATTGGCGAAATTTGCGAAAGAGAAAAAGGCAGCGAAAACATTAGGAATTGTTATGGGTAAATATTAATGTTTTATGGCTGTTTATTAGGGTGAAATGACTTTGTGTTGAATTGAATAACTTGGATATTCAAGGTGAAATTGGACTTGCTTTTCAAATTTTAGCTTTTCTTAGTGATGCAAATGAAGAAGGCTCGACTAAGGAACTTTTAATGGGCCGATTATATGACACATGTATATGGTTCATTCGACATGTTGTATATGGAACATGGGACATGTTGTATACGGCACATAGGACATGTTGTATATGACATATGAGACATGCTATATATGGCTCATGTGACATGTTGTATATGACTGATGTGACATGTTGTAGATGGCATATGTGAAATGTTGCGTATGACACATGTTACATGTTGTATATGGCACATGTGAAATGTTGCGTATGACACATGTTACATGTTGTATATGGCACATGTGATATGGTGCATATGACACAAGTATCGTGTTGTATACATATGATACATGTGACATGTCATTTATGGCATATGTGACATGTCATTTATGGCATATGTGACATGTTGTATATGGCACATGTGACATGTGGTATATGACATAAGTGGCATGTGGTATATGGGATAAGTGAAATGTTCCACATGTCATACGTTACATGTGGCATGTTTCATATGACACAAATAACATGTTGCATGTACCAGATCTGGCATGTTGCATGTGTCAGATGTGATATGTCATATGCACCATTTATGACATGTTGTATGCACCATTTGTGACATGTTAAACGCGCCATATGTGGCATGTTATATGTGCCGTATGTGACATGTTGTATGTGCCATATGTGACATGTTGCATGTGCCATGTGTAACATGTTGTATATGGCTCATGTGACATGTTGTATATGACATATATGAAATGTTGTATATGAAAGTCATTAAAAAGTCACAAAGAAGCGGCTCAAGTCGCCATATAGCCGAACATTATTAATTTGTGTCGCTTCAATTTATTACATCGAAATTTCTCAATCAATCACTTTCCAAACGTGAATTAATTATTATGATTATTACGTTGCGGAACGAAATTAATGACCTTCCACGTCTCATTCATTATATTTATAGATCAAATTTCTCAGAATATAACCCCAAAATCCGTCACGTCGTCCGTAAACAACCAAATTGAATTTCAAATGACTTTAAACTTTGAAATACCGCAAAATGTCAAAAGTGCGAAAATAAATCGATCCTTTAATATCATTCACAGCCGTAATCCCACAACTTGACATCAACCCAATCAATTTCATTCATAATGTTTATGAATAATAGAGTTCTTACCCAAAAAAGTTCTGATTACTTAAGGTGAAATTATATATTTTTAAATTCAAATAAATTAATTAGAAAAAAAAATCGATAAATGACAATTTTTAAGCAGGCACGTGTTTAACTTTCTTGGATTGATTGTGTGACGAAATGGAAATGGCTTGTGATTAGGGAAAGTTTTAAATATTCATGAATAAAATAAACATTAGCTTTTTGATGAGAACTTAAAGTATCAAATTACGTGCGAAGTTCACACAGAAAGTACAGAAACAAATTTATTTCGATGATCCGTGACGAGAACTGTTTTGGCTTTAATATTACCAAATAAAAATTCTAAAAGAATTTTCGAAAACAAAAGAAAAAAACATGCATGAATACACAATGACCCATGAAAATTGTTTCTGGTTTCTATTTTTCAATTGCTTGAGTGAATAAGTTTTAGAAGAAAAAGATTGCGATAAAGATAGTCGTAGACGAAGCAGCATTAGGATTGTTTGAGTTTTAGAAGTTTTTGTATCTTGATGATAAGAATAGTCTTAAAATTTAACGGATTTTAAAATTTCAAAAATTCAAAAATATTTTTAAAAATTTCAAAACTTTAATTTCAAAAATTTAAATTAAAAATTTCAAAACTTCAAATTGAAAATTTCAAAAATTTTAATTAAAAGAGAGTGTCGGACTAGCAATCTAACGACCCAGGTTCGATTCCAGTGACATTTAAGTCGAATTCCGGTACTTTTTCATTGATTCTAGTCACTACGACTCAGTTTGTGTATTCTGCGACACACTTTGCGGCTAGGTACAATTGCATTGATATATCCTGAGCCATGTAATTGTTCAGAATTCAAAAAAGCAAAACTTTATTTAAAAACCCCAACTTTTACTTCATTAAAACTTCAATTTTTCAACAATATATCCATCAAAATCCACATTTAATTCGTTTGGACTCGTAAAAAAATTTCGCTGAATCATTTTTTACTAAAAGAATATTACATTTTGAAAGCATAAACAGAAGAAGTGCTTCATCACTGTCCATTCATCAAATGAAATAAGAATGAATGAATATTTCCGCAAATCAATCATTAATAAAGAATTGAAAGACTTTTTTTCTTTTATTATCTTGAGATAATTGCTTTTCTGCATTTCTTATTGGATGTTGATGCAGATACTCAATAAAAATTTTTAATTTAAATTAAAAAGTTTGAAGCGCTGACTTAATGAGATTCTCAATCTATAAATATTATTCCTACCCATAGCTGATTCACTTTAATGATATTATTAATTTAGTGCTGCTGCCATTTTATTGTTCTCATAAAAATAAAATTGAACTTGTGCCAATATAGTGAGTGATAAAGGAAGAAGTGAAAATGAAAAGGCTCCAAAATAATGGACAGAGAATTTGAGAATAGTTTCAAGTGGGAAATCGTTCTTTGTTGTGATGCTTAGAGAATTTCTAAATAGTTAGGGAAGCACCGCATGATATGTGAAATGAATACAGATTTTGGGCAAGTTCTGTTCGCTTTTTAAAACATTTTTAAATTTAGATGCGTATAAAAGAAATAATTTTAAAATGATTTTAAATTTATATGGAAAAGATTAGAAAAGTTTTTTTTAAATTGTGGTTTAAAAGCTTTTTTTAAATTTTTGAATTTTTTCCAATTTTAAGAAAGTTTGAAATAATTTTTAAAAAAATTTAAATTTATAAGATTGTTGTTATTAAGATTGTTTGAGTTTATAAAAATTTTTGAAAATATTTTTCAATCTTTGAAATTTTTAAAAATTAAAAGAATATTCTCAAAATTTTTAAAAATTGTAAAAAATATTTCGAAATTTTCCTAAAATTATTTTTAAAATGTTGAAATTTTAATAATTTTTTGAATTTTTTAAGAAAAATTTTGAAATTTTTTAAAGCTGTCAATTTAAATTTTTGAAATTTTAATTTAAATTTTTTTTTAATTTTTTTTTTTCAAACGGATTTTAGTTTTAAAAAATTTTAAAAAAGTCTTACAACTCAAAAAATTAAAATTCTTTAAAGTATGAAAAAATCAATGAACAAACTCAACTATAGCTTAATATTAAATTAAATTTCCCTCAAAAAGCTTCGACACGAAGCTTTCTCATAATCACTTTAAGATTCACAGAGGATCAAATTTAACCCTCAAATTCTTTCACTTTTTATTTTTTGAACCTTCGAGAAAGATGTTGGCATTTTAAACCAATTTAAAGAATGACTTAATCTTTGAATACTTTTTGAAATTGAAATCCATCCTTTCAGGAAACTTGCAATACTTTTAAAGTTCATGAACAGAATTTAAAGTTTGCCATACTTTATTATCCAAGATTCACTTTCACTTTCTTTTTCAATACCCTTGAATATTCAATTTTCTTCTATTCAGGAAAAGGAAATTCCAATTTTACACATGACAAATTTTAATATGTCTTTTTTTCTATCATTTCTCTTCCTTTTTTATATGAATTTACTGCTTAATCGAATGAAAATGATGCGATAATGACAATGATGACACAAATATATAAATTTTGAAAAAACATCAACATTACTCAGGGGTCTTTATAATGTAAGTCTATTTTCATATTGCTTTTTAAGTATGCAGAGATGGTGTGATATTTCTATGTCTATGTGAAATTTGATAATTTTAAAGCAGTGCTATCCAAAATGTGTCCTGAGACAGACCAAAGGGTATGGTTTCTGAAATCGTTAATGGAAAACTGCTGTAATAGTCGTTTTTAGAAATTCTCAGAGTTCGAAGTCACTTATGTCACCGGCTTGTCGCCAAATTAAAAAAACGACAAAGCTAAGCTGATTTTTTAGCTGGTTAAACTTATTGGCTTAGTGTAGCCGATTCTTAACGGCTATCGACAAAAAAAATCAATGGCTTCGATCTCTGGATATTCTATAGTACCTAATAATGTGTCGTGTGCAGTGACTCAAAAAGTTTGGACAACACTGCTTTCGGGAACATTAGGGACATTTGGAAACGATATAGAATTTTTAAATATTTTAAACCCAAATCTCAGCATGATTAATTGATTATGGATGTTATTTGATGATCCAAATATTTGCGCTATTCAAGATTATAAGTCGACTACGGATAAGCAGAGCTCGAAGTCAACTCTACTCTATATAAAATTCTAGTTGAATCCGACTCCACGTAAAATTCGAGTCAACTTCACCCTCTAGGGAGAAATAGCTCAATATTGTCAAAAAATGAGCATTCTCTGACCAAATTCACTTTCAGGAGTATTCGCAAATGTATTAAGAAAGCATGCTCGTGAGTTAATTCTTAGGATTGAAAAACTAGGCGACAATATCGCAAACTCCTAACAAATACAGTAAAATCCCACTGTATTTCAAGCGGAATTTACCGATATTTAAAGGAATTGTATTTTATTCAAATACCGCCTACAGCTTAGCCTGGATAAATTCACTCAACAGAGTATGTATGTGCTTTGTATGTTCGGATATGTTCAGATGTTAAAAAATCTGGCACAGCTTCAGTCACCAGCGTTGTGTTTGGTGGTAACAGGGAATACCACGTGAAGGTACACACTTGAGATTTGGTCAGCTTTGGAGTCAGACTTCGGCTTCTCCAATTTCGGGTCGATTACCCGTTTTATACTAGAAGAGCTAAAACAGTCAAAAGTGGCTAAGCATTTAAATACAAAAACATAACAGTGGTCCATTACAAGAAGTTAAAAATTAAAATACATTAATCCACTTCTAGACACAAATCTAGTGTTCTCTAGTGTAAATTGAATTTTCCAAAAAATCATAAGATAACATCCATAATAAAAAATAGCATTATATATCTCAATATCACACCAGCCTCTGCTAAAAGCCAATTTATCTTAAATGAAGATGAAGAACAACAAAATGTATATAGACAACATATCCATTTGCATAAGTTACTAAAAAAAATCATTTTTCTTATCCAAATCTTGTTCCATTTCTGTTCTTTTATTTGACACAGTTGCTGGCTTCCGTTTTTTGTTGTAAATTTGCTCACCGGCCTTTGCGTAGACTGTATAGCGCACGAGGAGATTGTGAGCGCTGTAGTTACATGGTTAGGTAATTCTTGACAAAGAACAATTTTCTATTTCCTTTTTTTTTTACTTCTCTTAGTGATAAGCTTGAAATTGTCCATTTGGGAAATTCTCTTTTTTAATTTTCAATTTTCTACATTTTTTCTCTTTTTATTCCACTTTATTGTTATATTACGGTTTAGGATGGATAAATTCAAGTATGAATCCTGTTATCTATGCATGTTGGAGTCGAGATTTTAGACGGTAAGTATGAATATTGGACTCTTGATGATTTTCCAATAAATATTTTTTTAGCTTTGAATACAGACATGAGTAATTCAGCATGTGGGATATCGCTCGATGGGTCAGTGGTTGGCAACCTTTTACTCCTTGCGGCACACATTGGTGGTAAGCCTCGACCAAAACCGCAAACGACATACTGTTCATGGCACTTTGGAGGTGTACTAATGTGGCGCGACACACAGGTTGTCCACCACTGCTTAATGTTGCAAAACGTCCAGCAACGGGCAGAACACTAATGTGCCATGTCACACAGGTTGCCTACCACTGCTTTAAGTACAACCAATGTGTCGCGACACACAAGTTGCCCTTACTTACTTACTTCGATGGCCGTGAAGATCAAATATAATCCATGGCCTCCATCAGGTGACGCCTAAAGCTGGTTCTATAACCAGCTTCCGCCTACCAACTGCCAATACCAAATGGTATTAAGTGGTACCAAATGGTACCAAGTGATGTATACAGATTGTCCACCACTGCTTTAAGTTGCAAAACGTCCAACAATGGACAGCACTCTAATGAGCCACGGCACACAGGTTGCCAACCACTGATTTAAGCTCACCAATGTTCCGCGACACACAAGTTGCGCTAACTTAATTACTCTGATGGCCGTACAGATCAACTGTTATCCATGGCCTCTCTCAGGCGACACCGGTTCCATTGCCGGCTTCCGTCTGCCAATTGCTAATACCAAATGGTATTAAGTGGTATACCAAGTGAGATACACAAGCTGCCTACCATTGCTTTAAGTTGCAAAATAGTCCATCATGGACAGCATTCTAATGTGTCGCAGCACACAGATTACCCACCACTCCATAAAGTTCCAAAACGTCCGACAATGGACAGTTGTTTAAAAAAAATCCCACAAATTTTGATTGATTCCATTTTTGCAACAAAAATCCATTCGTCCATTTCATAATTTGTTGAGATTTTTCATGCCAGTCCATTACTGAATCCATCAATTTTACTTCTTTGTATTATTTTTTGTACATTACCATTTTTCCCCATTATTATTCATTGTACATAAAATCCAGTTTTACTGCAGTTTTCGGTAAATAAATATGGTGATTTCTCAGTTTGGCCATAAAATTTTTTATACTGTGTGCTTTTTTGTTAAGTCATTTGACGAATGATGAAAGTTCTATTATGGAAAGTAAATATTTTGTAGAATTTTTTACGGATAATATAAAAGAAAATCTAGGAATTGTTATTACTGTGGGGTGTTTTTGTTAACAAAGTTGTTTGCTAAGTTTTTCTTAAAATGCTTTTACGAATATCAGATTCTTTTATTCAAATCGCGGGAGGCACACGGCGTGGGAAAATTGTAGAAAATCAGTGAAAATCGACTTCAAGCTAAACTAATGTCGGTTAGGAGGTGGATTTTTAACATTTTGTACGCTGTGTGCCTCTCGGTTATAATATCGACCAGAGTTTTTCAGATGTGTAGGTGCTTAGCTGCATCGTGATAGCATTTGTCTTCGTCTAGGCATACTTTACTTACTTACTGGAACCATGCTCCGACTTGGAGCTTTTGTTGCTACAAAATGTTTTCCACCTGACTTTGTTGCTGGCTGTATCACAAAGCTTGTACAGATTCTCGTAGTTTTGACATCTAACTAGTATTCCTTCATTACCGCCCTATGCCATGCTGCTCTTGGAGCACTTGAACGCCTTTTCCCTTGTGGATTCCAACCAAAGGCAGTATAGCAAGCTTGTGTCTCACCCCCAGTACAACACTATTCCGCTTTTGAAGTGTGTGGCCTACCCAGCCTTTTTTACGCAATTGTATTTCTCGATTGTTTATGAAAACCTAACGTTAATGCCTACACATGACCTTTAGTTTAACAACATCATAGACAAAGCTTACATGAATAGCACAAATGGGTCAATTGATCAAGAATCCGACTCGAGGTCGGCATGACTCCGACTTGATATCAGATTTCGTTTGAATAAGGCACTATATCAGAGTCATGCCATCCTGGTGCCCGATTTTGAATCGGTTAACAGACTTGTGTTTTTCGGGTAAATGCGTTTCTAACAAAATTGGTTGCAGCAACTCCAACTTCCATAAACATTAAATGACCTCTAATTATATGCATTTAGGAAATTTTCGAACAATATAATCTATAATATCATTATTCATTTTCCATTTACATATTTTAACAACCGAAAAAAGGCTGTCATGTAAATAAGGGTGAATTATTTTTGATTAATTGTTGTGATTTTTGATAACAAACATGCAGCCCTAATTGTCAGTTTTTTTTGCCATCAATACAACATAATCGGAATCAAAAAATAATCATTATTAATATTAATTTGGGAGAGTTTATTAAAATATTGAGATGTAAAATAGGAAACATGCTAGTCATTTTAATTAATAGACTGGAAGTTGTTCCTTAAACAACTTGAAACATTTTAAACCCTTTTAAGTTATTTACACTAAATCTCTGGTCAATTTATGAATCATAAATTTTCATCAAAGTGAAATATTTTCTATAATTTATTTTTTTTTGCCCTTTTATGATCCTTTGAACTTGTTAATTTAATGTACATTTCATGTCAAGACACTCTTTTGAATATTTTGGATAGGTGTCGTCATGTAAAACATGTAAATCATTGAAATAGTTTTGGTCAAATTTATTGACATGTTTTGCAATTTAAATTAAATTTTATTCAATTTGTATCAAAGCGTTTTTGAGACCGAGAGTGAGACTGAGGCCAAGACAGAGACTTAAACTGAGACGAAGACTGAGACTGAGGTTGGATCCAAGATTGATACCGAGATCCAGGTAGAGACTCAGACCCAGATAGAGATTGAGACTGAGACTGAGACTGAGACTGAGACTGAGAACGAGACCGATACAGAGACCAAGACCCAGGCATAGAACCATACTGAGACCGATATTGAGACTGAAACTAAGACCGAGAACTGAGGACTAAGGACCTAGGATCGAGACCGAGACCAAGACTACAAAAGAATTATTCTCGGTTTAGATTGGGTTTTACTATATCCTTTACTACATCAGGAATATACTTAAAATTTGGTTAGCTTCGGCTTCCTCAATCTCCCAACACCTATTCCCGGCTATTCCTGATAACTAAGTAGGGATAACAGGTTCAAAATCCTCTGCTTTTGCCAGAAATTTGACAGCTTTTCAAAACCCCTTCCCTGGAAAAAAAATCTCCCCTATAAGGCTATTCCCTTAGGTCACAAAACACTTTTTGTTCTTTAATCAAAAAACCTTAATAAAAAGAAACCACAAGACAAGAAAAGAAATTCTGCAGAATTGACTGTAACATGAAATGTAATTTTCTAAACTGACACCCCTTTGAGAGAATTCCTTCCAGGAAATGAACAACAATGCTGTAACAGATCTGTAAGAACTATGTTGTTTGTAGATTTAATTTTATGTTCCTTGTTGTAATTTATTGGATAAAATTTTTTACAAAGCTTTACATTATGAAAGTACTGTGATACATATTTTTTTACCTCCTCCTTCCTTTTGACTGTTCTGACAGTTCATAAAAAAATTTGTGGTTTGTTTTTAAATAAACGGATGTAAGTATGCTGAAAATGTCTGTATTCAGAAGCACAAAGAGCGTATTTTAGAGCATTTTTGAAGCTTGAACAGTAAGGTTGCTTAATAATTCACTTTGTCTGTTTGACTGATACAGTAACTTGGCAATAACTCAGTAACTAGACAACTAGACAGCAAGAAGAGCGATAGTTTGTTTTAATAGCTCAGTTCTATCCAGTTATTAAGGTGTTGATCATTTAAAAGTTTCAAATCAACTCACAAATACTAGAATTACTAATTTTTCACTTTGGTAAACAAAAACACGTGTTTTCATTGTTTTACAGTGTTTTACAATGTTCTACAATGTTTTTACAATGTTTTTTGATCAAAATTTAAATTCGACGTAACCGTTAAAAGGGTTTGAATTATACAAAATCCGTTAAATGATTTTGTTGTATGAAGACTTGGAGTTTACTGGATCTTGTTTTAAAGGTCGGGAAAGAGACTTGGACCTTACTGGATCTTTTTTCCAGATCAGGATCTTAACTTGTAGGTCCAAAAATGAATTAAACTTAATAAAATACTGATCGCTGTGACAAAAATGCGCTGAAGACACTCAATATGACACGACGACTTTCAACATTCTATTTGTGAATGTTCTGAATGAGCTGCTTAGTAGCAAAAAAAAAAAAAATAAAATATATACACGATTTATTTATATACTTTATTCCATTCTATTTTTTCCCCCAACAGAGCATTTGTTAGGATATTGTGTGTATGTTGTCCTAGAAAAATTCGAAGGAAATATCAACCAACAATGAGATCAAAGGCTTCCCAGGTATGACAGTTTCATTAAACATTCTAAATTGCTGCTTTTTTTTTTTATGCATAGTCATTGTCATCCAACTTAAAGTTTCCTTTTATCCAGCAGTTAATTTTATTTAAATTTAAAAAAGAGTTTTTATGATTAATCGAGAAATAAATTATATCTAAAAGTTGTGCATGTGAAAACTTTAAACACAAATCTGCTGCTTTGAAACTATTCAATGCGAACCAAAAAAAAAACGGATGGAATCATTTCTTTTTCAGCCAGCAAAAAAGCACAATAAAGAGGAAAAATTAATTTGAAAAGTTTTTCAATATATTTCATCTTCTTTGTTGGATACAAAATCAGGGATAAAAACGATTCGACAGCATATTTTTGATTTTTTTGACTGAAATAGGAATAATAGCGAATGGAAGTCGAAGGTCTCGATGGGATTAAAAGTTGAAAATGTCTTCATGATGTTCCTAAGCTGTGATGAATTTATGTTTTAGTAACTATGTGAACTTTTGGAGACGAGACCGTTCTTACACTCAATTTATGTTGACAATTTTTTAAAAAAGTTGATAACTTATTCAGGATAGCACACGGTATATAAATGGATGAAAATTCTATTTCAGGCTGATTTGACTCTAGTCAGATTTCTGAACTGCCATGAAATTAGCCTTCCCTACGGTAAAATAATGGAATCTGAAAGCGCTGTTTTTAGCATTAGGAAAAATTAAACAATTACGGAACTCTAAAAATATAAGTTTTAGACTTCCTTTCCCTCATCTTAACCCCGTTTAACACAACTCAATCATAAATCTGGCATCAAACCGGCGTGAATCTGACTTTGTTCTAGATTCGATTTAAATGTACCACCATGCCAAAATATGCAAAACCTAATGCCGTATTTAGGATTGATTCTCAAGTCAGTTGACTTGGTCTATTCGGGAACGGTTTATAATAAAATAATGAACCGAAATTTGGAGTCTTTATTGAGATTGAAGACCCTCCAACTCCCCTAAGCGTCCCGTGATTTCGGAACGTTTCCAAATCTTACTTACTTCTTTGGCTGGAGCGCACGAGAGCCCATAGCCATGCGAAGGGAATGTCTAAAGACAGCTCTATCCTTCGAAACCTTTTGTCAGTTCGTAATATTAAGGAATCTAGTGTCCTTTTAAACGGATCCAATCCAGGAATTCTTCGGTATTCCTCGCGATCTCGTGTCATCCACAAAATATGCAGTAGTTGCTTTCAAACAACGATCGCTTTAGAAAATCCTACTTCAAAGAAAGCAAATTACGTAAGAATTGCCGGAAACAAGATCCAAGATCGACATTAGTCTGGTCCAGAACTCGATTCTAGTCGACCTGAGATGAATTTTTTATACAAAATTCAAGTAGATTTCGAGCTCTGCTCTAGTCTGAGGCCAGGGATCAGAAGTCACAGTCACGCTCTCTTGGGGCTGAATTTTTATCCTTTTCTACTCCGTGTGTCTTCCGGGATTGATGTTGATTCATAGACTGCGCTTAACGGGATCCCAATTTCGCTATGCATTTTTCACAAACTATTTTCAAACTGTTTCAAACCTCAGAAAAAATAGAAAAATCTTGCAGATAATAACAAAAAAGACTTAATTGACACAATTACTCAATCTTATTCCAACACAAAACTATAACTTCCTCAACATTCAGTGTATCTACAAGAACTGATTTTTTTCTTTTGCAAAGAATAGTTTCAAAAATGCAGAAAAATAGAGTTTAAAAACTTTTTAATGCTGACGAAAGTGAATGAAAAATTTATTTTTGCTTTTAGAGAAATTAAAAGTTTTATTTTTTTTATTGTAGTTCCATAAGTTTCATTGCAAGAATTTTGTCCGCATCATAAAATATTTATTCTTTTATTATCTTTATTTTCTATATGACTAAGGCAGTGGTGGGCAACCTTTGAGCCGCGGCACATTTTAGTGGTAAGCCTCAACCGAAACTGCACACGTTACACGATTAATGGTAATTTTACACTAGTGTGCCGCGTCACACAGGTTGCAGGTTACCCATCACTGCCCTAAAGTATTCCTCGACTATCATAGGCAAGTCAGCTTTGGAAATTACACTTGACATAATTTGAGTTAATTAATTTTTATAAGTCAGACAGAAATGGGCTCTGAATTTGCCTTGACTTCAAGTTTTATGCAGTTTTAATTGGGATGTAAAGGGAAACATTTTAATTTTATGATTTTCTTAAGGATTAAAAGCACTTAAGGAAGAGAATAAGAAATTGTTATTAAATATACTTAAAATCCGCATCCTTGAGAATCTCTCTTGTCTGTCTTTGTTTGCCTTTGCAATTACTTTAATTGGAGTTGAAGATTTATACAAACACAGGATGTACGAAGTAGTATTGCTGATGCCAATTGAAAGTATATTGCAAATGAAGGAACTGTTGTTCTGTATTAGATTATGAAATTAAGTAGATAAGAATAGACAATGCCAAATAGTTTCAAATGTTGCTTCTTTTATATGAACGACTGTTGATTGTTGGAACTTAATTTTGGCACTTAATAACTTGAGTATTGACTGTCCCTAGCAGGCAAAGAGCATTCTTTCATGGTATATGAATAACACTACCTATAAAAGCGGTATCTCTGCCTGTAAGGGTGAATAGCAGAAAAATGTCACTTTCCGAACAACTTGTTCTTAATGGGAATCGAACCCGCATCCTGAAATTTACAGTCGAATGCTCTAACTACTGAGCTATCGGGGTTGTTTGAAGTGCTTGGCAGAATGCCAATTTAAACTATTATTCTGCTCTAGAAGCTTCTATACAATGTCTCTAACAGGCATAGAGCGTCAAGAGCTTGTTTTACTTAAATATAAGCATGCTCATAAGCGTTTCTCTCAGTTTAGTTTGCGTTTAAAATTGCCATAAAAACTCATCATGTTCCTTCAGTATTCCATCCAATTTCAATTCAACCAAATTTAAAGTTTTCACGCCACTGCGGCAAATCACTTCCTCATTCATAATGAGTTCAAATAACACTAAACTTAAATTACAATATACAGTGATATCGAGTGACAAATTAAGGCCATTTATAATGTTAAAGTTCACAGACAAATGATTCTGTACTTCCTCTTTAAAAAAACTTTTGACTACCCCGGGAAATCATTGTTTTTATTCAGAAATCAAAAAAAAACAGTAGGCAGCCGTGCTTTAGTCAATTCTAAATTAGACGACAGACACTTAAAAAAGTCGTCTGCATTATCGTCCCACACACATAATAGCTTCATTGAATTGAATTCAGGGGCGTAGGTGGAATGATGTTGAGAAGGAGGGGTGTGGGGTGTGTATTGAAATCTGATGTGGTTGGAGGGAAGGAGGGTGTAAGTTGAAATTGAGGAACGAGGGAGGGGTTTAACCACACCCACCCCTACTCCCTAAATCCAACCCTGATTCAATTAATTGAAGCTCTTTTAAAGTTTGACAAACAACAAATTAAAGATTTTTTTTTCTTAAAAAGAACAGACACAAAGCTGACATGCTCTTCAATATTATGATAGCTTTATTACAAAAAATCATGAGAAAATATAACAAAAAAAGTTTTGAATTTTCTTTATTTTTATTATCGCATCATTCAAACAACTTCTTTTTATACATCCTTAAGTAGAAACTTTTTTTCTTTTGGAATCATTATCCATACCCGAGCGACAGACATGAAGAAGGCAATACTAAGGAGCTTCAAAGGCTCTGATAAACCTCCTTTAGCAACATCAAATGTAAGCAGCCTATTTATGGCAGCTATATGGACTCGATGGTGTTAATAACCCTAACAGACAAAGAACATGCTTTCGAGAGATGGATCATCTTAAATATACTAGATGAGTATGCTCGTGAGCATTGTTCTTAGTTTACTCTGCTCTTGAGAGCACGCTCTTTGCCTGCTAGGGTAAGGAAGGTTTAGCACAGAGCCTGAAGTTAATTCGGATTTTGTATGGAAAAGTCGACAAGATTTTATATAAAATTTGAGTCGATTTCGAGCTCTGGGATATTTATTCAGTTGTACTGGTACGGTACGGCATAAGTGGTATGCCGGTATCGTACACCTCGTATGCACCGGTGGTTCACTAATGTTGCACCGGTGGTCCTATGGTACGGTAGAGGTACACCAATAGTACGGAACATACATACCACTTTGCCATATGAAGTGTACCACTGCACCATATACAGTGGTGTACCATCCGTATTGTACCATACCAGTACCAAAAAAACAGCCCAAGAGCTAGAAGTCGACTCAAATTTTATATGAATGAATGAATGAATGAATGAATTTATCTATACGGGTAATATCCTAGCCGAGATTGGGGCTCTCCACTAAACCTTCTTTATCAACAATCCGACGATTTCGGCTTCAAGTTAAGGTTTATTATCCCCATCGGAATTTAGCTAAGTTTATCAGAGCCCTGGTTCAGCAGACCCTTCTTCATTTGTGTCACTCGGGATTTTTTTTATGATTTTATTTGTTAAACAGTTTAATTTTGATTGTTGTTCATTAAGTTAAAAATATTTATGCTTATTACGTTGTTTATTACAGAGATTCGCGTCAAGGCGTTGCTATTCTACATGTTCATTACACGGCATTCAACATATTCGACATAACTCTTGTGAACAGTCTTATATTTAGTTCCTTTATACAAAAATATGTTTGCATAGATTTAAATACCGTTATCGAGATATAAAGATACTTTTTACTACTCACTGACTGATACTTATTTAAGTTACAACAACAAATCATCATCATCCATCCATCCACAAATTCTCTGTTGACTATTTTATATATATTTTTTTGATGTAAACATAATTAAATGAGAACAGACAGAATATTTTATAAATATATCTCATCTCCACTCTCACTACCTCCTCCCGACTACAACAACAAAAAATTATATAATATTTACAATATAAAACATTAAGTCTAACGTTGTTAATAAGGTATGTTATCAGGAAGTGTTTTCGTTTCAAATTCAAATCCCTTCCAACTTTATTTTTCTGTTTCCACATCCTTCATCTCTCTCTCTCTCTCTCTCTCACTCAACAAATATTACTAATTGCACTGTCTTAACACTTAATTACTCACTTACATCTGTGAGGCACATACCTTGATTCGTCTTCATCATTAATACATTTTAATTCGGTATTATTTTTATATTTTATCACTAACTTATGTGCCATACTTCATGTACATTATAATCATTTTGATAAATATTTTCATTACTTTTGGTGTTAGAGATTGACAAATTGTCTCATGTAGCTACTTGTGTTGCTACAATTTCTATTAATCTCATCCTTTCTGTAAATATAGACTTCAAATCTTTCTATGATTTACATACTGTGAAATATGAAGATAGTTTATTGAGTTATATGAGAAGTTCTACTTTAAGACATTTCAATAATGGAATTTGGTGTAGTAAGTTGAAATTTGGCTATTGGCTTACCCAAACAGCACAATGTGTTCGATAGGGCAGCTCTATGTTGCCATACTAACAATAAGACACAAAGTTGACCTCATATAGGGCAGTAATATACTGTATTTTTGACAAAATTCTACTGAATTCCGACAAAACTCAAAAAGGTCCCAATTTTCTATATATCGAGAACTCAACAGGAATATTGGAATGCTTGATATATTATGAGAATTTTCTTTTTGAAACTTCCATGAATACTCAAGACTGTCTTAAAAGACATCTGTATTACTGTTAAAAATGTCTCCGCACTGTGCCAGTCGTGTAATACAATGTTGAGCAGCTTTTCTTGTCCTACTGAGCTAGGTTTCCAAAAACGGGAATTTTCCCGGGAATTCCATGGAACGGAAACGGGAATTCTGGAAACCTTACACTGAACACCTCTGCTCTAGAAGTTTATTTTTAGCAGCGCAATAATCTTCAAATTCAGTGTTATATTGATTGAGAATAACACTAAAAATCTAACCTCAAAATCTCAAAGTCATAACATTAGACTTGACATTCATGCAGTTAATTTGAACTTTTCATAACCCCAAGCCCAGGGTAAACGCATAGAAAAAGTGACAGTTATTTTTGTACGGTTTTACAAGAATTTGAACTGTTTTTAGCATTTGAAATTTGAATAAAAAATTAACGGTAAAAACACAAAATTTTTAACGTTAATATTAAATTATATTTGCTGCATTAATCAAGTAAATTGATAATATTGCCGTAAATTATCAACTAATTATCGATAAGAACTGAAATTTATGCTTTAAATTCAAGAATAAATTAAGTTTTTTGCGAAAATTATTAACGGTTGTTCAAATTTCAAACAAAAGTGCTAAAAGCAGGACACTGCTAAAATATGAATGCTAAAAGCAGGACACTATCCGTTTACCCTGGCCCCAAGCAAATGATATCAAGAAGACGTTACATCGGAGCTCATAAGGCTCCACTAAACTTCTTTAATTAACCCTCAAATGGAAGCAGTCTCGAAATGATTTTCATATGACTATACTTCAATAATCCATTAAGCATCCACAATGCTGCCAAAAATCCGTTTGGTGTGCATATGGCTTTTAAAAATTGGTGGCTTCCATTTGAGGTTAATAAAAGAACTTTACCGATGTACTAAAAGCTCCTTGGTGGAGCTTTCTTGACTTGTGAATGAGAACTCAATCTGAAAATTGCAAAAAATTCGTCTTTTTTAAGTTGCTTGAAAGCAATTTGCGGCTTATATGGGATTTGCGAAGGACACACAAGCTACACACCAGTGAGCCGCGGCACACAAGCAGCATACCAGTCAAACGCGGTATGCATGTTGCACACCAGTGTACCGCTGCTCTCAATATACCCTCCACTTGACTAATATGTCCTAAAATTACTGAATACTTTTGTGTCCACTTTCTGAGCTGGAAACACATTTTTAAGTCAAGAATTTTTCCGCATCACCAATAAATATTTTGTTTGAGTTATACCCCAAAATTTCTGAAAGTTAAGATATCCGACCTTTTAGAAGAAAAGTAAGTCTTCTGTGAAATTCTTGAAAATCAATTTGTACTTTCTAGCAACGTACCAGTGCGTAAGGCAGAGGTGCCCAAACTTTTTCATACCATGACACATCTTAGTGGTAAGTCACGATGTGGAAACTGCATAATGCATACAGTTTGTAGCATTTTTATTTGACACTAGTGTGTCGCGGCACAAAGGTTGCCCACCACTGGTGTAAAGGCACACATTTACCAATAAATTTTCCATACAATGAGCTTACAATGTTTAAGCTTCTTTAATAAGAGTTACATAAAATTTTCAGTTCCCACATCATCTTTAAAATAAGCCTTGATTTATTCAGAAAATCAGCTGATGAAATTTTCAGAAAATTGAATTTAATGATGCTCATTTTATGCTAAATTTTCAGGCACAACACAGCATGTGCACATGAAAAATTCAATAAAATTGTCGAAAATTCGAAGAATTTAAAAATCAATTTAAAAAGCATAAAAATAAAGCTGTAATGATTTTCGAGATTTCTAAGAGTCTTAAAAATAAATTTCAATAATTTTTTCGTAGTCAATTGAGCTTTATTTACAAGATTTTGGCTGCATTTAATTGATATTGAGTCTATTAAATTAAAATTAATAACTTTAAGAGACTTCGTCCATAAAACATTTTAAACTTCAAGTTCAAGGTCAAGATTAGAGTTGGCAATTGGCCGAAGACAATTGAAAAAAGCCTGCTGAATTTCTACTTCCAGGTTTCAAGGTACCAATAAAAGACATCCGAATTTCAGCTTCCAGGTGTCAATGGGCATCGACCGACTGCTATTCAATGCCACCATCCATCTAAGGGCGGCCAGTCGCCTTTGGCTGGCGACTGAAATGCCCGCTGAATTTCAACTTCCAGGTGGCAACGGGCATCGACCGACTGCCATTTGGTGTCACCATTCATCTGCGGGTGGCCAGTCATAGTTGGCTGCCAACAGAAATCGGCCAAATCCTACCGAATTTCAACTTCCAGGTGGCAACGGGCATCAACCAATTGCCATTTGGTGTCACCATCGATGACAAGAGACAGTCAATTGCCAACTCTGGTCAAAACTTAATCTTCTCATATTTTGCGCAAAAAAGTATTCATTCCTTATAAAAACAACTGTCAATCTCAAAATGAAAGCTCTACGTGATATTCATCCTTGTTGTGTCTTTTCCCCAGCACTTTATGGTGTAATATTCTATCTCTTCCTTACTCGCACTTTTCATTGTTTAACATCATTTGTCAATTTCAAAAAAAAATTCTTCTTGTTTTTCACGTTAAACAAGATTTCTTACTTTTCGTTCTTTTTTTTTTGTTCTTTTCTTCTCTGAGTTTTAAATGAGACATAAAAATAAAGCCTTGTACATTACATCGTCACATTTATTACATTCTGGAGAGATATCGCTTACAACTTTATCACTATTTTCTGAAATTTTAATGAACTGTACAAAACACTCGACACATATTTATGTATAAAGCAATGTCGAAAAGTTCTTTTTGGTGGAAGTTAGTTTGACATTTTTGAAGAAAAGTTAAAAAAATTTTTGAAAAAATACAAAAATTTTAAAAAAGCTTTCAGTTTAAAAAAGGAAAAAAGCTCTGTTTAGTTATAAAAAAATTTAAAAAAATTTAAGATTTTCAAATTTTTAAAATTTTAAAAAATTTAAGATTTTCAACTTTTTGAAAATTTTTAAAATTTTCAAAAGTTCTTCAAATGATATTAAAATTTGAAATTTGTAAAATTTTCTAAAAAATGAAATATTAAAAATGTTTGAAATTTTAAAAAACATTCAAAAACAAATTTGGAGAATAAAAATTTAAAATTCAAAATTTTCAAAAGTTTCAAATTTTAAAAATTGAAACTTCCTTTAACTTTTAAAATTGGCAACATTTTTGAAATTTTCAAAAACAATAAAATTTACAAATTTCTAAAATTCTGCAAAATTTTTAAAATATAATCTCCAAAAGTTTTAGAATTTTGAAATCTTCCAAATTTTTCGAATTTTTCAAATGTAAAAATTTTTGAAAATTTAAATTTTCAAATTTTTCTAAAATTTTAAAGTTTTAGAAAATTTCAAAGTTTTTGATAATTTCAAATTTTATAAAGTTCATTTTCTTTTGAAAATTCATACTTTTTGAAAATTTCAAAATTTTTTTAATAAATAATTTTTAAGAATTTCAACTTGATTGATTTTTGAATTATTTTTTAATTGTTAAAAAATCAGAAAAACTAACAAATCATGAAAAAAAATTATAAATTCCTTAAATTTCAAACTAACTTCACCCAAATCCAACTCAAACACTTAAACGCTAGAACATTTGAGAATAATGAAAATATTCCATTCCAATAAATACTGCATGTTTGCAAAAATATTTTATAAATATATGTTGTAACAAAACCATTCATATTCTTCATTGCATAGAGCTTATTTTTTATGTATGCTTTTGTCTGTATCAACCTAAATAATTGTATTTGCTTACAGCACAAAAAATTTATATTAATCCTCTTTCGTTATGCATATTGATCAGAGACTAAAATTTATGAAAAAAAATCTTTGATGAAAAAAATCATTTTTTTCGATGATTAAAAAAATCACGATTTTTTTCATCATACGTTAATCACACGTAAAATTTAATCACGTAAGCTTAATCACTACGTAAAATTTAATCACGCAGGGCAAAAACACATGGTTTAAAATTTTTCTCAAAAGTTTTGTGTCAATCATGATGAAAATTTTGAAATTTTTTTAGCTCTAATACTGTGTTAAACTACAATATTTTAAACCATTACTTGTTATTTAGCTATTTTAAGTAAATTAAAGTAGTTTTCTGGTGCTTAAATAAGTTACATTTGTGAAAAAGAACTATGAAGTTTGGTATTTTTTTCATGGAGAAACAAAAATAAATCCATTAAAAAACTACACAAATATGAAGTTGAAATTGGTTAATCTAACTAAATTAAGCACCAGAAAACTACTTTAATTTACTTAAAATAGCTAAACAACAAGTAATGGTTTAAAATATTGTAGTTTAACACAGTATTAGAGCTAAAAAAATTTCAAAATTTTCATCTTGATTGACACAAAACTTTTGAGAAAAATTTTAAACCATGTGTTTTTGCCCTGCGTGATTAAATTTTACGTAGTGATTAAGCTTACGTGATTAAATTTTACGTGTGATTAACGTATGATGAAAAAAATCGTGATTTTTTTAATCATCGAAAAAAATGATTTTTTTCATCAAAGATTTTTTTTCATAAATTTTAGTCTCTGATATTGATGATGTTTTGTATGTAAATATTTGTAAATGATTCATAATTTCTGTGCTTTTCATTTGTTTTTTTTTTACGTCCTTCTACGAATAAAAAATTGTTTTGGTATATAGAGATTCTTTTTGTGTGGGGGAGCTTTTTTAGTTCAAAAATTTCAAAGGAATTTGGAATGATAATAGTAATAATAATAATAAGCAGGGTTGGGTGCCAAACATTTATTGCAGTTTCTATTGTATATCTCGAATTATTACTTTTTTATAAAAATGTATCAATTTAATCTAAATAATAGTTCCATTCTCTTAAGAGCGTTAGGTACTAAGTGACAGGCCCCTTGTGAGAAACTAGAATCACAAAATAAATTGAAAATTAAGTTGAAATTCTGTAGAATTTCATTAGAAATCGAATATAGATTGCTTGAAGCCATTGTCATATTAGCTCTGAAATGGCATCATTGGCCTAAATGGTAGAGCGTCGGCCTTACGTTCCAAAGGAAACAAAAACTCAGGAAAGTTCAATCCCAGGTTATGTCTAATTTTCCAAGCACTTTTTCCATTTCATCGTAATAGTTATGAAGCTCAATTCGTGTATTAGGTGCAATTTTGAGGTTTTGAAAACATGATGTGTTTCCATAGCTAGGTCTACATACTTGGTAAATTGTAGGACACATCAAGTTTTATGATATCCTCGATTCCACGCAATGTGCTGATTTGGTTCAAATCTCTCTATAGAAACTATGGATTCCATAGAATATCATGGAAATTATGGATTAACTAGAAACTCGGGAGCGCCCGTGGTGCCGCATCTTCAGAATTTTCAGCTTCACATAGCTTCATGTGGCAACACATTACACCCTCATTCCCCCTTATACCCCTCAATTTTCGGCTTCACATGGCTTCCGTTCTTGTATCAGCAAAGGAATTGGATGTTTACAATATAGATTCGTGGAATCCATTGAATCCATTGTTTCTGCCAGATGATCCGTACTCCTATAGAGTTACAGTAGATCTCTAATTGCAAATGTCCCTAACTCTTAAGTTGCCCCCTGCTATTAAATGCAACTATATCCAACTCCCCCAACCCTGGATACAACGATCAATAAACTCAAAAAAGCGAAAAAAAAGTCTCTATTTGCCAAAAATCTTTATATATCCTCTTCAGTTTATGTTATTGTTTAAGTTGATAATTCAAAATTCGCATTTTTCTCTTTTTTTCCCATTTTTTTTTCGTTGCTTTATAGCAGTGCCATTTAGCGAGCGTTGTCACATCAACAGCATCTGTGAGTATTTTTATTATTAATTTAATATATCTACAAACACAGTAGAGCAAATTGTTTATTTGTTCATTGTATAATCGAGTTTACATATCGTATATAATTTAATGTCATTAATTCACCATGAATAGAGCTGCAGCGTATGTGATGGCACCCAAATGAGAACAACAAGATTGAGAAGCTGTTCAAAAATGCGACATAACCTTCATCATAATTGTTGTCATAATCATCATCATCATTATCATAGACGTAATCGAGTGATAAAGCAAATTAAACGATGTACATTTGCAACAACAACAACTGAAATACCAAATACAAATGAGCTTATAACTGAAGAGAATCAGCATATGTCATTTAAAAGCCAAAGTTCGAATTCAAGCAATGCATCATCTATTAGGATTATTGAGTAGTAGACATGACATGTGGTTTTAGAAAATTCTTTATAAAAATCAAGACACAATCTATTTCCGTGACTGATTACTTTACTTTAACATTATATCTGGATTATATTGAATACAATCATGAACTCTCTTTTTAATTTAATTTAATATGCTCACTGTACTTCATAGATGATACGTAGGATGGGATATTATAAAATATGTAATAGTGTTGTTAATTATTATAATAGGGCGAATTATAAATATTAATTATTTTATTCACAAAATTTTATTGCTTTCACGAATATTTCTGCAAGGCACTATGATCTAGATTTGAAAATTTTGTTCAAAAATTCAACGTGCAGTATTTTTTGGTAGAAACCTCAGATTTTTAAAAATAGAATGACCGTTTTTTCATAATAACAAAAATCTCCAATTTTTTGATGTTTTAAGAGTTTTAACTTAACTACAATTAAAATTCTGATAATAGCTAGCAAAATAGTTAAGGATACATTCATTTAAAGATAGAAATTTGTGAGTTTTTGGAAAGAAATTTTAAAGTTTACACAAAATTTTGATGCACGGAAAGTGTAAAAAATCCAATTTCATACAATTTTTAAGTTTGAATATCTCGCAATCGGCTTCAATCGGCGTTATGACATAAATATATGTTGTAAAGCTCTTTCAGATCTTGCAATTCTTCTAGATCTCGTCGTCAATCCAGGTGAATCTCGTAACTTATTTGGAATTGAAAGTTTGAAAATTGCAATATTTTTAGAACATATTTTAATAACTTTATAGACATTATTCAAAGCAGTTCAATGCTTAAATCGAATCTATAAGCAATAAATCTGCTAAATATGAATAAACTGATTTGTTTTGGTACTTAGTTGAGAAGAATTCAACAAAAATATTTTGGTTGAAAAATGTAAACAAAAAAAAGCACAACTTTAAATTCACTTTTCTCAGGATAGACAGTGACTTCAAGCTTGATATTTTGAGGAACGGAACAGAGTTATTTACACTTTCAATTGATCATCAAACATAGTGATAAATAATACACAACGAAAATGAATTTTTGAACAAAATTTTCAAATCTAGATCATAGTGCAAGGTAATAACAGATGGGATTAATGTTTAGGACGGGATTGACGTTGCATGCATGGACAGTCTGGTTTTAATTGCTATATTGGAATTTTAAATCTAAAAATTGCTGAAAATCAAAAATTTTATTGAAATCTTAAAAATTTCGCATTACCTAGGGCAGCCATCTGCTGTATTTTCGCCGAGACACTGCTGTACTTTTCACCCTTGCTGCTGTGTCCCGTGTCCCGAAAAAGCCCTAAAATGTCAGAAATTGCATACAAATTTTGGTATTTTTGACAAATTTTGAACATTTTTGTTTTGAAGGTCCGGGTTCAAGCCCTAAAAAAAAAGTAACGGTCAAAAATAATTTGAATATTAACGACAAAAAATATTTTTTTGAAAAAATTTCACGGTCGTTTTTGAGAATTCCACAGTCTGCATAAATCCTCCTCAAAACCTCTTTCTCTTGAAATTCCTCATCCTTATTCACTTCAATTTCCTTAAAACCATCTTTAAAGGAATAAGAAGAAAAACTAAAGCTGATCACTGAGCTGACAATAAGAAGTTTATTTCAACAAAATATGAATGTTGTTTCTTTAAGGCATTAATCTATCACGACTTTCTATCGTTCTCGATCCTTATCAATTTAAATTTCCTTCAATCTTCTTCTTGTGTTCCTTCTTTCCACTTGATGTCTTATTCGCTTTACTTTTTCTATTTCCATTCCTTGAAGAGAATGATAGATAACGTTCATAATGTTCAGAAATAAGCCACAGAAACCCAAGTAATCTGCACTGAGAGAAAAAAATTTTTTATTGCGTTTGAGGAAGACATTTGAAATTAATGCTCAGGGGTTGCATGGCTGCTTTAATACATTTCTTAAAGATCTACGTCTTCTGAATAGCACAAGTCGGTTAATCAATCCAAAATCCAGGTCTAGACTGTCATGACTCTGGCATGATGTCGGATATCAAATTAGGTACCAATCCAGAGTCACGCAACTATGAGATTAGATTCCAAAATTCAGATGCAGACTAGCAGCCGGAGACTGTCGACTATTGGCTCAAGTACCGAGTCACCCTGCACTGGGGTATTCGATTCCAAAATCCAACTCCAGGATGTTTTGATTCTGACATGGTGTCGGATATCGACTCCAATGCCAAGTCACAGTCACGCTGCTTAAGAATTCAATTCGCAAATCCAATTCCAGGCTGGCGTGACTCTGGCATAGTGTCGGATATCGACTTCGGCATGGTGCCAGATATCGACTCCGATATCAAATCAGAATGACTTAACCCAGGGACTCGAATTTTGATCGATAAACTGATTTGTCCTTTTCATCTTTTCATGACTGCCGGACAAGTCCTCCTTCCGACACTGAATCTATAATCGACTTTATTCAAGACTACCGCAAAATCATTCCAAGTCACGTTAAATTGTGCACAACCTAATAAATTTCCATGAATTTCAACTTGAATTTTTCTTGTCTAGGAAAACAATCAACATCTATAAATACCTTTCCTACTTAAATTACTAATACTGTGTTTTTATAGTCAACATATACTTTTGTATCCATGTGAACTGCTCATTACGATAATTTATTTATGACTTCAATATCAGTAATTAACATACTCTTTTACAAGAAAGTGTTTATTGTTTACTAACTAAACAATTTTAGACATTATAGCTCATTATAATGATTAATTTAAAGGTTTGATTGTTGGTTGATGATAAAGACTGTTTACATAACAGTTATCCTTTTGTCTCAGCGTTAGACGGTCCAAATAATTTATGGGATTTTAATTGAATTTATAGTTTGTGCCTTTTTTCGAGGCTTATTATGAGACTAAGTTAAAGTTCTACTTCTTCCGGATGTTACAAGTCGGTTAATCGATCCAAAATGCAGCTTCCAACAATCGTGATCCTGGCTTGGTGCTAGACTTGATTTATTCACGACGCACAACCCCCGGCTTGATTTTGTGCGACTAAATTAAAGTTGTACTACTTCCGGATAAAAAAAGTTGGTAAAAAGTTGGCTGGTTTGGTGCTAGACTTGATTTAATTACGTCGGCCAAACCCCAGCTCCCCTTCTTTATTGCTCAATTTGCAAACACCCCATCTCCCCTTCAGAATATGTTTGGCTCCCTTCGGCTGCGTGACATGATTTTATGGTAGGAGGCTTGAGGGTCGACCAACTCTCCCTCCTTCCCCCTCTTTGATGCTCACTTTGCCACCACCCCGTCTCCCATTCCCAAAATTTCTGTATATTCTACTGTGAGACACTTAATCTGTGCAGCGGATAGTTTGAGAATAACTCCAATTCCTTGCTTTTACAGCCAGAACTGCCATTCTTCTTATTCCTTCCTACAGCAAAGATTCTCAGTTGACGACAACATCAAAAAACCTCAAACATAAAAGAGTTTTGACAAATTATGAATAAATGACTAAGGAAGGGCCTCTTTTAAGAATTGAACCCTCCCACATCCTCACAAAAGACAAGATTTAAATTTGTTGGGTATGATGTCGATATTCTACTTGACAACAAATTCATTTGTATCATATCCGTTAGATACCATTTTACAACGTTACAACTTTTAGATTATTTGCTTACTTATGAAAAGTCTAAGAAGATTTTTTTTTTAAGAATTGCGATTTTAAAAAGTTTAAAGCCCGAGCAGTTCAATGTGTTTGATTGGGGAATGCTATAATATAATGACTGAAGGGCCCAGCCTTATGAGCTGGAGGCACTGCGATTTTAAATCTGTTGTGCCACACCCTTTAGACCTACAGTTGATAGTGGGATCCGAACCACTTGCAAGCTCTGCACATTGCAATGGGGAAGGTTACTCTGAGTCAACAAATTGACATAATGACTAGTTTTTAACTATACCTTGCTTATTTACTCCTAATGCTTTGATGAACATAGGCTCATTGCCACGCGGAGAGAACGTATGAATCTGGCTCTTTACTTCAAAAACGTCTGTCAGTTAGGGATGTTAACTCGTTCTACGGATGACATTTTCTATGGAATGTTCCGTAAAATTTGTCCAGTTATTAACTCCTCGGTAGGAACACAACGTTGAAATAGCCTAAAATCTGACCCTATTCCAGTGAGGCTCTAGTTTCAGGCCAGATTTTATTAAATCTCATCTTATGCTAGAGTTAAGTCACCAGCTGACCTGATCGTTGCCCATTTTCACGTCGTGTTCTTTTCGGGATATACATCATGTGAAAATGTACATTGAGGTACGTTAACATATTAATAGGGAGGGCATGACTTACCGGGATAGACATTTTGTCAAATTGTACACTCCAGACGTCGACATGTTAATGGGAAGACATGATGATTCTCAAACGACACCATGACAGCTGATTTTGACCCATTTTTACGGCCCCATGTTGCTAAGATGCTCCATATGCATTACATTTACTTTTGCTTAGAAACATTTTGGTCACATGGGGTGAAAACATTGGTTCTCTATATTGCGCTGCTCGGGATAAATTGAATTCTATTGAATTTCTTGATTTTAATGAAAAAATACTCTTTTTTAAGATTATTTACGAATTGTCATGTGGGTATGTCTAACTCAGTGATGGGCAATCTTTTTTGTGTCACGGCAGCTCAACTCTTTTGAAGTAACTCTAAAATTGACAGTTTGTCTGCTATTTTGAACAAACTTTTGCTAACTAAATCTGAATAACTTGTGTACCTCGACACAAAGGTTGCTCACCACCAGTCTATATCTTGGTAACTTGAACTAGAAGTAAACGAAATGTTCAAATAAAGCTCATCTTTCAATACAATTTTGTAGAAAAATTTTTGTTTTTCTCGCTTGAGTGTAAATATGCAAATTAGGTAGAACAAAAAAGAAAATCGATGGAAAATTGAGTTTAAAAGAGAAAAAAATAAAATTTCAAAAATGAGAATGCTTAAATAAAGTGAATGAAGGCAGGATGCAGGGATGTAGCCAGAGAATATTTTGTTATTTTTTGAAATTTTCTTAGCAAGCAAAAAATTTAAAAATAAAAAATACGTTACAAAATTAACGGTTTTTTAATATTCAGAGGAGGCTCTGGCTACGCCCCTGGCAGGATGAAGCACATGAAGCACAGATGAGATGAATATCTCTTTTTGAATCATCCAAAGTAGCAGGAAATAGTAGCAATTTTTATGTTTGAATATATCGTGAATGAGGAAGGAATAGAAGGTACACCTTTGCAATATCCATACCAAAACCCATACCTACGTACGTTAAGTATTTAAATAAAGTAAAAAATGTAAAAGAAAAGTATATATTTAACTGAATACGGGTAAAAAAAATGAAATTTTGTTGTGAGATTTGTTAACTTTAAAGAAAAAAAAAATATAAAAAATATGAAAACTGTCTTCGTCTTAATCTTCTATCCTTTATATCTATTTATTCTAGTCAAACCCATCATTAATCTTAAGCTTGAAGAAGAATAAAAAAAAGAGAAGGAAATGAATTATGGATGATGAATATTATTTTATATGAAAAAATTCTTATCATATAAACAAATGTGAAAAATACTTTATATACACATTTAGAATGAATGAATGAATGTTAAATATGAAAAGATTATATTTTTATATGATGGAAAAGTTATTGCATTGCAAGGCGTGTACATTTAATTGCTTTATAGTTCTTTAAATTGATTTATTGTCTTTACCCGTTCTTTATTAATTTTGAATTATTTTAATATATTCCCGAGGGGCACTAGTCGGTTGATAGATCCAAACAGAGTGTGGTCGTCTCAAATTCGAGTTTTTCGACAATAGATTTTCGAAATTTTCAAACTGAACTTATTTCAAATCAAAAATTTACGTTACGAACAAAAGGAAAAGTAACGATCAAAATAAATTTGAATTTTAACGACAATTACCGGTTGCTTTTGAGACAGCCACACTCTGGATCCAAAATCAGGCATCAGGCTGTCGTGACTCTGACCAGCATAAGTCATAGTCACACGTGCCTAGGAAATGATTTTTAATTGATTATCGCCATGTAACCAAAATATTCCATATGTATTACATTACCGGTCCTAAGGAACATCAATGTAATACATTTGGACCATTGTAGTTCCATGGGTACGATTTAAATTTTTGGAATTATAAAATTGACTATCTTCAATTTAATTTGGAATGAACTAGAATAATTCAACATCAAAAGCTTTAATAATTTAATTAATATTAATTCAAGAAAACCTTAAAAGATCAATTTGATTGAAAGTTTGAATTGCTGAATTGCTGATGTGTAATCAATTGAATCCATTCAAAAAACTGAATAAGCAATACGTAATTCTAGATTGTTCAAGATAATCTTTTATCTCAAAATAATAGAAAATAGCTTTGTGAATGTTCGGAAATTACATAAAGTTAGAAAGAGGAAGAATGATCGAAAAGAACAATTCGGTTAATCGACCTAAAGTTCGGTCAAAGTCTAGCGTAACTCTTACAACGTGTCGGAATCATACTCGGTCAGTTTGATAATAAAATCATGCTACGGACATGACGAAAAAGCCGTAATTTTTGCAGTGAATTTAAAAATAATCGCTAAATTTTCAGTAATTTTAGTGAATTTTCATTGCATCTTTAGCTAAAATAGATGGTTACTAATGATAGAACTAGACAAAAATATGCAAATAATTCCAAATTCTACAAAAAACCGACTTTTTTCAAAAATGTTTCGACACTGAAATGTCTATATGAATAAAACTTTGAATCACGGTTCACATGAACTTGTACTCCCAGTGTACCGCGGCATAAAGTTTGCATACAACTACGTCAGACGATCGACAAACCGACTTGTACTATTCGGATTAACAGCTTTTCAAAGAGTTTAAATATAAGCTCATGAATTTGCGAGACTTATTTTACAAAAAGCTGTTTTAGAAATAAATAATGCTCAGTCAAAAATCATATGCCTGCATTTCCTGCATTAGATTAAAATAGATGCTCAAGGCTGTTGTTTCAGGCTATACTTTATAGTTCGTCTAAAGCAGACTTGAAATTTTTGTCTGCATTTCCGCAATTTCGGATAAACCCCAAAAGAAGGAATTCTAATAAATCAAATTTTGTTGAATAATAAGCAATAAACCAGCACAGCACATCGTATTCGCTAAGGCATTGCTTTTTTTTCGTATTAACAGTAAGATTCGAAGTTGCCCTGATGGTACCTTAAAGACGGATTTCGAATTTTATAGTGAAAAATGCAATTTGCAACATTAAGTCGTTCGATAAAAATGATAAAAATTCTGACGGAAATCCAAAATGACACAAGTTTTAAATGAAATTAAATTGACTCCTTTATTTCTCAATAACTTCAAAATCTATTAAATGTCAACAATAAAAAACAGATTTATACTTGTTGCTGACATTAAACTCAATTTTATAAGAAAATTCTTTCCCAAACATAATCATAATCCATCATTGGTTATATAAAGTCAAACATAAAGGAACTATAATTGAACATTTCCAAGTGTACACATTTTGTAACAATGCATGTACTGGTCTTGATATTTTTCCCATTTTCTAACACCTCAGCATATATAAAAAAAAGTAAATAGATATTAAACCTATCATCCAACTTATAACATTTTACCTTACATCTCCATTGCTCATTCATTTGCTCGGCATTCGGTGTGAGAACATAATCCTTTAGAAAAAAATGGCAAACTTTACTATTACGTGAATTATGGATGAGTTATTATTGTTGCTGCTTCATTTATGCAATTTTATCTTCACATTTTTCCTTGTATTCACTTAGATTTTTCCTCATACAATTATGGAAGTAAAACTTTCCTCTTTTTTTATCTATCTTTGCATTTGAAATTGGCTCTCAACTGCAACGATAGATGTGAGGAATGAAAAACGTGTGAAATGTGTAAATAAATATCAGAGTGTGGTCGTCTTGAGTTCGAATTTTTCGACATAAATCGTAAGATTTTCGAATAGTTCGAACATAAGAATGTAGAAAAGTTCGAACATTCGAAATTGAATTTCCGAAAAATTCAATCATAAGATTGTCGAACTTTCGACATTAAATTTTCAAATAATTCGAACATAAAATTTTCGACGTTAGGATTTTCGGAAATTTCGAACAGAAAGTTCAAACATTCGACAGTTGATTGTCAAAAATTTCAAACATTTGATATTAAATTTACAAAAATTTTGAACATTGGATATTCGATTTTCGAAAATTCGAACGTTTGTTTTCGAAAAATTCGAAATTTCGACATTAGATTTTCGAAAATAAAGTTTTCTGATAATTCGAACATTTGACATTAGATTTTCGAAATATTCTTATGAACTTAAAACTGTCGAAAAATTCGAACACTCGAGATTAGATTTTTGAAAAATTCGAACATAAAATTGTCGGATAATTCGAACATTCGACATTAGATTTTCGAAAAATTCAAACATAAAATTGTCGGATAATTCGAACATTCGACATTAGATTTTCGAAAAATTCAAACATAAAATTGTCGGATAATTCGAACATTTGACATGAGATTTTCGAAAATTCCAAAATAAAATTGTAGAAAAATTCGAACATTCGTCATTACATTTTCGAAAAATTCGAACATAAAATTGTCGGATAATTGTTCAAATTCGACTTAAGATTTTCGAAAAATTCCAACATTAGATAATAGATTTTCGAAAAATTCGAACACAAGATTGTCGAAAAATTCATAAAAATTTAAAAGTCGTTTTTGAAAAGATTTCACACTCTGCATACATGCAAAATGTGTATGTGGAAAAAACTAAGTTTTAAGGATGTGAAAATCAGACAGGAATGAATAAAAAAAAAAGTTTAAAAAAAGATACATGTTAAGCTTAAAATTGCACAAACGAAGCCCAAGTATACGTGATGAGAATGCAATAAATGCAATTTTTTTGTGAATAATGAAGGAAGTAGCATAACAAATAAATTTGTAAATATTAAGCATAAAAAATATTTTTATCTGTTGAAAATTGAAATGGAAAAATTTTAAAGGAATGGAATGAAGTAAAAAATCCAGATCAAAAAAAGTGTTTTATTAGCATTTACGGATAAAAAATTTGTTTCATTGCTAAAGGTTGTAAATTTTTATGAGTGAAAAAGATGTGAATAAAAGTTAAGTTATATTTACATAGCTAAAGAAACCCTTAAGATTCAGCTTTTTAGTTTAATTTGTGCAATTCTTTTGCATCATTAACAATCAAAAGAAAACTTTTCTTGATTTTACAGTTTGTTTTTCAGGAGCGAAGGATTTTTGCAGAATTAATCTTCAATGTTTTCATTCTGGTTTTAGAAGTGGAAACTTGGTAGAAGCTGTAAAACATTTTAAATTGACACATTTTATTAGTCAATAATATAATTTTTAACATTCTGAATTTTTGATTGATTACTAAATTTTAATTTAAAAGAAAATTTTAAAATTTAAAGAAATTCAAAGAAAAATTTCAAAATTTTAAAAATTTGAAAGAAGATTTCAAAATTTAAAGTATATTTCAAAATTTAAAGAAATTTCAAATTTTAAAGAAATTTTCAAAATTTAAAGAAAATTTCAAAATTTGAAAGAAGATTTCAAAATTTAAAAAATTTTTCAAGAATTTAAAGAAAATGTCAAGAATTTAAAGAAAATTTCAAAATTTAAAGAAAATTTCAAAATTTAAAGAAAAGTTCAAAATTTAAAAAAAATTTTAATAAATTTGATAATTTAAAGAAAATTTCAAAATTAAAAGGAAATCTCGAAATTTGAAAAAAAATTCAAAATTTGAAAAAAATTTCAAAATTTGAAAAAAATTTCAAAATTTAAAGAAATTTTCAAAACTTTGAAAAAATTCAAAATTTAAAAAAATTCAAAATTTAAAGAAAATTTCAAAATTTAAAGAAAATTTCAAAATTAAAGAGATTCAAAATTAAGTTTGAAAGAAATTAAATAAAATTTTAAAATTGAAAAAATTTCAAAATTTGAAAAAAATTTCAAAATTTAAAGAAATTTTTAAAATTTAAAAAAAATTCAAAATTTAAAAAAAAAATTTAAAAATTTCAAATTTTAAAGAAATTTTCAAAATTTAAAGAAAATTTCAAAATTTGAAAGAAGATTTCAAAATTAAAGAGATTCAAAATTAAGTTTGAAAGAAAATGAATAAAATTTTAAAATTGAAAGAAAATTTCAAAATTAAAGAATTTCAAAATTTGAAGAAAATTTCAAAATTTAAATAAATTTTCAAAACTTTAAAAAAATTCAAAATTTAAAAAAAAATTCAAATTTTAAAAAAATTCAAAATTTAAAGAAAATTTCAAAATTCAAAGAAAATTTCAAAATTTCTAAAATTTGAGATTTTGAAAATTTTTGAGTGAATTTTAACTTTATTTTTCCTTTTCAAGATTGACTCCCGACCCTCTCTAGTTAGTCATCTTAAGATTCGTTCCTATCAAAATAATTTTTCTCTAGACATAAATTTTAATTAAAATCAAAGAATAAACGAAGCTGACACACTTTATTCTTCACCATTCCCTAAAGATATAAAACATAAAAGGCAAGAAAAATAAAAAAAAAAATTATTAAACTTCTTATTTCTGTTACATTGCCGCAATGTGTATCACCATCAGAATTGCGTAAAAGCTACACTGGCTTTTTTGCTTTCTTTTGTGTCCAGCTTTGTGTTTTTAATTAACATTTTTATCTATGAGATGTGCCTTTCAAGGCACTCATCATTCTCCCCTAAGTATTCACGACTTTCCTTCTTCTTTTTATTAGAAATTTATGCTATTTTTATTTTTAAAGTTGGCAACAACAACATGAACTTTTCATCCTCGCTTCTCATTTGAATACGAAATTACTGTTTTGATAAAAAAACTTTTTCAACTCTTAAAAAAGCTTGTAAAAGCAGCAGGGATTGTTTGTATGTTTGCAAAACTATGAAAAAACAACATATGAGAGCAAACAGGAAAGACTCAGCATCAGCATATGCAAGTTGTAGCTGTTGTCGTATTTACTTCAGGACTTTTTTCTCATTTCTTTTGTACTTCTTTTTGACTCAATTGCATCTTTTAAATGCTGTGCATATTTATGTATGGTTCTTGTTAGATTTGTCATTTAAATAAATTTTTCTCATTGTTGTCTATTTGTCATGCTGCATGTGGAAATGTAAAGTGTCAATAGTTTTAAAACATTATAAATGAATAGCAGGAATTAGTTGTGAGTTTTCAAAATTGTGCGGAATAACACAAATGGCATAATGCGGTTAACTGCATTTTTCGTAGTAAAATTCATAACAGTGATGTCAAGGTAATTTTGTGTCATACTGTAAACATGAATGCACAGTGATACCAAGTGAATAAGTTGTGCTGTTCTTACTTACTTACTTACTGGAACCATACTCCGACTTGGAGCCTAGGTTGCTACAAAATGCTTTTCATCTGACTCTAACTGGCACTCTTTCATTACCGTCCTACGCGATGTTGCTCTTGGAGCACCTGGACGCCTTTTCCCTTGTGGATTCCAACCAAGGGCAGTATAGTAAGCTTGTGTCTCACCCCCAGCTGTGCTGTTCGGGTTAATGTTATGTTTAACCTTCTTAACCTTGGCTGATTGGACATTTCAATTCCCGAGTAGACAAAAATTCGTTAGAACTAGTCATGAACTGGACATTGACTTGCCATCAACTAGTCATTGACTTGCCATCAACTAGTTATTAAGTATTTTTCTCATATCAGGATTGTGATCCATAGACTTTCTCAGATGACACCTATAGATGGCTCTCCTCATCTGTAAATACACGATGCCAAGTTCAATACTGTCTCAATCGACAGTTCTAAGATCTACAAGCTCCACAAAGTCGGATTTAAAGATCTTACTTAAGGGAGCTTCTGTAGATCTTCCATGAACATTTTCAGCACATTGAAACCAGTTCACTTGGCACTTGGCGTACAGATTCACTAAGATATGGCCTCCCTCAGATCTCGTCTAAAGCTGGTTCTATCGCTGAATTTCGCCTTGAACTTGCTAATACCAAATGCAATATTGTCTCTATCGACAGCTTCTTCCCAGAATCTTCATTTGGCATGTGATGATATTACTATCTGCCTTAAAATGAAGGTGAATGAGCCATCCTTTATAATTTGTGAAATAATGAGTTTCGAACTCATGATCGCAGAATGTGTTGCAATAATTACGCAATGCGACTGAGCTACTTTGTCTCATCAATAGTTTATTCCTTGAAACGCTATAAATAAATACATGACAAATTTAACTTGACTAATTACTTTTATTATTAAATATAGAATATAGCCTAACAGGTGCATGATTGATCAAAAATTAATTATTCTTCTGGATACATAGCTATAATTAAATTGCTATTTATAATTAATCATTTCTATAATGTCACTTTTCATTTCAACGATTATGAATTATTGATTAATTACATAATTATTATAGATCAAAATGTAAGGACAAAGTTACATCCCGAGAAGCACAAATGAAGAAGGCTCTGCATCAGGAAGGCTTTTAATGTTCTACTAAAGTTCTTTTTTTAAGCTGCCTTCATGTGGCATTCATATGGCTGCCTAATTTGGCTTCATTGAGCAGTCGCGTTGTGGTAAACCCGATCGACACACGTTTTTCATGGCATCCAGATGATGGACACATGACAGCCATATGAAAGCCAAATTACAGTCACATGACGACCATATTACAGCCACATGATGACCAAATGGCAGCCACATGATGACCAAATGACAGCCACATGATGACCAAATGACAGCCACATGACGGACACATGACAGCCACATGATCACCAAATGACAGCCACATCAAGGACACATGACAGACACATAACAGCCACATGTCAACTAGAAAAAAACCACTTGACTGACATATGGCATCCAAGTGAAAATTCTTATGACAGTTAACATGAAAATTGCTACTTGAACGCCTTTTGGCAGCGATTTGACTGCCATGAATAATTTGTGCTGATCGGGAAAATTTGGACTAAATTAGTCAACCCTATGGATGCCACATGGAGATGGCGTCTATTTGATGTCAATTAAGGAGCCTTAAATCTCTCAAGCGACGTTTTCTTCACATGTGTCGCTCGGGACAATTTATTATGTAATGAAAGCGAAAGAAAAGAATTAATTTATGATTTGTAAAAATATTCATATTTTCCCTTTCCCTCAGATTTTATGCTGAGTAAAGTGCTTACATAAATGTGATTATGAATATTCATTGACCTTCTTCTGTCCAAAAATATGAATAATAAATAAATTTATTTATAAAATTAATTAATTTAATTTATAGCATCAATATAATGAACTATTCTGATTAATTTGTTCATACATTATTTAATTTATTTTTGCAGACCAAACGAGTCATTAAATTATAGATAAATATTCAACCAAAAAAACCGAATTTGATTGATGATAATCACGTGACAAACTTCCACTCAACTTTTTTATGGTTGATGTCAATAAATTTTTACTTTCCAATTTGCACAACAATGTTATCAATTAATTAGAGCGTGTAAATTGATTAATTGAATTTGAAATTCCATTGTAGACAGGAAAAAGCTTTTCCGACCATGAATGCGCTTCCCCAAGTTCATAATGATTTTCACAACTTTCTGAGAATTTTTGCTCAAATTGTCACCAAGAAAAAGTTTTTCTTAGAGCATTTTTTGAAGAAAAAGGGAGCTTAATAAGTCATTTTGGCCAGTTGTTCAGAATATTCTTGGCATATTTTTAGAAAATACTGTGCCATTGGTGAAAATAGGCAACTGAAAGGATGCGGCAGACGGCATCCTGCAGAAGGGGTCATTGTCTGAATACTGAAAGGTCCATGGACTTACATATGCACTAAAACCCGGATAAAGCCAACATTTTCTGGTCGGACCGTCAACTGCCGCTAAAAATTCGTCAACCAGACATCGTTGAGAGCAGTTTTATTGAGTTATTGCCTTAAATCATCCAATCATTCCCAAATTCGATAGAAATTGATTTTAATTTACCAATTTTAATATAAACATACCTGAAGTTGGCTACGAATAAAAATTTGAACTGGGAAACATACCTGAAGTTGGCTACGAATAAAAATTGAACTGATAAACCTACCTGAAGTTGGCTTTAATTCAAATATTTTACTTAGAGATTTGAATTTCTGATAGCCGTTACAAACACAATTTTTTATGGAAAATTTTAAATTTTTTGAAAACCGTTAGAAAATTTGAATTGCTAAAAACCGTTAATTAAAAGCTTGAGATGGGCAGGTCATGTCAACAGACGGCAACAGAATGCCTCAGTGCATATACAGTAGCGTGCAAAAGTGAGTGGACAGTTCATAAATTTTGATAATTTTGCTTAAAAAGTATCTTAATCTCAACCAGCTTCGAATTTTCACAGTATGTCTATTTTATAGGAAGATTTTATAAACCCAACTCATTTTCTACTTTAATTAAGTAATTTAAAAAACCGTTAACTATTCAAAATCGCTAACGTGCAAAAGTGAGTGGACAGTTACAAATTATGAAAAAATTAGCATAACTAGTTGTTTATGATGAGATTTTAGACTTAAAACATAAAATACCTATGTTCTTCTATAATTCTGTGGAAAAAATTTCCATCAAATCCACGTGTTTTCCGATTTTTCTTGAATTCAAAATGGCGGACATTTTTCATCACTTTTAATGTAATTTCTCTTATATTACTGCATTAAATAATAAAACGTTAACATATTTCTATTGTATTTTGATTGAGCTTTCATAATATATATAAATTTCTATAGTAAAATCAGTTCATCTACAAAAATTTTGTAAAAATATTTCTTTTGATGCAATTTTTCTCATAGAACAAAATATTTTATTGAGAAAATCTAATTAAATAATATGATTATATAGGACTTTGGTATTAAATTGTTGCATTTTGTTCATTTATTAATATAAATTAAGATTTAAGTTACTACTAAAATGATCCAGCCAATTACAAGCAATCAAACAGTTGGTTTAAAGAAGAACTTAAAAAGACAAAAATGCATATTTCTCGAAATAAGTTAAAACCTAATTAACGATTCAGGAAATCAATTTAAATGTTTAATTTTAACAATAATAAGCATCTGGAATCAAAATCTCTTCAGAATATAATACAAAATATGAATTTTGAAATTTTCTTTTTTCACTGGCTGAAGACTTCACATAACCAACTGTTTGATTGCTTGTAATTGGCTGGATCATTTTAGTAGTAACATAAATCTTAATTTATATTAATAAATGAACAAAATGCAACAATTTAATACCAAAAAGTCCTATATAATCATATTATTTAATTAGATTTTCTCAATAAAATATTTTGTTCTCTGAGAAAAATTGCATCAAAAGAAATATTTTTACAAAATTTTTGTAGATTAACTGCTTTTACTATTAAAATTTATATATATTATGAAAGCTCAATCAAAATACAATAGAAATATGTTAAAGTTTTATTAATTAATGCAGTAATATAAGAGAAATTACATTAAAAGTGATGAAAAATGTCCGCCATTTTGAATTCAAGAAAAATCGGAAAACACGTGGTTTTGATGGAAATTTTTTCCACAGAATTATAGAAGAACATAGGTATTTTATGTTTTAAGTCTAAAATCTCATCATAAACAACTAGTTATGCTAATTTTTTCATAATTTGTAACTGTCCACTCACTTTTGCACGTTAGCGATTTTGAATAGTTAACGGTTTTTTTAAATTACTTAATTAAAGTAGAAAATGAGTTGGGTTTATAAAATCTTCCTATAAAATAGACATACTGTGAAAATTTGAAGTAAAATGGTTGAGATTAAGATACTTTTTAAGCAAAATTATCAAAATTTATGAACTGTCCACTCACTTTTGCACGCTACTGTAGACTTTGTGGACGATAAAAGATCGAGAGGAAGACCGAAAAGTTCCTGGATTGGATATTTTGATAAGGACGCTTCAGTTCTAAATATCGCATAATAAACTCAAGGAATTAAGTAAGTAAGTATCAACTTATGATCACTGTGACAAAAATGCGCTTAAGTCACTTCACAAAGTCGAGGACTTTTGTAATTCTTTCTTAATTTTACAACACGAAAAACTTTGTTATTTATTCTTTTGTCAAATGTCCCCCCACCCTCCAAGACAAGACAAAAAAAATCAGCAACATTTCAGGCCCAATAAACGAAATCTCTGTCTTGTTATTGTCTAAAGGCTTTTCGAGCTCACTTTAACGATTTTTTATTGCAAAAGTTTCTCATTATCTTCCTCTGTGGCCTTATGAAAAGGTTTTCTAAAACAATTTCTTTTCCGAGAAGTGCTCAACATGCTGAGAATGTATTCTTGTTCTCACAATGTACTTTATAAAGTATGAAGCTAATCTAAAATATTCAGTTGAATCATGAAGCTGTTGTTCTTGAGAAAATTTTGTATAGAACTTTAGGTATTTAAATTTATTCAAAAGATTTTATTAACAAGTTTTTTTTTGCTAAACAAGAATGTAATGAACTTATGATTATGATAATTATTATGGAATTGTGTATTATTAGCATGTATCAGGCGAGTGTTCAGGTGTGATGGGGAGAACTGTTGAGATTGAGGGGTATGAGACCATCTCTTTGGAACAAATTAATCAATTCTCTATAGATTTTCATGAAAACATCAAGTTATACCGAAGCTGCGCAAGGTACATCAAAACTGTGAGAGATACACTAAAGCCGCACAGGGTAATTCGAAGCTGCGCAAAGTTCACCGAAGCTGTGAAAGGTATAACGAAGCTCCGCAAAGTAATTCGAGGATGCGCAAGATGCATCAAAGCTGCGCAAGATACACTGAAGCTACGCAAGGTACATTGAAGCTATGCAAAATACTCCAACGCTGCGCAAGACACACTGAAGATGCGCATAGAACATCATAGCTGCGCAAAGTATATCATAGCTGCGCAAAATACACCAAATCGGCACAGAGTACACCAAAGCTGCACAATGTACATCGAATCTGCGCAAGGTACATCAAAGTTGCGCAAGGTACATTAAATATGCGCAAGGTACACCGAAGTTGCGCAAAGTTCTACTAAGCTCTACAAAGTACAGTTTTACAATTATACACTGAAGATGCGCATGGTACATTAATGCTGCGTTACGTAACAAGTTCACGACCCTCTGCCATGTACATAGCTTTAATTCTGTTTCAATATTTCTAATCACGATCTAAAATTGTGAGATTTTAAAAAGAGTACCAAATGTTAATTTTCTCATAAAATTGATGATTAACATAAATCCTTTTTCAAAAAATAAAGCAAAATCTTTAGCACAAAACTCCTCAAATCTTTAATGTTTATTCAATATCTACCCTCAAACTCTTTAATATCATCCACACAATTCCAAAATACGAAGAATCTTTGGCTTATGAATAATTTATTTATGGATTTATAGTACACATTTATACCTCTATTAATTTCGGCTGACCTACCATTAGACGAATAAATCTCTTAATAATTTATAAGTTACTTTTTCTTTAATGAAGAGATAATCGTGTGCGCATGAAGCTTAAGTGCTATTCAAAGCTATTCAGAGCGAATTCAAACGAGTTACGGCAAATTGGAAGCTTTCTCATTTTTTTAAAAATAAAACTTATGTGCGGTTAAAATGAAAATAAAACATTGTTGAACTTTTAAGTTTATGTTTTCTGTCTTGCGAAGAGGTCAGCTGTGCATAATCATAAACAATGTGTCTAGTTTTATTACCTCAGACATTAAAAATCCATCTTAGTTTATCTTCATGAACTTTTTTATGAAATTACTTTAAAATTATTCTTAAAACAAATGTTCTGTCAAGCACAGAACTAATTTTTGTGAATCTTACTTTTTAGCATTTTAAAATTCAGGTATTGTGCTTAATCCTACACAATACCAGACATTAGGTATTGGAACTCAACAAGCGGAAGCCACCAATAAGGTTACTTGGTTTTCGTAATTTCTCTGAGAATTTTAAAGCAATTTAAAGCCTAAATTAATTCTTTTGTGGTTCGTTAATAAACCACGGCACGCACAGTTTTGTGGCATACCTGAAAATTTTCGCAGCATGTTAATATACTGAGGCACACAGGTTACCCAACACTGTTCTAAAGTTTATAAAGGAATGTACCTATGATTCTAAAATACTCTTGAATTTTGAACCTAATATTTCTAGGTAAAGAAGCATTAAAACTGTCAAGCACAATTCCAAGTAATGCTTCCTTTCCACAAGTTGATTTCGGAAATGATCGGTTGTAAACCTTATAATCCCGAGCGACTTAAAGACCCTCAATACTTAAAATGACAACTGGTAACTTTCTGGATGGAAAGAGATCTCGAGGTAGACCAAAAAGCTCATGGGATTGCTGTGTGAGCAACGATGCAAAAGTGCTGGGAATTAGAAACTGGCAGTAGTTATCTAAAGACAGATCCAGCTTTCGACGAATTCTAAATGCGGCAATGCGCCCAGTGCGCCTTCGCTAAGGAAGTAAGTAAGTAATCCCGAGCGACACAAAAGAAGAAGGCTCCGGTAAAACTCTTTTATTAACACCAAACGGAAGCCATCTAAATTTGACAACCATATAAAGAAGTTAAGCGAAGATTTTAGTTCCGTAGCGGAGCCTTCTTCATTTGTATCACTCGGGTTATTCTAGTCTGATAGTGGAGCTGCCACTCTACTGACAAGGTGTTTTGGATATGCTTTTACTTCTATTCTTTAATGTTCTTACCCTTACACATAGCTTCATCGTCGTTAGAGGTTTTACTTCAGTGATGAATTCAACAGTATCAGGGGATACCAGATGGTCTGTTTAGGAGTCAGACTTCAACATCTCCAATCTACCTAAAACTACACATGTTCTCTACACAAGTTAATTTCTGAAATGGATTCCTAGCTTGATTATGATGATGCTACCTTTCAGACTAGTTGTTATGGATTGAGTTAAACTCTATTCTTCAACGGACGTATGTATCCACGAACACATAACTTCTGTATCCAGCGATATAATTACGAAAACTGAGGATACCAGATGGTAAGCTCAGAGTCACACTTCGACTTCCGAAAAAATATATAGCAAAGGTCTACAAAACCCGTTTGACGTGTACCTACAATGTTTAAAAAACAATTCAACTTCCAGGTTACATAAAAGCTGTCAAAGCAGATTTCCCAATTTTTATAATATGATTTCTTTTATTTCCAGACACTTCATCCATTATGTTCAGTACATTTAATTTAATAAAAAATAAATTTACGACAACAAAATTGAATGTAAAAGAAAACGCAGAAAAGAGCACATGAACACATTTTACTGATCTTATCATATTTATATCCAATAATTCCAACTGTTGACAGACAACATTACACGCAAAAACAAAAAAACCAGATGTGTAAGTAAGTGCATGAAGCAAAACAAAATATTATGTTGATGTCGATATGTATACACAAAAATTAATATGTAAGAAAGCCAGCAGTGGCTGACCATATTAGAAAAGATACTTCCAGTAAGCATTGCAGCAACTCAAAACCAATACCATTTTAGCTCTCGCTGAGCTTTTTTTATTTTTTACACTCTCATTAACATTGCTGCTTCTCAACATTTTTTTTGTGCTGTTTTTGCCTTTCCATTCAGTCGCTCGAGATGAGTTAAATGTACAGCATAAAAAAAATGTCGAATTGTACGTGAATTATTTTTAATTCTTAATTTTTTTGGTAATTAAAAATTCTATAAAGTGCCTAAAATATATTGGAATCGATTGTTGAGATGTGCAAAAAAATGAAATTAAAAAAATAAGCAGCAGTGCTGAACAAAAAAATTAAAACGCAATACGTGCAATGAATTTTATTTACAAAAAAAATCTCATTACTGAAGATGAAAATGGCAGTAAATTTATTGAGTTTGTGTATATATTGCAGTGATTTACGATTTCGAAATAATTAATAGTTTTTTAATTCTCGTCTTCTTTGTTATGCCTTACTTTATATTTTTGATAGTTTGCCTGATGAAATTAAATAAAAACAAAAAAAAATGTGATTGCAAAAGTTCAGAATTAATTTTTTTTTGTTTTTGGACTTAAAGCTTATAAATATTTATTATTTTGTTATTGAAGCATGATATTCAGCCTTACATAATGTTGCCAAAAATAATAAAAATGTGCGAGCTTCAATTGTTGTGGAATTAAAACTATTTATTAAAGATTTCAAATTTATATTTTAAAGATGTACAATAAATAAATGTTACATCCAGTGCTGGACAACCTTTTTTGTGTCACGGTCCATCTTGTTGATAAGCATCACACATGCCATACAATCCAAAATATTATTGCCTGTCCCGCGTCACACAGGTTGCCCACAACTGTGTTACATGAAACACACAGACACATCAGCAACAGCAACAGCATGTTTGTTGTATACTGTATACACCTGTGTATATATACATTTTTCATTCAGACGAAACAAATAGCCAGCAAGCAGCACAACAATCTTGTGCCTATGTGTTGAGTTTTTTGTAGTTTTTTTAGCGCATTTTCTCTCAAATCTTGTGCATTAACATTTACTTTTACGGTATGGCTATGTAAATTGAGAGTAAAAGTGTGATAAAATATATCGTGTGATCGATTGATTTACTTCTTTTTTTTCTTGGCTTAACGTTGGACTAGAAAACTAACTGTGGAAAATGTGTTATGATACTTTCTATGTAATTTTATATCAACTTTTTTTTATTTGCATTTTATTGCTTAATGTGAAAATTTGACATAGTTTGAAATTTATTTGCTGATTTATCAGACTGTGGATAATATTGATGTTAGAAGTTTTTATTGCCATTTCTATAATTCATTAGATTTATCATAATATGTCATAATAAAGTGAAGTTATTGAGATTAAATAGCATAGGGACTGCAAATATAGCAGTGACTAATTAAGTTATAGATAAACAAACTTTTTTCAAAAATGAATTCTCGGAACTTCCATTGATTAAATCAGATTAAGCCTCATCTGCTCTGAACATAGTATGTGAACGGTCCCATATTTGATACAGATTTAGAGATTAATATTGTTTCAAACTTTTTAAGACAGTTTTAAAAGTCTATGTAAAAAATCTATGAATCATCGACTTTGACCAGTGGTGAGCAACCTTTTTTGTGTTACGTTACACCTCGGCCATAGAAAAGTTTCTACGGCATGCCATATGAAGCAAAATTTTTCATATCTTCACTGCCTAATAGCCCTAAACTCTCATAAGGCTCAAATGTTGAAATTTAGCATTTTTATTGAATTTTTCTTAATCAAATCTGATAATTTCAGTATTAATGGCCAGTTGATCGTTTTTAAAATGAAATATTCATCTAGTAGAATACAAACTTGCACACTCGAGTTTAGGGAACATCCGGGAATCAAACCGCGCTTAGTTCATTTGTGACCAACATATAGCAGCATACTAGTCGTGATGTCGTGTTTTTTTTGTCATGATGACAATTTTTGTCCCAATAGACGTTTTGCTTTTTCCCAACCCTCGACGCTGGATGTACCATGGTTTATTTTTGCAACGTACCTAGCCACAATTTGTGTGTCGCGAAAACAAAGCTTGCTGGAACGAAGCAGTTCCGCTTTGAACTTCCATCATTCTGGGATCAAACCAGACCAGAATTGCTTCCACGATTTCCTAACAAACTTTAATTTGCTTACTTTCAAGTCGCTGGTATTACAAATCAGAGATATTTCCTTCAAAGGAGTTGCCTAGATACTGACTCTATCGCTTCATGTTGCCAATGTCCGATAACTAGTGCAATCCTATCGAAATCGACAGCTTCCTTCGAAGAGTTCAATTCTACTGGCTCTTTTACCATCCAGAAAGTCAGCTTTGGAGACCTTAATTAATGGAGTTTCCACAGGCCACCTAATAACATGTCCAGCCCATCGTAGCCTGTTCACTTTAAATCAAACAACTTGATCGTTGCCGCTTTTTTGCTGCTTAACGGCACACTAGTGTACCGCAAAAATATTTTAGAAATACCATGAACCATATGACGTTTCGATCGACGCTTATCACCAAGGTGTGCCGCGAAAAATAAAAGGTTGCCCACCTCTGGCTTTAGAGAGAGGATGGTCTGTAATTTTATTACGGAGAACACATTTTGATTATCTCATTACATACTTAAACCTAGTTATTATATTTAAATATTACTTTAAAATCGATATACTTCGTTGAAAACCTATTTAGCTATAAAGCATAAATTATCTGAACTAAATTAAGAGATTAAGCTCTAAACGTATTAATAACTGCTTTTATATCTGATTTGAAATGGAATAGAAAAGCAAAGCAAAAAGAAGATTGTTAACAGACTGCAAGTATGCAACATTCAACAAGTCAGACAATCCACAAAAGTATATGAAAGTTATTCAGTCGTATCCACTTTCAATAAAACCTCATTTGTAAGCATTTTCATCTTCATGTATTTCCATTCAACTGCAAAATAAATTTATGTTAAGCTTAAAAAATGCGCACAATGTACAACATACATACCTAACTTAAACAATCACACTTATACAATATTTTTTTTATATTTTTTGAAGACTTTGTGTATATTTTTATGATGGGAACAACAACCATGGTTTAAAGAGCTAATTGTAAAGCTATTTTTTGAACAATTATTCAAAGTCATTCAAGTTTGAAATGTGCAGTTTTTAAAAAAAAATACAAAGAACAACAACAACAACTTGAATATATCCAAAATGTAAATCATCAGTTTTATAGCTGCAAAAATAACAATTTTTTAATCAGAAGAAAAGTTAAAAAAAAAGTAAAAGTTTAAAAGTAGCATGAGTGAAGTAAAATGGAATTATTTAAAACAAAACACATCGTGATTATCACCATTTATATATCTGTATGGATTATTGCTCTTCCATCGACTTATGGTGAAAATGAAAATACCAACAAGACATCGCTTGTGTACAGGAATATTACAAGTCGAGATAGATCTGCTGCTAAATTTTTCTCGGAGAGGCTTAAAGGTAAATACAAAAAAATTTTTTTTTCTCATTCCTTTATTAAATTCAATTAAAGACTTTATTTTACATCCGCAAAGTTATTATTGACAAAATTAGTTTCTGGCTTGTAATTTAAAATTGAGACCTTTGGAACTATATTGGGGTTTTTTTTTTATTTTGATAGATACGGTTTAATGTGAATTGTTTTTGAGTAGTTGAAATAGCTTTTTTTTGGTTTTTAATTGGTAGTAAAGCACCGAGTGTATCATGTGGATATCTGAAGTGGAAATCTTCGATTCGCGTTTTTAAGGTTTCTAAATTCATTTTTTTTACTTGGGAAGTTTCAAAGAGTCTTTTGAGTATTCTAGAAATATTTGATGATTGTTGAGTCATACCCGAGTGACATAAATGAAGAATGCTTTGACATGGAGCTTTAGAAGCACCGACAACAGTCTTTTAAGGCTTTATCAAAGCTTCTTTATTAACACTAAATCTTACTAAATGTTAAGCGCCTCGGTGTGGCTTTATTCGCGTCACTTGGGCATATACATGACTGCCAAATAGATACGACTTCCATTTGGTACAGGTGCGTATTAAATAAGGAAGGACGTAGGGTTTGAGTCAAATCCCTTCAAACTTATTGGAAAATATTCTTCATTTTGCTAGAAATTTTCGAGAGAAAAATCCCAAAATCCCCCTAAACTGAGTTGTGATGGACGATGTCGGCGGCCGAGAGAATCGGGCAGTCGTTAATCGATTTCATCGGCCATTGATTTTTATCGCTGGTCATTTTTTATCGGCTGCAGTTTCAAAAAAATAAACGGCCCGCCGTTTTTATCGCTCGCCGTTTTTGGCCGACTAAACACAACTCTACTCCTAAATTATTGCATTTCATACAATATTATAACAACGACAACCTCCTCTCAACTTTTCTGGCTACGACCTTGCTATGGACTGCGAGGATAGCCTTTTTCATTTTTGTCATAAAAGATATGTTGGAAAAATTAAAAACATAAAGCTCTAAATCAGTCAGTGATGAGTTATCAGTGTGCCGAGACCCCAATTTTTATAAAAGGGCTGGTACCCTTCCTCCCAGGTTAAGCTCCTATTGGGGCATCCATAAGACCGCTTCATAGATGCGCCTTTCATTTGATGTCAATAAACAAATTTTACAATGTGTAGCTCTAAATCAGTAGTGAGCAATCTATTTGCCGCAAACACCAATTCTCACATGAGAGCCCGTATACCTCCCCTCTGGCAATACTTCTAATCGAGCATGCATGTGACTGCCAAATAGATTAGATATCAATAACAAAAATTCACAATTTGAAGCTCTAAATTAATAGCAGGCAATCTGTGTGCCGAGTCTTCAATTTTCGGAAAAGGGCCCGTACATCTCCTTCCTAACTTCGTCTCTGTTTAGGTGTCCATTTAGCTATCAAATAGATGTGGCTATCTATTTTCTTGTGTCAGTAAACAAGATTCACAATACAAGGTTCTAATTAAGTAGTAGCTAATCTGTGTGTTGCGGCCTCAATTCTCGGAAAGAAGCCGTTCCATTCCTCCTCCTGGCTTGGTCATCATCTGAATTCAATATTCGAACAAATCTAATTGATATTGCGTATATACACAAAAAAAATATAACTTTATTCAAAGTCGAACCTTTAATTAAAACATAAAACTATATTACCGATAATTTTCAACTAAATCATCTCAATTACCACACTATGGACCACAATTTGAATACTTAAATATGCTTACAGATCAACTTACAAAGTCAATTCTATATAAAGCTATGAGTTTATTGCTATAAGATTTAAAAACCATATAGTAACGAGTATGTAATTACTCACGAACTATTGATCACTTCTTTACCTTATTTGTATCTCAATTGGTGCTCAACAGAAAGACCTTAAAAAGTACTTTGAATAATTGCTTGTCTTGTTTACTCAGCTAACTTCCTGGATATCGGTTATGAATGATAAGCATCTGTGCTGTATAGCTTGATAGATTCTGACGAACATTATCGAGTATTACAAATTAAATCTTCCTTATTCTTTACATCTTGGTCATCGGAAATCAAATGAATGTCTCCAAGTTCTCATAAATTTCACTTCATCTTCAGTTTCCTTCCTCATATTAAGCACTAGATTATCGAAAATAATCTTTTACTGTCATAATAAAATTTTATCTTTTTTGTCATAAAGATATTAAAAGAAGAATTCATCTGTAACTAAGCTTAAACACACTTGTTTAATAGCAGGGTAGACAGCCACATGGGAATTACACTCTTGTGAATACAATAAAAGTTGTTAAACGATCACAAAGTAATTATGACTGTAGAATTGAAAATTATATTGTTTTTTAATAATGGGAAGTGAAAATTTGAGAAACAAAGTTGAAAAACACGCACAGAACAGAGAATCTTGACTGTAATTATCAAGGCAAAGAAGCTGCTTTTATTATTATGAAGGTTCAATGAGTTTTAATATTTTTTAATTAATGGTTTATCTTTTATCTAGTTAATAGACAGTAATTATAATAAAATAGAGAAGTCATTCACAACTTAGCCGGTGCATTTCACTTCCAGTCGCGGAATATTTCAGTTGTTTTCGAATTTTCGAATTGACTTAAACAAGTGATTTAAATTAGTTGCAATAGTGGAAAATTGAAACAAACTTAATTTTTTAGTTTTGGATTTTTGTTAATTTATTCCAATTTATTATAGGTAATTGAGTTTGACAAGTGAAAAATTTGAGAAAAGCTATTGGAAATTGAACATAAATTTTACTTGGTTTATTTGTCTTAATGAGACTTTGCAAGAAATAAAAGTATAAATAAAGGAAGTCAAAATTAGTCTAAAATCCAACTAAAATCAAAAGTTATTAAAATTTATCAATTTTCATTGACTAGTAGACTAGTAGAATAGACTTACTGCATTTAGCTGGTGTAATTATAAAATTGTCACAAAATATCTGGACCCTTTTGAAATAAATCGGGATCGATCGAGATATTTCTAAGTATGGCACTATCTAGTCCAGTGGTGGACAACTTACGTGGCGCTAAAGCATTTTAGGAAATGCCTTTAGAAAATTGCATGAAAAAGTTCCAAAAATAATTAAAATTTCTAAAAATGATTCTGAGTGTGAAATTGGATTCATAATTGTCGAAACACAGCAGTAAAACTAAAATATACAGCAGATAAATAAAGCAGATGGCCTTACTATATTTCGATATTATTCGATATAAGCTTCTTACTTATAATTAAGAAGATTTCTAAGATTCAAATATTAAAAGCACAATTAATTTGATCTTAAATAAAATTAGGCTAAAATACTTCTGATTCTGATCTATTCTTAATCTATTTTAAGGTTAGGTATGCATAAATTTTATGTTAAGTATCTAAAGTGTTATCCTAGAATTATCAGAAAGATTCCATTTGAAATATGTGCATGTTTCTGATAATTGATGCTCCAGAATGTGGATATTAGCTTTTCCCTTTGTCTAAGCATTCCAATGTATAGGCATAACATTGCTTACAGCTGAACAACACTTTTGTCTTGTCATACCTCTTGCAATACTCATAAAGGCACACTATCAATTTTTTCAATGGTTTTTGAATAAGTACAGGCAAAAGACATGATCTATCACAAGGCATGCTTAGATAAAGGCAGAGCATACGCCAGACAGTGCCTAGTAAAAGGCAATATCTAAGCTTAGGTGTGTCATGTCATAGACATTTTTGATGTCTTTTCAAAGTTATTTCCTTTGGAACATTTTTGCCTTTTAACTGGAATTGATAGGCTGCTTATTAAAAATTTGGTCAAATTTACATATTAATTTAATTATTAAGCCAACCATAAAGGCAGAATTAAGACATAATTTAAAGACCTTATTCGCAATTAAACATCATAATCTAATATGTGTAGCCAATCCAAAATTGATCTTCAGTTCAGCTTTAAAATATAAAAAAAGTAAAAAGCGTTAAACCGAAGAACTGACATAAACTGTAAAAAGGAAACTGTTCAAAATAAGAAGCATGCTCATAATTAAAAAATTTTCAACTCTAATTTAACAATATAAAGCTCTTCATACATGGTCACAGTGAAGTAATCACATAAATTAATCCCTTAATCAATCAAAAAATTTGAAAATCCAACGAAATAGTTTTTAATATTAAAGCATGCAATTATAGGAAATAACATTGAGGTGTTAAAAATCGGTGAATGACTTACCGATCGTGCAAAATAAAAACAATAATTCACATTAGTTCTTTTATTTACTTTTTTGTTTTCGTGGATTAACTCGACCCGGTGGGGAAAGACTTGGACTTGATGAGAAATGAAATAATTATTTTATTTCTATAAAATCGTGATTAATTAATTTTATAAACGATAGGGAAGCTTGATTCCTGCCTGCTCATAACTCAAAATAACTGATTGATGTGATCATGCCTAGTTTGTAGTGCTTACTGCTGTTTAATGAATGTTTGTATTTGAGGATGTTAAATGATTTATATTAATAAGCATGAACAGGCAAGGAATTTGCACATGAGAAATTGCTTGAAAATTGAGCGTGTTCAGTTATAGTGACTGTGAAAACTCCTGAGCACTCTGATTTAGTTGAGTACGTTCATTGTCTGTGATGGAAAATGATAGAGTTCCACAACTTTATGGCATAATCAGAATTACAACTTTAATCTTTGTTTAATCTATAGTAGTGGTGTCCAACCTTTTAGCTTTCGCGACACATCTTAGTAGCCACGATCAAGCCTCGTCCCGTATGGCAAAAGGCTCATGGCATTTCCATTTTTTTTTTTTAAATAACACAGATTGCCCACTACTGATCTAAAGACTAATTATCTGCTTAAGAATCTTAATAAACAAGAAGATTTAATTTGAGATGAAGGCTTGCAGACAAAATATGCATGTAAATAAGACTGCAGGCCTGAAACGAGTTACAAAGTTCATCCGAAAATTGCAGAACTGTGCATCTAAAATGCAAGAAATGCATATCTAAACTCTTAAGATGTACTCTTAAGATGTATTTTGCAATTAAATCTGAAATTTCGAGGAGAATTGAAGTTTGCGGCAAGCAGTACGACATTCGTCAGTAAATCATTTAGTGGCCTGAGGGATTTTTATGGAGCGCGTTATAATTTTTCCCAACAAATTTCAGTCTCAAAGTGAAGATCCGGATCTCTTTCTAACTACGTCAATATGAATGAAAGGAACGCAGCTAAGAAGGAAATGTGAATTAGAGGATGATAAATTCCTAAAGGTTGGTTATCAGCAGTGCTATTGACTACCGAGTATAATGTTAGTTGATAACTAGACCTATGGTTTACTGATGTTACCCGGAAAGTGAAAAATCCGATTCTAGATTGATTAGACTCTATCTTGAGATCGTATTTTATAGAATCTGACATGAGGTCAGAGTTACGATGAAGTCGGGTATATGGTCATTTTTGACGTCATGTATCTGGGAAATATTTAATATAAGTTTCCGGAAAAAATGTCAACAGTCCAACCACTTAATCTAGTTATTAACCAGAAATTATGTAAATTTGTCCACTCGGGAGAGATTAAAATGCATATAAATATTGTCACCTGGAATTAACTTGTTGCAGTTAATATACCTGTCCAATTAGTATTCTAGAATCTGGGAAAATTTATTAATAGAATACGGGAGAATCAATCACATGCTCAAAAACGTGAATCTAGTAAAACAATACCTTGTATATTAAAAAATTCTAGAAATTAAGTCACAAAACAATAGAATTTTCCCAAGAGAACCGTGTCTAAAATAGAATTACTCCGCCCAACCCCAGTAATTCAAGAATTGATTAAAAAAAAATATCAAATAATCTCCATTAAAATCACTCAATCATCATCAGCTCACAAAAAATAAAGCCACAACTCAACACATGCAACTTAATCTTAATTCCATACATTTTCTCAAGTCACATTTGACTATATAGACTTAAGTACGGATTATTTTGCTTTTAACTCGGATAATTACCATACATAATTGCAATTTAATCCACTACAATACAAATGTGCAGTCTTGCTACTTTTTTTTTCTCAATATAACATTACATGGATTTTAACCACTGGGTGCAATACTTATAAGCTAAATTTCTCTTTTTTTGTTCAACTTTCTCTTTCATAAAAAAACTTGCTTCGCAAAAGTACATTCATGTTTTTTATACTTTATACTTTTTTTTTCTTCTTTCTGCGGATTCATTGTATGTGAAAAATAATATCTCATACATGAATGTAGTAATTACATACTATTGAGCTAGCTACTGTGCAGAGTAATTCATTTTCCCATGTTTCTGTTAGATTCATACAATAGTTTCAAGTAAAGTAAGGTGTGGACGCTTGAATTTGGTAATGATAGTCTGTAATTGACTGTTATAAATGAAAAAATCAGTAACATATTGTTGTTGTCCGAGATGCACAGAATATGTTTGTGTTAATGTCACGACTTTGTGATATTCTCAATTGTCATACTTACTTACTTACTTCGCTAGTCTCACAGATGAATTGTGATCCATGACCTCCCACAGGAGTCATCTGAAGCTGGCTCTATCGATGGCTTCCACTTGCTAATTTCCGATACCAAGCGCAATACAATCTCTATCGACAGCTTCCTTCCAAAATGTTATACTATTTTATAAATCAGTTTTGTTCAAACTGTGATCCACGACACACTATTGTTCTCATTTAATTACTTACTGTAAATATGCTCCTATGTTGAATTTTGTTTACTTCAAAATGCTTTCCATCTGACTCTTTTGCTGGTCATCTAGTTTGTACAAATTATCTGTCCGCACTATTATGTCAATAGCATATTGTTGCCCGAGAAGCACAAACAGGGTTATTGTCAAAGTCATGATAATGAGTCGAAGTGGCTCGGTGGCGGAATGGTTTAGGACTTCAGTACATAATTACAGTATATGATACCGGCAAAGCGGTCATGGGTTCAAAACTCAGCTTGAGAAATTTTTCACAGGTTCTTTTTCGAATCATATTTAGAATAATCGGAGCTCACAGCCTTATTTGAAGGCTACATGCAGTAATGTCATCAAAGAAGTGGTTCTGGGACTGGTTTCTTAACCTTCATGGAACATAACACTACTCATACCCTTGTAAACAGAGCTATTTTAAGAGACATCCACCTACTCTACTCTCTAATCAGCTCTATGGTACTTCAGCGCTATAGAACTTAAGATAGGGTGGGGTAGGGCAATCTAGGATAGGGTAACGAACGTCTTCGGTAGGATGGTATGAAAGATCCGACGTTAAGAAACCAGCTCTTGATCCCGACTATAAGTTGTAGGTTTACTGAGTTTAGAGGTCTGGCGCTACTGAATCGAAATGTCTGACGTACCCTTATTCGTTAACAATTATTACACACAAATCGTCCTAGCGTAGCTCTAGATTTCAATGAACTTGAACAAGCTAAAGGTTTTTTTGTAATGTCACGACACAAGATCATCCTCAAATGCAATATCATCAAGGAACCTTCATTTTGAAATGATAAAAGATGTTCCAACATACCATTTTAAATTGCAATATTGAGGAGTTAATCAAAAGAAGTAGCAATTGAGGTCAGGGTATCAAAATGAATTGTATTTCTGTTGGTCGGACTTAAAATTGTTGAATTAATGCAAAATTAACTTTGTCCATAATTTATAAGCAAGAATAATAGCAAAGCTTACCGTTCTAAATGTCTATAAAATTATGACGTCTATGACTTTGCGGGCTGTACATTAATAGATCTCGACTAATATGCAAATAATTTTTGAGAATTGAATAATATTAACTAAATTATCATTATATTCAATTACAGTGTCACAAATTAGGGATGAAAAGCAGAACAAATCATCATGGTCATCAGTGGTACCACAACAAAGCAACCGACGAGCAATACTTAATAATAGATTAAAATTAACAGATGAATGTGAGCGGAATTGTAGGCGAATTGATAATGATGACAATTGTAAACTAAAATGTGATTATGAATTTAAGCTAAGCAATAATAATACAACAAAATTGGAACTTAGTAATGTTAATAATAGTGAAACGAGCACAACTGACTCTAACCTTGTATCACAATTGATTGATGGTAAAGATGAGATATTGGAAAGTGAAGAGTCAATTCTTATAGCTGACTCAATTAGCAATAATGACAGTGGCTATCGTACCAAAGAGCTCTCTAAGAACAAAAATGACAAAATGGAAAAATATTTAAAGAATATGATTTTATTAAAAAGTAGAACGACAACAAAGATTGTAAAGAGAAAAACAACAAGCACAACATCGCCGAGATCTAGACCAACGATTTATCGTGGACGAGTAAAATATTCGCCAAGTAGTTCTCGTGTTCGTGAGGAAAGTTTAATTCCATACGGCAGTACAATACGTTATTCTAATTTTAGTAAAATATATACTCAAGGCTATACACCGACATCATCTAGGACGAAAGAAAAAGATTTAGAAATTATGGATGTATCTGATCCAAGGCAGTCATCAACTGAAAAAATGAGATTTCTTAAATCACGAAATATTGTTGCAATTAACAACTATGTTAAGAGGCTTAATACACGATTAGCAAGCATACCGAAAGTAATCAAAAATGCAACAGAAAGTGTAATTAATTCCACAATAGCAACAACAGCAGGAACTGAATTAACTTCAACTGAAAGTTCAATTCTAGAGAAAGTATATAATACAACGGACATTCCTGTTCCGAATATAGATAATGACATATCGACAATACGAGAAGAATTCCCGCAATCTACAGTCATTCCGATGGGAATTAAAAGACAAATTACAGAAACTGTTATCGAGTATACTACAAAAATTCCAGACACAACTATTGAAACTACAACTGCATCCACCAGTACATCATCATCATCATCATCAACAACAACAACAGCAGTTCCAATAACGACACAAACAACAACAACAGAAGCAAGAACAACAAAAAGGTTTTACACTTCAATACCACGACGAAAGCAGCAAGTTACAACATACTCGACAACACCTAAAGCTATAATTTCAACAATTCCATCCATACTTAATAATACAGTTGTACAAAGTCAAAATTCTACATACCTAAAAATACCAATGATATCAACAACAAAAGCAACAACACCACCTTATATAATAAATGACCATAATGCAATAACGGAAGTTCCTATCGAAGTTGAAGTTCTACCATCAATGACATCAGATGCTTATACAACAACATCACATCGACCACAAGTTTTATATGAGTCGATATCAACGACAAGTTCAAATGATATAGATCATGTTGAGGCACAAAAGTTGAATGTCACAGCTTACGCATTAGGTGGCTTTTGTTTTCTTCCTGTCATTTTAGTTGCTTTATATTTTGTTAAATCATACATGATGAGACATAAATCAAGTGAAGATTATCATGCTGATAATGACATACAACCCATTAGTCCAGTGGTTACCTTAAATAATTCCGATGATTCGATCGTTTATTTCGATGAGAGTGAGGAATCGCTTGGAACTTTTAATCGTAATAAATTAAGATTTAAGAGCTTATTGGGCGAGGGTAATTTTGGTCAAGTATGGAAGGCTGAAATCGATGATATTAATGGAAGTACGAAAATTGTTGCTGTTAAGACCGAACGTATTAATAATGGACAAAGTGGATTAAAGTCAGAATGTGAAATAATGCAAAAATTGGGATCGCATCTGAATGTTGTGACTTTAATAGCTGCATGTGTGGAACAAGGTAAGGAATTACTTAATAAATTTAGTGATATAAATTTGTAATGTTTGGTCATGTCTCGCTCTTGAGTCAGACGTGATGTTTTGTCCATAAATATAAAAATCTCAGTCAGCAATGCCGAACATAAAAGGCCAAAGATCCATTCATTATTCTGTAATTTAATTAAAAATCTTCATAACCGCTAATTTTATGGAACGTCTAAAATTAAAAAGTTTCATAACAAAATGCTCTCTTTTTTTGGTGTGCCCATTAGAACCGCATTTGCTGATTATGGAATTTGCTATGCGTGGAAGATTACTCTCATTATTGCGAACAGCCCGAAGTGTCTCAAATGGATTACATCATAATACACAAAATCGTCAACCAATTATGCCACTTTCACCACGACGACTTACAGGCTTTGCGCACGACATTGCAAAGGGAATGGAATATATAGCAAATAAAAGAGTAAGTAACAACAAGCTGAAACATCTATTTTGACACAATAATTACTACAATTAAATAATAATTTTTTTTGTATGTCCATTAGATTGTACATTGTGACCTAGCTGCAAGAAATATCTTACTTGATCACAATGGCATTTGTAAGATTTGCGATTTTGGTATGTCAATAGACTTAGATAAGATGGAATCACGAGATAAATCAAATCAAATGAAAATTCCGCGAGTCTCGACACATCAAAAGAAATTTAAATTTGACATGACATCGCGTGTCTTTGATGGCATCAAGAACTACGCATCGAGACAAGTTAAAAGCAATTGTGATAATAAGAATCGTCCTGCGATGCCGGTACGATGGATGGCACCAGAATCATTGCAATATCATATTTATTCAATTGAAACAGATATATTTGCTTTCGGCATTTTACTGTGGGAAATTGTTACATTAGGTATGTATGGATGTTAACTATGAGTGATGTACTGCAATTGGGTTATATTTACTGGTAGATTTAACCACTTTTTGAGTTGGTCTGATGAAAATTTGGTGATTTGTCATCAATTTTAATATAATTCAGTGGTGGGTGACCTGTGTGTTGCGGCATACGACCCTAAAATGTCTAGAATCTACTAGTGTGCCGCGTCACAAAGGTTGTCCACCACTGCCTTCGCTCATTACATTTTAATGACTCAATAGTGCCCTTCCGTGCTCAAAACTTGATTTGTGCTTTTAATTCCCATCCAAAGGGATATTCATTGACCATATGGCTTTAAATATTCACTACATTCGCACGTCCTTTCTTGCCTACCGAAATAAATCAATAAATTAATAAATAATTCAATAATTACAGGTATAACTCCTTATCCAACATTATCAGGAAGAGAAGTCATAAGAGGCGTATTAAATGGTGTACGACCAGAAATTCCAATCAATTGTAAGCAGGAACTGTCAGATATAATGACACATTGTTGGCATAAAAGTCCAAGTCATCGTCCTTCATTCTTTGACATTAAAAAGGCACTCGCAAATGCACTTTTACATTGGCAAGAAGAGCCGTCATCGGCACATACTGAATATTTAGATGTTAGTGGTTTTAGTGAAGATTATGAAAATGGAATGATTTATTTTAATCGACGAATATCCGAATTTGAATGTGAAATTTAAGAATTATTTTGTTTCATATTCACACAAAATTGTGTGAATATATTGTTTTTTGTTTTACAGAAATCTACTTTTTTCGATTTACTGCTTCAGCCTTGCCGAATTATAAAAAAAGTTCGGTCATTCAAAGTTTGTGCTTCGTATTACCTATCTAATGGTAAAAACTACTTCATGATTGGTGCTTCCAGTGCCGAGAAATCGCAAAAAATCACGTTCTGTCCTTTAGCAAGTTAGTTAGTTTCCGCGAAAACTCAATTTTACCACAAAGTTAAGACTTCCGGTTTTTTCTATCGATAGATATTGGTTATCACACGAGCTGTATAGTTTTTGGGGTCATGAGATGCATCCACTGAGGCACAAAATGCAAAAAACTGAAATTTTTTCCCTAAATATTAGCCGCTTATTCCAAAACACGTGTTTAAATAAACGATTATTTCAAAACATATTTTAATTTGGTGAAAAAATAAAAATTCAATGAACTGGATCTTACTGGATCTCATTTTGATGGTCTAGAAGTGGACTGGATCCTACTGGATCTTGTTTTTATGTGTCTAGAAGTAAAATGGATCCTACTGGATCTTGTTTTAAAGGTCTGGAAGTGAACTGGATCCGACTGGATCTTGTTCCTCCCCTTGGTGCACATAAAAATTTTTTTTTCTGCATAGGGAATCTCCTATATCCTATGAAAAACCATCCAAAAAGTTTAAAGTCATAATCACAATTAATAAAGTCATAATCACAAATAAAAATTTTGTCCACTGGATCTTACTGGATCTCATTTTGAAGGTCTAGAAGTAGACTGGATCCTACTGGATCTTGTTTTTATGTGTCTAGAAGTAAAATGAATCCTACTGGATCTTGTATTAAAGGTCTGGAAGTGAACTGGATCCGACTGGATCTTGTTCCTCCCCTTGGTGCACATAAAAAATTTTTTTTTCTGCATAGGGAATCTCCTATATCCTATGAAAAACCATCCAAAAAGTTTAAAGTCATAATCACAATTAATAAAGTCATAATCACAAATAAAAATTTTGTCCACTGGATCTTACTGGATCTCATTTTGAAGGTCTAGAAGTAGACTGGATCCTACTGGATCTTGTTTTTATGTGTCTAGAAGTAAAATGGATCCTACTGGATCTTGTATTAAAGGTCTGGAAGTGAACTGGATCCGACTGGATCTTGTTCCTCCCCTTGGTGCACATAAAAAATTTTTTTTTCTGCATAGGAAATCTCCTATATCCTATGAAAAATCATCCCCAAAAGTTTAAAATCATAATCTCTTCATCTCTCTTTAATCATATTCACACAAAATTGTGTGAATATATTGTTTTTTGTTTTACAGAAATCTACTTTTTTCGATTTACTGCTTCAGCCTTGCCGAATTATAAAAAAGTTCGGTCATTCAAAGTTTGTGCTTCGTATTACCTATCTAATGGTAAAAACTACTTCATGATTGGTGCTTCCAGTGCCGAGAAATCGCAAAAAATCACGTTCTGTCCTTTAGCAAGTTAGTTAGTTTCCGCGAAAACTCAATTTTACCACAAAGTTAAGACTTCCGGTTTTTCTATCGATAGATATTGGTTATCACACGAGCTGTATAGTTTTTGGGGTCATGAGATGCATCCACTGAGGCACAAAATGCAAAAAACTGAAATTTTTTTTCCTAAATATTAGCCGCTTATTCCAAAACACGTGTTTCAAAAAAAATGCGGCCTCGCTTCGCTCGGCCGCAGACAATTAAAAGTATTTCTTCTATATTTTTCATGATATAAAAATCATTAATTTATATACATGTTTTATCCAAATTACTATTAGTACTTTTTATTGATATTTGGCTGGTTGCATTTGGATACAAGGAATTGAAATCTTAAGGTCGTGAGATCGAATCCTATGAAATTCCGAAATTTTTTTTTCCATTTTTTTGAGTTTTTTTTTTGAATACTTGAAGTATACAAAAATAAATGTAAATATTAAATGATATTAGAAATATCTATCCATAAATGTGCTTAATTTTTAGTAAACAAAATCGAAGTGAACAAGGTTAAATCAAAATACTTCTTAAGAATCAATACATTTAGCCTAGTTCGTATAGATCACAATACGAATATAAGTACTCAGCCCAGCTCGTATAGTGATCTATATAAGTACTGCAATCTACCCAAGTCGGGCGAGCGAAGCTCAGCCCGGCTCGTATAGTGATCTATATAAGTACTGTAATCTACCCAAGTCGGGCGAGCGAAGCTCAGCCCGGCTCGTATAGTGATCTATATAAGTACTGCAATCTACCCAAGTCGGGCGAGCGAAGCTCAGCCCGGCTCGTATAGTGATCTATATAAGTACTGTAATCTACCCAAGTCGGGCGAGCGAAGCACAGCCCGGCTCGTATAGTGATCTATATAAGTACTGTAATCTACCCAAGTCGGGCGAGCGAAGCTCAGCCCGGCTCGTATAGTGATCTATATAAGTACTGCAATCTATCCAAGTCGGGCGAGCGAAGCTCAGCCCGGCTCGTATAGTGATCTATATAAGTACTGTAATCTACCCAAGTCGGGCGAGCGAAGCTCAGCCCGGCTCGTATAGTGATCTATATAAGTACTGTAATCTACCCAAGTCGGGCGAGCGAAGCTCAGCCCGGCTCGTATAGTGATCTATATAAGTACTGTAATCTACCCAAGTCGGGCGAGCGAAGCTCAACCCGGTTCGTATAGTGATCTATATAAATACTGTATTTTCTCAAACATTAGAAACTGCATATCTATGAAAATATGTTGCAGTGATTAGAAAAACAGTTCGAGCGTAGCTCGAACATTAATAGTTCGAACGCAGTTCGGACTTGGTTGAGCGAAGCTCACAAATTTTTGCGACCTGAACGGAGCGAAGCGAGTGAAGGCGTGAAAATTTTCCCAAACATTAGAAACTACATATCTATGAAAATATGTTGCCGTGAGTAGAAAAACAGTTCGAGCGAAGCTCGAACATTAATAGTTCGAACGCAGTTCGGACTTGGTTGAGCGAAGCTCACAAATTTTGCGACCTGAACGGAGCGAAGCGAGTGAAGGCGTGAAAATTTTCCCAAACATTAGAAACTACATATCTATGAAAATATGTTGCCGTGAGTAGAAAAACAGTTCGAGCGAAGCTCGAACATTAATAGTTCGAACGCAGTTCGGACTTGGTTGAGCGAAGCTCACAAATTTTGCGACCTGAACGGAGCGAAGCGAGTGAAGGCGTGAAAATTTTCCCAAACATTAGAAACTACATATCTATGAAAATATGTTGCCGTGAGTAGAAAAACAGTTCGAGCGAAGCTCGAACATTAATAGTTCGAACGCAGTTCGGACTTGGTTGAGCGAAGCTCACAAATTTTGCGACCTGAACGGAGCGAAGCGAGTGAAGGCGTGAAAATTTTCCCAAACATTAGAAACTACATATCTATGAAAATATGTTGCCGTGAGTAGAAAAACAATTCGAGCGAAGCTCGAACATTAATAGATCGAACGCAGTTCGGACTTGGTTGAGCGAAGCTCACAAATTTTTGCGACCTGAACGGAGCGAAGCGAGTGAAGGCGTGAAAATTTTCACAAACATTAGAAACTACATATCTATGAAAATATGTTGCCGCGAGTAGAAAAACAGTTCGAGCGAAGCTCGAACATTAATAGTTCGAACGCAGTTCGGACTTGGTTGAGCGAAGCTCACAAATTTTTGCGACCTGAACGGAGCGAAGCGAGTGAAGGCGTGAAAATTTTCCCAAACATTAGAAACTACATATCTATGAAAATATGTTGCCGTGAGTAGAAAAACAGTTCGAGCGAAGCTCGAACATTAATAGTTCGAACGCAGTTCGGACTTGGTTGAGCGAAGCTCACAAATTTTGCGACCTGAACGGAGCGAAGCGAGTGAAGGCGTGAAAATTTTCCCAAACATTAGAAACTACATATCTATGAAAATATGTTGCCGTGAGTAGAAAAACAGTTCGAGCGAAGCTCGAACATTAATAGTTCGAACGCAGTTCGGACTTGGTTGAGCGAAGCTCACAAATTTTGCGACCTGAACGGAGCGAAGCGAGTGAAGGCGTGAAAATTTTCCCAAACATTAGAAACTACATATCTATGAAAATATGTTGCCGTGAGTAGAAAAACAATTCGAGCGAAGCTCGAACATTAATAGATCGAACGCAGTTCGAGCTTGGTTGAGCGAAGCTCACAAATTTTGCGACCTGAACGGAGCGAAGCGAGTGAAGGCGTGAAAATTTTCACAAACATTAGAAACTACATATCTATGAAAATATGTTGCCGTGAGTAGAAAAACAGTTCGAGCGAAGCTCGAACATTAATAGTTCGAACGCAGTTCGGACTTGGTTGAGCGAAGCTCACAAATTTTGCGACCTGAACGGAGCGAAGCGAGTGAAGGCGTGAAAATTTTCCCAAACATTAGAAACTACATATCTATGAAAATATGTTGCCGTGAGTAGAAAAACAGTTCGAGCGAAGCTCGAACATTATAGTTCGAACGCAGTTCGGACTTGGTTGAGCGAAGCTCACAAATTTTGCGACCTGAACGGAGCGAAGCGAGTGAAGGCGTGAAAATTTTCCCAAACATTAGAAACTACATATCTATGAAAATATGTTGCCGTGAGTAGAAAAACAGTTCGAGCGAAGCTCGAACATTAATAGTTCGAACGCAGTTCGGACTTGGTTGAGCGAAGCTCACAAATTTTGCGACCTGAACGGAGCGAAGCGAGTGAAGGCGTGAAAATTTTCCCAAACATTAGAAACTACATATCTATGAAAATATGTTGCCGTGAGTAGAAAAACAATTCGAGCGAAGCTCGAACATTAATAGATCGAACGCAGTTCGACTTGGTTGAGCGAAGCTCACAAATTTTTGCGACCTGAACGGAGCGAAGCGAGTGAAGGCGTGAAAATTTTCACAAACATTAGAAACTACATATCTATGAAAATATGTTGCCGCGAGTAGAAAAACAGTTCGAGCGAAGCTCGAACATTAATAGTTCGAACGCAGTTCGGACTTGTTGAGCGAAGCTCACAAATTTTGCGACCTGAACGGAGCGAAGCGAGTGAAGGCGTGAAAATTTTCCCAAACATTAGAAACTACATATCTATGAAAATATGTTGCCGTGAGTAGAAAAACAGTTCGAGCGACATTAAAAGTTCGAACGTAGTACGAACTGTACATGTTATACTCCATGTAAATAATTTTAGTTAATGTGCAAGTAATCATTATTTATTTCATAAATCTCTTATTTTGTTCAAGTTGTTTTATTTATATTTTTTACTTTTCTGTACAGTTTTCTGATCTACGTATTGTGTGAATATTCTCATGAAGCGTGATCCGCTTCATTACTAGTTTTTTTTGCTGCTATTACTATAATTATATACTTAATAAGACATATAAATTTCACTTCTCACCAAAGTTTTTAATCCTTGTAATCAGTATTCAGGTATTCTGAAGCTTGTTATGAATAAAAAAAATTTTTATATCATTGTTAATAAAATGAAAAATATAATTAATATAGTTGAAATTATAAAGTGTTTTTACTTTAAGAGGACGTTCACTTATTAAATTCAGGGAGAGTTGATGGCCCTTTCCCCTCACCCATCCCCCTCCTGCGATATGACCAAGTGGTTAGACAACAGACAGGTTACCAGCATCACTCTTTTGTGAGTACTTGTGTTCGATTCCCACTAAAGACCGACCTATCAATTATTATATAGAGCAGCAGTGGACAATTTTTTATTTTTGCAGCACACTTTTGTGGCACATCTTGATCGAAATCGTACACTACACACGACTTACAATAAATTATAGCGGCACACAGGCTGCTCATCACTGATATTAAGTATTGTCGATATTATTAGGATTCAAACAATGCACACGACATTACAAATCTACAGATTTGACACAAATTCATCGTCAGGTCCTCATGTTTAGCTGCTTGAACATGAATACATTATTGTCCACAATACCACCAACAATTAGGCATCTAAATAGCTTCTATTAGATAACATTGAATTCATGAATAGCTTAAGTAACAGCAGAAGCCAAAAGTATCTCCCAAACAAAAGAGCCACTCCATCAAATATTGAACTGCCAATTTCAACAACATTTTTGATGAACTCAAAAGATGCCAGCTGACTTTTTTTTTTGTTTGCTTAATAAGCATGTTTCATGACCTTTCATCTTTTATTATTTGTGCTGCATACTTTCAACTCTCTTATTTAAAACACTTTCAAATCATTTCCCAATATGTTTGCAACTGTAATTAACAACAAAACAGTCATTCAATGTAGATATATAACAAGCGACTTCACTAATATTTTTGGAAGCTTTCTTTTCTCTCGGGCTAAGCTTCTTCTTTTTAAATTGCAATTAAATCAAACAATTTTCTAATGAACAAAACTGCTTTTGTAACAAGCTTAATATTTGTGAATTGAATGGGATTTGGGCTCTTTATGTTTATAAAATCATACCTAATGATGTTTTTGAATTGAATAATGGATATAAGCCAAAATAATATTAACAAACTTCTTGTTATGTAGTTTAACAATAAGAGTGTTGATCGATATGTTGATAAATTTTGAGGTTTTTGTGTTGGACTGAGAGAGAACTACATATGACGGCTTCTAATTAATATGAGCTTGTTCTCTAGGACACAGTTTTATCGTCGTATTATTGGTAAAACGAGAAGTTGTTCTGATGCGAAATTGCACTGATGACACTTTGACAACTGATTTGTATCAATACAGTTCACCACATTATGCTGTTCGGGTAAAGGGAATTGAAATTGATTTTGACGTACTAAATGAATGGACCCTTAGGTCTTATGAATGCCTTACTCCTGGCATTCGCAGATTGGCGTTTATAAGACTCGATATTCCACACTACAATATTAATGAATTAACTGATTGCAATCGGTTGTTGCCCAAACAGTACACCGCAGCATTCTTTTGTGCCGTCAAATTTCACTGAATATGTCATAAACCACATGCCGTTTGCGATTCCGATCGTGGCCTTCCACCAAGATGTTTAAACCTCATTTAAAGACAGCAAGACTTGACATTACAAATCAAAAAGTCCTCAATACTTTAGATTCTAAAACAACCTCAAATGCTTAACTACATTGTAAGCAATTCTCAAGAAACAACAAACTTTGTGAATAATGATGATGTACAGTCCGTCCCTAATGAAAATAAAATTCCCATACCTAAACATCATAACAAAAGTTTATTTTAGCTACACTAATGGGATCATAATCACAGATAAAAAGAGATTTAATTAATACTCAACAGATATGACAGCAGCACTCTCTAGAAAATGTCATGTCACTATAGAAATAGAGAGGAGGAAAAAAAAGCAGGAAAAACAGAACCAATTACATTTGTCTCAAGAGAGAATAATAAAAAGCAGAACTAACTATTGTTTCTAATTGAAAAATATAAATCATGAGAAGCATCAATTTGACTGATTTCTATGCTTTCTACTATTTTTTCTATTTAACTATGTCCGCAACTCTTCTTTTGTGGGTTCCGTAGAAGTTTTGTTTACTTTTCGCATTACGCACTTCTTATGATGCTGAATCTTGTTTAGGAGTTTGTTATTTCACATTCCATTATTAGCTGTTGCTCTTTAAGGATTATCTTTCTTAACCCCACATGTACAACACATGCTTAAAACACAAAAAATATTGTTATATCCGTAGTGGTTATACATATTGAATGATTTCTAAGGAAATTGGGTCGTTTGCCTACTCTTAACTTGTACTTATAATAACAATGAATATTTTTGTTAAGGAACTTGTATAGAATCTAAGGTAATTCATAATGTAAATTAATTGATTAATAGAACTTGAGTGCTTATTCTTGGAAGTTAATCAATAATTCAGTATTCATTTATATTGATTAATTATGATTTTAGTGAAGGAATTGTGCTTATAGCCTTTAGTAATATCGAGAGTATAGCTAGAAAGTTTTTGATAAGAGCATCTCCCAGGAATATGCTAGAAATCCATACTGTACTGAGAAGACAATTCCCCTACCATACCATACTCTTCTACCATGATGTTAGGTAGGAAGTGTTATGGGCTTCTCAAAGGAGTGTAAATTTAAATATTTAAGAAGAAGTTTGAGATTTTGTGGCATAACTAAGAATTTGGTCCAAAATAAAGGACCCTCAAACAGAGTTGGCAGGACTTCAAAGTGGAGTCCGGACTTTTGAGACTTTTGGAGTCCGGACTGGTTTAACTAGTATTAACTAGTGAGGGTGTTTCAGAACACTGGGTTCAGTAGACCTTGTAAATTATAATGGGATCAGAACTACTCATTTGATGACGCTATTGTCAGGTTATTGTTTTTAGCAAGTCTTTAGCCTACAAAGGAAGTCTGTGAGCCACGTTTCTATTGCATATGATTCAAAAAAGAATGTGGTACTTCCACTAAAAAAAATATGGAGCCTAAAAACTCTATTTTTATCGTTATATAGTTTCCGAAAGTTCCTATAGATTTGACCGTCCTATAGCTTTTTACCAAATAGAATTACTTTGAACTAGTGATGTCCAAACTGTGTATCTTGCTTTCAGCTGGGGCTTTCCGCCAAGTTATGGCGTGACACAAAATTTTTTTGGACACCACTGATTTAAAGAATTGTAGAGAACAGCACAATATTGCTCAAAACTTCATGAAAATAAACTAAAAAGAGAATTGAATTAATGAAAATTTTGTCTCTTCCGATAAGCAAACCACAATGTAACAAGCCATCATTACCCAAAATATGTACACAAATTCAGACATTCATTGTTGTTGAGCAGTCCAAATACAAAAATTCAAGCACAGAACAAGCACCCTTCTCTCTAAAAAATTGTCATTTAAATATGAAAGCGCGTCTAAATAATTTTCATTCTTTTTAAAGGCAGGCAAAGCTTAACAGTGAAATGTCACTCATTGTATAATATTCAATATGTATGTATATGCGTGCGGCTTTTGTTGCTCGTGATTTATTTTCCATAAATACAGAACAAAAAAAAAGGCAATTTTTAAGATAAATCAATTTTTTTTATGTCAAAAATTTGTCATACACAAATGCTGTTTGCTTTAGGTTCTGTTACCATATAATATCATATATGATAACTGCTTCCAATCCATTTTTTATTGTTTTTATGACAGTCGTTTAACAATCTGTAATATATACGACAAAAAGGGATTAATATCAAATGGATGTTAAAAGACACAGACCAAAAAAAAAAGTATAAAGCTTGAATATTTACTGTTTCAGCTTCTCGGAAAGGAAATATATTTTAGTCATGTCCAACACTCACCTCAAATGCATGTTCTATAACCATTTTCAATTCTTGACTTTTGAAAATATCGACCATAGAAATGACATTTTCCATGCTGTTTACTGCATCCTTAAATTGCTTTTGTAAGATGTCAGCACGTGCTATTGTTAATTTACCAAGGAACAGCCACATATAACTAACATTATCAGCTTCCTCGACAACTTTCTCACCAAATTCTCTTGCCTCGTTTGGACGTAATTGCTCTAAATTAGCTCTTGCCATTTCGTACAGCAAGTGACATCGCTCAATTTGCAGCATTGGCTTTTGTGATAATCGACGCTCAAGTCGAATTATCTTATTGCGGAATGTCATGTAAGATGTATTTGGTTCAGCTGGATCACGATATGTACTTTGGTCACCAAACACGTATGGCTTGAAGATGTTCTTAGTTTCCCAGTAGATGCAAAGGAGCTTCTTTAATAAATCATAATTATCACAATCGTGTGAATTGAGTAGCAATGACGATGACTTGATAATATCATCGAAATGTGCCAAAGCAATGTAATTGCAAATTTCTAAAATAAATTCATTCCGACGTGGCATTAAATTCGATGGATGGATACGATATCGAACACCTAATTCGCCTTCAGCAATTTTGATTAAATCCTCTAATCGTTTATCGACATAGCATGACTGAATTTTTTCTAATGCTAAAAACATTTCACGACGAATTTTATATTGCATGCGGAATTTTGCGGTCCTGTCCCACTTCTCGGACCGTACTTTATTTCGCTTCGTGTATAGTGGACAGCGGGCATGCAGTTGTTTCTGTTGGAAAATTCAATAATTCATGTCAATATGAAAAAAAAAAATTGTTTAATTGCCTTTGGGAAATGATTTACAAATTATTGGAAAGGATAATTGAATTTTTGAAAACTGGATGCTTGTACACACATTTACTGTGTGGAACAATATTAAACTTTAAACTTTTATAGTACTGGTTGTGAGTAAATTGTTGAATGTTGTTATCTGATTTTTCGCATAATCATATTAAATCCTGGGCATCTTTATCGGTTCTTTTTTACACGCTTCTGGTTATTCATATTAACTGTGTATAATGTAGGGAGCAGTACTATTAGCTGGAGGCACTGACTGTGATTAATAATCTTTCGCACTACACCATTAAAGGTATATTCAGTTCATAGTGAGATCTGTACCACTTGCAAGCTCTGCACATCTAGTAAGAACACGACTATGTCATAAGACCTAATTTACCCTGCAATGTACGAAGCTTAAATTCATTTACTCAAGATTCAGACAAGAAAATCATTCAGATAATTAAGAAGCTGTTCCTTTATAACGCCATAATTGAATTTTAGGATCCGTATCCCCTCTTTGTATCAAAATTACTTTGGGATAATCTCAACTCTCACCGGCCTCCTTCTAAGAACGTTACGTATTAAATCAAGGCATTTACACTTAAAACTATTTCGTCCGATATAAAGACAAGCGTTCATCAAGATATTCAGTGTCAACGCCTTGTAATAAATGAACGGCCCCATATCCAAATAGCTGCAGACGATTAATAGATTCAAAAACCTGGTCGATATGACTCTGGATCAAGTCTGGTATGACTCTGGATCAAGTCTGTTATAAGTAAGTCTGTTATAACTCTGGATCAAGAACAGTATGACCAAGTCAGAGTCATGACAGCCTGGGGTAGAATTGTTGAACAATTAATCTATTTTTGCTATTCAGGATACTAGGCTTCTACTAAATTTGAAACAATGAAACACATTATATCCTAAGGCCCTCAAAACTACATCCAACACACAAAACGAGAATGAATAGAACCACGAGCTTCGTAAATAGAACCGCGTAATAAAAAGAGCTTCGTCATTGACTGTGATTCAAAAAATGTAACTTATTTTTAAATAATTCTATAAATATTTCTCAATTAATGTCATAATTAGCTACGTCTAGCATAAAAACCCGAACAGAGAATGAGCAGGCTCATGAGTATTCTTACAAAATTGAGCATGTTCATTTACTTCGACTGAGCAGAATTGCAGCAGCAGCAAAATTGTTGAACAGGCAACAGATCTGCCACAGTTTTTGTTTGTTATAAGCAATGCCTGATTGCAAGCAATTCCTGTTCACAGGCAATGCATTATTAAAAACAACTCACAGATTAATCATAAAAGTTACAAAGACAGGTTCCTGTGACAGACACAGGCAATAGATCTGTGAGAGGAAATGCCTTTTTATAGGCAACTCAGAGCTTGCAACTCTTCTCATAAACATGCTTATTTAGTTGAGTATACTTATAGACATGCTTATTTAAGTGAGTATAATCAAAAGGACGCTAATTAAGATTAGCATGCTCATTGTCTGTGAGGGAAATTTAATCAAAATAAACACTTCATTAAATCTTGAACTTCATCAGTCTCTAGTATTTTTATACATTAAAAATACAAGAAAATATTGTAGGTTGGTCTTCATCATCTGACGCAAAAAGAACTTTTGTAAAAACATTCAAATTGAGACCAAAAAAAATAACTTTGAAGATTGAATGAAAAAGTCAGTTCGTCAAAGTCTCAAAAAATCAACATCATTTGAGTATTTTTAAGCCCTACCAATAAAAAAATAAACAAATGGATGCTTAAAAAAATATTAAATTACAATTATCTTCCAGTTCCTCTCAATGCATTCATCAATAACATTGTGAATATTTTGATGTCTTTCGGCATTTTGCGTGGACTTTTTCAAAACTTTGTTTGTTTTTAAATCATTTATAAAAATAAAGTCCTTCCATGCTGCTTGCATATAGCTTTGAGTAAAAAATCGTCGTATCCTTTCAGCTTCATATTCTTGTTTAACCGTCTTTGGGATCACAATTTCTTCTTTATGTGATGAATATTCGCATGGACCTCCATCCATGAGCAACAATTTTTCAATATTTTTGTGTACTTTTGGTGGTATCCAAATGTCAAGAATTTTACTGAACAAATGCCGCTGATTGTATACACAGTTGCCGGCATTTTTTCCTAGTGTATCTTCATAGCTGGTACGGATCTGTGGACAAAATTGTGTATCCAGGAACAAAATTGTAATAAGCTGTCCATTTGTCTCTCTGTCCCTATGTCGCTCTGTCCCTCTATTCCTTTGTCCCTATGTCCCTCTGTCCCTCTGTCCTTCTGTCCTTCTGTCCTTCTGTCCCTCTGTCCCTCTGTCTCTCTATACCTCTTTCCCTCTCTACCTCAGTCCCTCCCTCCGTCTCTTCTTCTGTCCCTTTGTGTCTCTGTCCCAATTTCCTCCTCCCCAAAGCGTCACGAAATTTCTGAACATTCCCTTAGGAAACGCACTTATTGCGTAATACCCTACATAACGCTCTTAGGAGAGGGGATGCTTGAGATTTGGTTACGTAGGGAGGGGCCAATCTTCCACGTCACGGAATGTGTACGGCCCCTAATAGAAATCGTTCGAACATTATGTTATAGAATAACGAATTACTATTCAATAATGAACATAGAAATCTTTAGATTCCCATACCTTCCCTCTAGAGGAAGAGAGAAGAAGCCAGTAGGAGAGGGGGACGTGGGGTGTGTGTTTGAATTTTTTATGTGAACAGTTTAGATTAGACAAATTGGGAATTTTGTCAAAAATAAGAGTTTGTCCCCCAAAAAATTCACCCTCCATAGGCACCTGCCCCACTTTGAATGTACCCCTCACCTCCCCTCCCTTGAACATAATAAGTATACATCCACTTACCATCTCAAATCGTTTGTTAAGCTTTGTCAATTTCGGACCAACACTTCTCGCATCATTTAATTTTTGCAATGTCTGATCACCACATTGTGGGACATCTAACGTAACATCCTTCAGTGCTGCCTTTTTGCTGTTTATTGCCAACATACTTTTCTCAAAATCATTTCTCTCAAATAGGCAATCGCATTCTTGTAAATTGCAGTCAAAGTGGTCTTTGTAGTGATCTGTGTAAATAAAATAAGACAAATTAATTGATCTTAATGCTGACGTAAGCAGTTGCTGCAAAAAAATAAGTCATTGGAAGGTCAAAAAAAAGTATAAATGCAGCAAAAATTGTTTACAAATTTGTGGGTTTTTTTTTGCAAATTTTTCCGAGGGTTGAAATTTTACATAATTGCTTACGTCGTTCGTCATTTAAAATTCATGAAGAGGAAGCAACTTAAAATTTTGTGAAAACAAATTGAGGCACTTAAAGCAATAAAATTGGCAAATAACTTTGAACGTTCTAAGTATGAATAAACGTGCTGTTTGAGAATCTATATCAGTGTAGTCCGAACTGTGCGCCTTTAATAATTTTTGGAAGTGTTATGAACCGCATGTAAGAATTTGTGGCAGCGGTTGATCTGAGACTTCCTGTTTTCACTAAGAACACCACTTACGACTAAAGCTGTGACGGAATTATTACTTTAAAGGCTATTTAAACTCCTCGGTTGGAGGGTGGCAGCTCCTGGATTATTTCCTGCTATATCCAAAGTAAACTGTACAAAGAAGCTTCTTGAGAAGCTTACAAAAGGATAACCGGACTAGATGAACTGGATCAATAGATTGGGAAGGTATCTAGACACAACTTCTCAATTCAGGAATTTCCGAGAAGCTCATTAACCGTATGCATTGTGTGGTTTCAATCGTAACTTACGACAAAGCAGAGCCATGGCACTAAAATCTTTTTACAGCACTGACCTATCAAACTAAAAATTGATTAGCAGTCAAAAATAAATTAAAAACTTGATTCTAAAGCTGTGCAAGCAAGTTGGAGCAAGTTCTATTGAAATTGAACACAAATAAAGAATCGTCCGACACTCAATGACTTTAAAGAACCAAAACGTATAAAAGAACATAAAAGAACATACACTTCAAATACATAAAAAAATGTTTATGATATCATTGGAAAGTTTCACAATATTCTTAAACTTATTCGCAATCAGATAATAGCTTCAAGTTTTCATTTTTTTAGCGCAATTTTTGAGAAAAAGGAGCTTAGTAATGCATTTTGTTTGGTCATTCGATGGTTTCACTAAAAAACTTTTAATCTAGACATCGTAGGGAGCTCTGGTTTGTTTTAATAGGTCAGTTCCATTGAGTTTTTATGTGGCTGGACATTTTAAAGTTTGAAATTCAATCTTAAACACAATAATTAAGAATTTTTTATTATGATACACAAAAACACGTTTTTTCATTGTTTTACAATGTTTTTCACTGTTTTACAGTGTTTCTTAGACAAAGTTTGATTTTGTCGTAACCGTTAAAGGGTTTGAATTTAAAAAAATCAGTTAAATGTTGAAACTCATAAATTGCTGACTTAGATTCTACTGGATATTGTTTTTTAGGTCTTGAAGTGAGCTGGACTCTACTGGATCTTGTTATTTAGGTCGGGGAAGTGACGTTTTAATCAATTACTAATAGCAAGGACAAAAAATGCGCTAAAGTCACTCGATAAGATTAACTACTTTAAATTTTCTATAAATGTTTTTAACAATGCTTTTATATTTGTTGGCAAAGCTGCTTCAATAGCGACAAAAAAGTAAAATGTTTGAAAATCAGCTCTAAAAAAATTTATTAAATTGAATTTTTTCCTTCAAATTGTTATTTTCCAGCATTTCTCGTCGTTAAATCTCACCTAGCAAAGACTTTTTATTTAAGTTTTTAAGTGCTTCATCGAGTTTTCCATCTAAACTTTGAACTGCAGCAAGTCGATAAGCGGAATCCAACTTTTCAGGCTGCCTCTCTAACGACTTCTGATAGTTTGACCTTGCCTTTTTATATTCTTTATATCGAACATAATGATTGCCAAAATCTTTGATTACTTGTGCCCAAAGCTCATCAGAGATCTTTGCATCCATTTCCAATTTGAATTTAATATCCATCTTTTGTTGATTAAATATGAAAGTTTATAGTCACAAACACTTTTGAACTCAATGTACACAAAAAAGATGAAAGTTTTTTTCCTTTACAAAAACGAGGGGAAAAAAATCAAATTTACAAGAAAAAAAAAGTCAAAGCAACTTTGATTGCAAAAAATTTGTGTGCTTCCTTGTGATTCGCGTTATTATTCCCCAAAGTCAATCAAAGCACTCCAGCAAGATAAATGATTGTGAGCAATGGTGTGAGTTCACTTTGCTATGACTTTACTTCCTTCCTATTTGACGTTTATTTATTTTCATTTTTTGTGTTGTTTAGCATCACAAGAGAAACTTTTTGATCTTGTTAACGGTGAAGGAAGAAAGGCAAAAAGGGAAAAGAAAACCATGACAAGCTTCACTCACGCACTAGCCTAATGTAGAATTGCGTTTCGTTTCTCTCTGTTGAATGTCAAAAAATAAAAGTTGTCACATATAAATTCATACAAAACAAAAATTTATTTATTTAGTTGATTACGATGAAGAACAGAAGAATGACTAGCAAATACTAAAAGTATATAGTGAATTTGATGTAAGGAAAAATTTTTGCAATAAAATTAGAATCAAATAGAATGCCACGAGGAATAAGGACCGAGTCGCATATACTCAAATGTTTCCGCTTTGGTAGCAGTTCAGAGGATTCGTCAATGCTGGAGCAAAAACAATAGTTGGCTGCTGATTGGCAATTTTGGTTGTTTTTAGCAAGTGACTGTCATTGACAGAAGAATTAGAGTCCAGTTGACTACTGGACCTGCAGAAGCTACATCAAACAAGGATTAATAAGGTCTGAAAACGAACAACTTCTGGAAGGAGCTGTTGATAGAGTTGGTACTATCGGTAGCCAACGAAAAAGCCAGCTTTAGATGCCATTTTAGGGTAACCATGGATCACAAGTTGATCTGTGCGGCTAGCGAAATAAGTATTAGAACTGCCATTAGATTGTAACTGTACATCCTCGTCGCCGTAGTAGCAATATTTCAATATCCCGAAAGCACACAGATTGACAGAAAATCCGATCAGGATAGCGTCACACTGTCGTCAGAACGGACAAGACGGCCTCTGGTCAGAGTCAAGTCGGTCTGGAGCCCGATTGTTGACCATTTCTACACAGTATGCCTTTTAGGTAGGGTGAGTAGAAGTGGCTTCTAGGTATGTGCTGCTCGGTACCGTACGAAAAAGTAGAGATAAAAATAAAACAAAAATGAGATGTCGTTACAGTCACGAAAATGCTCTACATCAATCATTTTTTTTTTTTTTTTGATAACATTGAGTATATAGGTAGGAGCAACAAAATCAGGAATAAATTGAAACAAAGTGCTTTTTACCTTCTTTTCAAAAGTTCACGACTACAATGCGCGATTATCTCAATTGAATAGAGTAAAAAAAAATGACGTTGTCATAAAATAATATTGGTTCTTTTGCCTTTCAAAATGTAAATTCCATAACGAAGTAAGGTATGGAGGTGTAGTGAGGTATGTTCACATCTTTTGGATGAGGATATGGAAGGGGATTGGAGATTTTTGAGGTTTGGTCAATGTAATCTTGTTCTTATGAACTGATCCTGTTCTTTTTGACACTATGTAACTAATCTTGTCCTTAAGCTAGACTAATATCATCCTTTTAAGCAAGTGATGGACAACCTGTGTGCTGCGATACACTTGTGAGGCGCCAAAATGATGGAAATGGCATGATTCGTGAGCCATGTGCGGTTTAGGTCGATAATTACCACCAAGGTGACATTGAAAAATAAAAGGTTGCACACCCCTGCATTAAGCTCCTTTAAAACTAGTCGTATCCCTTCAAAAATTGACATCCATCAATTTTACATGGGGTACAGTGTGAATATTAAAAGAAGACAAAAAGCGAAAAGTGAGAGAAAATTTGTAATCAAATCTGCTGAACATTTACATTGGAAGCGTGACTAAGAAAAATTAAAATTTATTTCCTTTTTTTTTCTTTTGTTTACCACCTGTTGTCGTAGTATGAATAACAAATTATCGAATTTTTTCTGTTCCTTTTCTATTTATACGACAATAAAAATGATTTGAATTACAATATAATTTTGACGAACGGATGGGAGATTACAAGAGAGCAAAATTTCTATTCTTTTGTTAAAGCAGATGGCTTTATTCCTTATTTTAATATTTAATGGTTGAAATCATTGTTAAAAAATCTGAATTTTGTCAATCTTATTCAAATGTAAATGTTTCATTGATGGCCATAAAACATTCATTATTTAAAGTGAAATTGTAGATGAGATCATTTACGTTCTACAATTTAGCTCTAGTTGATAAATTATTCAGCTGTGATGAGTGAGTGAAACTTCAAATTTTTGAACTGCTTTGAAATGACGCAAAATTTCTCCGTGTTTTTAGTTTTTTTAAAACTATTTTAAAGGTAAGTCGAAGGCAGTAGTGGAGCAGCGTATTAAAGCGTCGACAAACCGATTCATACGATTCGTGCCCAAATCTGGTTCGGTCGTGTCCGGTTCCTCAGGAATGGTATATTCGGATTCGAGTGCATTTTCACTGTTTCTAGTGATACCAACTCGGTTTGCGTACTCGTTACTGACTAATTGTGACAGAAAACGGGTAAATTATCTCGGAAATACACAGAATGGAAATGGTCGAGAATCTAGCTACAGGACGACCTAATTCAGACTTTTGGTCAAATTTAATCCAATCTCTGGAACGAATATTTGAAAATTTCAACTCCATGTATTTTCTGGGAACGACCAAATTTGACTAAATCTAAACAACTTCGAGATCTGGTTGATTCCAACAGAGCTGGCAGGACTCCAATGTGAAGTCCAGACTCCAGTGGAGGCGCCTCCAAAAAAAAGTTGAGTCCGAGTTCACAAACTCCAAAAAAATGTGGAGTCGGACTCCATGGAGACCGGAATTTTCGAGTCCGGACTCCAAAGTCCTGCTAATTCTGTATTCCAATATGTTCAGCTAGTCATTAGTTACAAAACATAAAAGTGACAATTTTTAGAAAATCGACAAAAATTTTCAACTTCCACAAAGTTATTTCAACGCTCCTTATCATCATACCTATTCATACCTTGTTTTTACACAAAAGCCTTTTCTGCAGCCTTTCAGCATATAAAAATGTGTATTGTTGTAAATATAAAACTCCATCAATGTGAAAATTTAATTTTCTTCTCAATAGTTTATACGTCTTGTTTTGACATAGCTGTAAATACAGGCGCACGGATCTGTGACGTGTGGAGAGAAAAAAAATTTGCAATTCATATACTGCATATATTGGATATACATATGACGGAATGGGGTACGAAAAAAAAAACCTGAATTAGATTTATGAAAATGATCAGCATATAAAAAAAAACACAAGCTTAAAAATAGACATTCATCATAATATCCATGCACATGTGCGAAAAATTTAAAGGTATACGGTATATCCAATATACTTACTATTAAATACAAATCCACACCATAACAGGTTTCAGTTCAATGAGTTTTACTCAAAAGAAATTAAATTACTGATAATATTGATTCTGCATATATTCCTTATTCTCCCCCTTCCTATACATCGTCATGCTATTCCTATCTTTGATGACTAATTGAGCGAATCATCGGTATAGGGCAAAAGCTTTTTATTCTCCAATATTAACGGTATTTTGAGCTTTAAAGGCTTCATCTACTAAATATTTTTTATTACGTGTGTATATTTAGGTTTACACAAAAGGATCCTTTATATTTAATTTGTTCATTTAACTATGATGAATGAGTAAATAGGTATGAAAAAAAGAAGAAACAAATTTTTGTTGCTATTTATATCAATTTATGAGAAGAAACATTTTGATGATATTTTAAGATCAATATTATTTTTTTGACAACAAAAATTTACTGATTCAGAATGGAACGTCTTCATCTAAACAAACGAAAATATTATAATTATAAAGGATGTATAAAGGACTAAGGTACCCATCTCAGTGATAAAATGTCAATCTAAATTATGTTTCTCATTTTTGTATTTTACTCTAATTTGATGGGAAGTAATGAGCTTACAGAGTTGATATTTAGAAATCTCAATGAGTAAGAGTATTTTACCCGTGCAACACAAAAGAAGGCTTCATCACAAAGCTTTAAAGGCTCACATTCGGGAGATTAGTCCCGAATTAGTTGGTAAATTAATCCAAAATTCGCAACTCTTTGTTACTCTGGTATAATGCTGGATTTGAACCGAATTCGGAACCAAATCATAGTCACGCCAGACTTTGATCGAATTTTTAATCAATTAACCGATTTTAATCATTTTTATATGCAGCTAGTTAAATACTTTATGGTTATTGAAAATATACCCAAAAAGCGTTATTTGGACCTTATTTGTTTCATGAAGGACATGAGTAGTTTATAGAAGCTTTGAGATGGTAAGACACATCATCGATTAAAATCCTGAGTTTGCTCTAATATTATTTTTCAGTGAAGAGCAACTTGTGTGTCGCGGTAAATTGTAATGTTGATTAAAATCTCAGGAATCTCTAGCAAGGGTTGTGGTATACTAAAGCACAAAACAGGTTGCCCACAACTGCTATTTTCTTTTATTTTACATCCTACTTCTTATTGCCATACATGGTCCTAAGTAGGAAAGGTGCATATTTAAGGACGCAGGAGGAATTTGGAAATATATCATGGCTTTAGAGATGCTAACATTGTAAAAAGGGATGAGTCAGAGTGAAGAGGTTTTAAAGAAGAAGCAGAAGATCTGCGGAATCTCCATTAAGTATGATCTTTAAGTCTGACTTGGTTGTTGACAAAAGATCACATGCGTGGTCTTGCTTGAGTGGACAAAAATACGGTTTAACTAGTTGATGGCAAGTTGTCTAGTCAATGTCTAGTTCTAACGTATTTCCACTCGGAACCGAAAAAAGCTGTCAGTCTAGACAGTACTAAACTTGAAATCGTGAATTAAGAGGTAGCTAGTGTTAGAGTTAGTTTTAGGCAATATCTCTAGGAAGTCATGGATTACAATTAATCTGTACATCGAACGAAGTAAGTAAGTACATACTCCTTATAAAGCAACACTGTCTCAAGCTTGTTTAATTTCCTAAATTAATCTTACAAGGAATTTTCTGAAACAAATTTTCCCATGCCTTAGATGCATACGTATCAGATAATCATTCCATAAATTGATTAAACTTTATATATTTAAGGATTTTTCAAAAAAAAAAAATAAACTTTTCGTGTTTAAAAGAATAAAATAATTTAATCTTTTGTGATTTATTTTAATTATTTTTAAGTATAAAAGCTTTCATTCCCAAACTCACAGCATAATGCATATTGTCTCATCAAAAATGAGAACGAAAGGAAAAACGCTTTGGAACTTTTTTAATTAAATTATATGAAGTGCGATGATGATGAAAGATGAAATGAAATTACTAAGCAGGATGAACTTGTATGATGTCTGTTATATGAGCAAAAAAAAAGCCCTTAATATGTCCATATATTATATTGTATACGATATGAGTGATGCATGTCAGTAAATATGCAAGTCAAGGTGTTTGTTAGGAACATAAATCTTCATATTTCTATTAATATTATGTAAAAATAAAGTGAATATATGCTGAGTGGTTTTGGTACAGCGCATTTAATACAGACATGTGTGAGAATTTCCATGAAAATATGTTTTGTCATATTAGTGGTAAATCTCAGATGTTCTCAGCGATTCTCAGCGCATTCTGTATTTTGTAAAATTAGAGCATCTGTTGCTGTCTTTTTTGTGCATGTTGAATTCGGAGATAGTTGATTGCAAAACTTATCATTATAATCCTAATTGTGGGGCTGCCACTATCCAGGCAGTGTTATAAATGACTATTCTTACCTACACCGATTATCCTTATCCATCTAAAGTGCATGTCCCGGCACAGAGCACGGTCGACAGAGGTACACTTAGTGGATATTTGGTCAGGTTCGAAGTCAGACTTCGGCTTTTCGGCTATTTGGCTATTTGGTTATCCCATTGCCATAATTTGACTGGTGAGGATTCGCCTGACCTTCCGCTGAAATTTAGAGCTACAGTTTACAGTATGATTCCAACTATTGGTCATAATTCTATCTGTGGGCTACAAAGAAATGCTGTCAGTCGCATTTCCACTGCATTTTATTCGAAAAAGGACATACGAAAAGTTTCCCATGCCAGGTCTCGAACCCATGATCGCTGGGTTGGTGGGTCGGTATGCAATTAAGCCCCGAAGAACGAACCACTGCCCCACCGAGCCACTGCAACTCTCACAGACAATATGTAAACATGACCTTTCCGTTTCACAATTCCTAGATTCAATAAAATTATTTAGTGAGAAGAAGATAAACTGCAACTGCATAAAAAGGATAAATAAAGGAGAATCAAGAAGAAGAAGAAGAAGAAGAAGTAAAAAAAAACACAACGAACGACAAAGTTAAATTGAATTTCAAATATAAATAAATTTATTATCAACGTGCTAATACGAAAACACGACAAGAGTAGATGGAACTGCAATTCATTTATTTATTTATGATGTGAAAAACATTTATTTGCCTTAAATATATTGTAAAAATAGAACTACATTTTATAGATTATGTCGGAAATTATGCTCCCTTCAAGGGTAAGATGATTATGTAATTCTATCTTATGAGATAAACAGCATGAATTAAGCTTTTGATTATGATTTTCCTATGTTAGTCAATATTTTAATAATGGGGGTCGTTCGGAGATGATGTTTATGGTTTTTTGTCAATTATCGTCTTCTATGCCAGTGGTGGGTAGCCTGTCTTGTGTCACGACATACCTTAATCCTAGCCACTGCACACCTCAATTCTAGACGCGGTACATAAGTTGCCCATCACTGTTCTATGCAGTGTAGAACACTTTCAAACTTTTTGTTTTAACCTTCATATGTTAGACATAATTTTTGGTCAACCCCTGAAAAGGAAATATCTCTTGCCTGCTTTTGGGACTGCCACCCTTCAAGCAAGATGCATTGGAAAGCCTTTTACTCAATCTTTTGACGTGTCCTGACACACAACTTGGTCGCCTGGAAATACCACGAGCAGGTATACAGTTGACATTAAGTCAGCATCGGAGTCAAACTTCAGCTTACCTAGTTTTGAGGAAGAGTAGTTTTAGTATGGTAAGGGAACCTCCGCTTTCTCTCACTATACCAAAACTGGGTCTTGAAAAGGTATGGGGTAGCCCGGGGGTAGCGTCACCAAATTTCCAAACATTCCCAGTGTCTTGAACATATCTGTAACAGAAGAAGTTAATGAGTACTTGATTGTCTACTCAAAAGTTTTCACAAGCATTTTAACTATATCAGATATGTGTATCATCTTACACTTGGTATATACGTGTTTAACTTTTTACTCATGCCTCGAGCTTACTTTGTGATGTAAAATCTTTCTATTGTAATTTTGTAATAACAATCTTCAAACTTAATGATGATAAGCCTTCTTCCTACACATCAATGACATCAAAAAAAAAATTATTCAAGAATCACCGTAAGCATGTCAAAATCTACATTATGATAATATTCTTCTTGGGATGAGACATCTTGATTTACTGTAAATTATAGACATAATGGAATCTTCATCACATGCTTATAGACATAAATGAGCAGCAGATATATGATAATATGCTCTATGATATTCTGTTAAGAATAAAGAAAGGAATCAATTAGCTGTCAAAAATTGTTATTGAGCTCTAAAACAGTAGTGCCTAAGAAGAGAGGAATTTTGGGGTATTAGGCTATGCTATAGACAAATCTGTTAATGCAGGAAGTGAGGACTCTATGGTCTATTGTATATGCAACACACTGGATGTCAGTATTGCTCTTTAATGAGTATGTGAGTTCGATTCCCATCAGAGACTGATCACTTAATCATTATATAGGAGCAGTGGTGGACAACCTTTTGTTTTCCTCGGAAGAAGCAACAAATCGGTAACAAGCCTCGACCAAAACCACACATGGGCATATTGATGCTGCGACTCAAAGGTTACCCGCCACTGATATAGAATGTTGTCGCTATGACTTCGAATCGAACAATACTTACATGATTGCACCAAACCGTTACCTCAAATTGATTTTTCCCAGTCATTTCTACCTTAGCGCTTATAGTATCCTGCATATGCAACACCAGTAAACAAATAAATATATAACTACGATGGGAATTATTTAACGACATGAACGAAAACATGCTGTAAGTGTGCAAGTAAATTGCAAAATTTTGCAATACAGAATATAGCAATAAGTTTAAATTTATGAAACACGTGTTTAATGCAATTTAAAGGAAGCAAAATGAAGCATGAAACATTATTAGACTTGCTCATCACATCCTTTCGCCTCATATCCTCATTTAATTTTAAATGCTTGATTATCTGAAGTAAAATATGTGTGTAAAATCGATTATAAGCTTGAATCGATGAAATTAAATGAATCATCAGAAAATTTTCTTGATTCTTCTCCTTATTGCCTTCTTGCCTTTTGTTCATTTAAGGAAGTATCATTAACAGCACTTACGTTTAAAGAGCAATTATTGACACATTATCCTTACATTTCAAAGATGATTTTGTAGTTCTTCCTCATCATAGTACTTTGTGACTTTAAAATGTTTCCGGTAATTTGTCATGTGACACCTTTTTAACAAGAAGGCATAAATGAGCAACACTCGGAAATAAAAGACGTAAAATGTGAGTGATAAAAGCTATCTAAATTATGTATCGTTAAGATTTCATTTTGTGTAGGTTGAGAAATGCTTAATTTTTGTGAAAATGATAATCGTGGCTAATGTCAAATGACTATGACAAATCTTAAGGAACTCATTTGATGGGCCATAAGTTGGTGTTATCATTATATTCTCGTAATCATTTTAATATTACTTTTAAAACATACTTAAGTGTCAGAAATAGACTACTTCTTGACATTTCCATAATTGCTCACGTTTCAAAGTTGCAGACTCAAAATATGTGCGAAAAAAGCTGTCTTAGTTATAATTAATCAAAGTTTTTGTGTATTTCCCGGATGGTATTCATATGAGGCAAAGGGCTTGCACTCTAGAGCAGAACAAGTTGAGAGTGATGCTCGCGAACATGCTCAATTAGTAAATTTAATAGAAAGCTCATGCTCAGCTTATTACTTGGGGACCGTTCACTTAGAACGTTAGCTTTTTAGAGGGGAGGGGGTCTACAATTTTGTCCATAGTTATCTGATTAATAATCGTTCAGTTAAATCTTCCGGGATCAAGAATTTCGGAAAAAATTGTTGCCAGAAATTGTTTGAAGGGGATTTTGAATGGATCGACAAATTTAAGTCCAAAAATATATTAAAGAGTTCCTTCGAGACGTCCTCCAAGAATACGCTTTTGGATGCCACTCTGGCTTCGATTTGCTGTTATGAGCTCCCGTGGAGCTTATAAAAGCTCCGTTGTGGAGTCTTCTTCATTAGTTTAGGAATCCTTGTTCATTTGATTCATTCGCTCAGGAACAATGTAAGTCTCAAGTACTGCAGCTCTACGACTTTCGAATTTAAAACAGAGATAACATTATTGATTATTTCCGAAACACAAATTTATGAATCATTCGTTTAATTCCCCAAGAAAAATCCCTAAAAAAAACACCATAAAATTATTGAGAAAAACATCTATTAAAAACTTTATTTTACGATACTAATTTTATAACTACATTGGCACCTTTTATTGCCATTTCATTAACACAGTTTCTTGAAGTACATTTAGTAATAATAAACTTGTATTAATAGTGCATAAACTTTTCCATAGTTAAGCTCCTTTATTTCTCCATTAAATATGTAATTTAATGGTATTTAAGTATCTGGAGATAATGTTTTAAAGGAAAATAAAATTTGAATTTTCATTTCTTGTTGGAATGAGGTTTGACTACTTACTACCCCTAACATGCAAATAGTCCGCTTTTAAGTACCGCAGTGGAGTTTCTGAAACATGAAAGCATGCTCTGCAAGGGTAATTAATTTGTTCGTCGCACAGTTCAGCACAGGAGCAATCCATAGTCTCCCTTAGACGTCTCCTAAAGCTGGCCCAATCGCTGGCTTCTTCCTGCCAACAGCCGATACCAAATGCAATACTATATATACCGTCAGCTTCTCTCCATGAGTTCTTGTGACAGATAAAGTCAATTTTTCTATTTTAAAAACAATTTTTCATTCTCGAATATCAATTCCACTTTCCAAATTGACAAACAGTTCTGAATGCCTGAATACCAAAACTCAAACACTCATCTAAAAATGATAAAAAATCTTCACAATTTATGCAATTACATTAATAGAAAAATGATGATTGCCTGAGTCTTGTCCAAAATTTACCTTATAAATGAATTATTACATTATAACCTTATTTTTTTTTTCATTCTACGGAATTTATAGAGCATGAACTTTAAAGCTTCAATTGAATTGCTAAAATGTCACAGCAGTGATATCCAATTTGTGTACAATGAAAGGATATCAGATGTCAAATTTAAACTAATTGATCTAAAATAGGATTTTTAAAATATTATCATGAGAATTTGTCATTTTGTCTTAATTTATTTGTGTAGATATAGGTAGGTAAACCACCCAATCCTAGGGTAACCACACAACCCTGGGTAACCACTCAATTCTAGGGTGATCACCCAATCCTGGGTAACCATCTAGGGTAGCCACAAAATCTTAGATTAATCACCCAATCTTAGGGTAACTACCCAATCCTTGGGTAACCATCCAACCCTAGAGCACTCTACCCTAGGATAACCACCCAATCTTAGGGTAATCATCCAATTCTAGGGTAAACACTCAATCTAAGGCTAACCTATGGTACCTAGGGTAATACTCCAATCCTTGAGTACCTTACACTAAGGTAATCTTTATGCCCTTCTCCAACCTTTAGGTAGCTTTGATAGGTTGTAGTAGGGTAACCTAGAGAGGATAGAAAATAGAATAGGGTAGTGATATCACCCTGGGGTCATTCCGTTCTAAGCTCCGCCCTTTTTTTAATAATAGCAACTTATTAAATTGAGGTTGCCGTCGTGTTCGCGGTGTCGAGAAAGGTTAGCTTCCTGATTACAAATTCCATAGCCATTTCATTTGCTTAACTTGTTACCAATTCCAAGACTCTCTCACACCCCTTAAAAAGCTAACGTATTCAATAAACGAACTCTACTTTAAAAACAAAGAAAATTTAATATTGAATTGAATAGCGCATCTATTTTCACAGCAGGATTATTCAAATTCATTTTATATTTTTATCGTCAATTGATTTTATTATATTGAATGGCATTTGCATAGAGAACCTTAATTGAATTCATAAATCCTGTCATAACTTTGACACATAAAAAAAAAAATAACGGAGGACATAATCATTTCTATCAAGAATAAATAATCAATTTCGCTCAATTCACACCTCACACGTTTATGTTCCATCTGTGCATGACAAATTCAGTTAATATCGATAGTTCAGATATCGTCTTTGTTTTTTACATTTTTATACATTCATTGGCAATTTAACCCATGGAGTTTATGATATACAAAAAAAGGAAAGTTAATCGATTATCGACAGCATAAGTAAATTTCACGCTCCATAATAAAATGAATAATACACTTGCTTGCTTTTCATTTCAACTTACGTTTCAAATGAATACAATCTAGGATTACAATAAGCTTTCTAACAAATATGAAAGCATGGACGAATCAGCAAAAAAATATTCTATCCCTTTTTTTTCCTTATCGCTTTTGTTTGGGTTACAAGTTCAAGGAATTAAATTGAGAGTTTGTTTTTCAAAGAACACTTTGACTGCTCATTAGAAGTTTATTGGTGAAATGGAAGTTTGTGATGTTGTTAAATGAACTAGAGCATTTTGTGGTTATTAAAGGGATATACTGCAGCCATGAGCTTGACAAGACAGTTTTAGGCGGCATATAATGACAACTACATCATACTGGCACATGAAAACCACATGATATTGGCACATAGCTGTCGCATTGTAACCATAAGACATTGCTAGATGACTGTCACATGGCAACTAAGTGACATTGCTACATGGCAACCACATGAGATTGTCTCATTGCAACAACAGGAAAATGTTACTTGCCACATAGCAACCATATGAGATTTTCACATCGCGACCACAAGACATTGCCACTTGGCTGTTACATGGCAATCATATGACATTGCCACTTAGCAACCACATGACATTGTCACATGACAACCACAATACATTGCTACATGGCAACCAGACATGCTACATGGCACAATGTGAGATTGCCACATTGCAACAACATGACAATACTACATGGCAAACCACACGAAATTGTCACATAGCTGTCACACGGCTGCGTAAGGGCACTGATGTACCGCTCAGAAGACAGACTCGTTTTATTTGATTTTATGGCATCTTTAATTTTTACAGTTAATCCTTTTTGGTCACGCAGCTACAACAATTCAATGGCGTCACATACCCATTAATAAAGGAGATTTTTTTTCTTAGAAACTTTATCAAACAATCCGTGAAAAAATGCGCAATCACAAAATTATTCATAAAACTTTTCGCACTCAAAAATGATTCTTTCATTTTATGCTATTTATATTTCATGTTATTATTACCATAAAAACGCATACAATAACTGAATACACACATGTACACATTAAAGGAATGTTCTGATGAAAATTGTGAATGGAATTGAATTTGATCGGAAAAATAAAAGGAATTTTGTACTATTGACTTTTGAGGAAATCTAATATTCGAATGTTTTTGATGTGAAACGATTTTTTGTTACAATTTTCGATGCGTTTACAGTCAAAGACTGGTTTTGTTCCTAACAATTACCTAATATGAATTGGAAAATTGATTTGAAAATGTAATTCTTGTCTTCAAACTCACCTCTTGTGACATGAGAAATGGTTTCGTGCTAGAATGATGATACGAACAAAAAAGGATCAAAATCATGACTAGAATGAAAATCAAAACTTATTAGTCTCTAAGTTGTGAGATACTTTCGGACTGAAAGTTTGTTTTAAGAAGATTTTGATGATTTTTTGGGTTAAAAACGCATTTTTGGCAGTTGATTTGAATTTTAGGGATACACCAGAAGCGACACAAAATGAAGAAAGCTGCGCAACGGTTGCAGACCTATGTCGCTATACGCGCAACCATGGCACTTATAAAGCAAAAAGTTTCCTTCATGGAGTTGTTAAGGCTTCACTAAAGCTCTCTCATTAAAATCTAATGGAATCTTCCTCATTGTTGTTTCCTTTGACTGCCAAAAAGAGGGAGCTTTAAAGCTCCATGGAGGACTTCCTTCTACATTTGTGTTGCTCGGGTGTTTAAGTGTTGGACAACCTGTGTGCCGCCAACTATTTTAAGAATGACATGACTCGCATGCCATGTGTGGTTTTGATCATGGCTTACTTCCAAAGTGTGTCACAACACAAAAAAAGTTGCCCGACCCTGACTCAAAACATAATTATTACAACCAAAAGCACTAATATCCCTAAAAGTTCACATATCATACCAAAAGATAAAATCCAATCAAAATTAAATGGATTAATTCCTGTATCAAACTTACTTTTACATTTCTCATAAAAAAAAACTGAAAACTTGAACTTTAACGGAATAAAACCATAATAACAAAACTGTCAAAGCAACATGCCTTCAAAAAGGATTGCTTTTTGTTTTGGGACAAGTGTACAAATTGGAAAAAGGACAAAAGATTGGATCATAACTTTACAAAAGAGAAGAATGGAAAAGGCAGATATTTTTTTTTGCATGCAAAGCTCTCTCTCGTGAAAGTATCAAGCCAATGTAACTGTATTGTTACGGTATAGCTTTCTGCTAGGCAATAAGAATTGAAAAAGAATCTGAATTTCTTATAAGATTGAATTTAAATGTTTGGATCAATGAATTATAAATGAAGCTTTGCTACCTCTTCATATATTTTTAGTTTTATTGAGATATTTTGATTAAGAATGAATTAATCTGGTTGTGATTATATCAAATGTCTAAAGGTTCTCGAGACCGAGACAAACACTTTTCAGTCTCGGTCTAGAGATTTGTCGAGACCCAAAATTTGGGAAACTGTCGTTTAATGTTTAAAATCAATTTCAAATAGAGTTAGTTGCGTTATCTAAAGGTATATCCCTTAAGTTTTGTGTTCCTTAAGAAGTGTGCCCTTTAGGTTGTGTGACCCTTAAGTTGTGTACTCTTTAAGTTATGTGCTTCTTAAGTTGATGTCCCTTAAATTGTATGCCCCTTAAGTTGTGTACCCCTTAAGTTGTGTACCCCTTAAGTTTGTGCTTCTTCAGTTTTGTGCCTCTTCAGTTGTGTGCCCCTTATTAAGTTGTGTGCCCCTTATTAAGTTGTGTGTCCCTTTAGTTTTGTGCCCCTAATGTTGTATATCCCCTAAGTTGTGTTGATTTTACCCCTAAGTTTGCATGCAACTAAAAATGTTCGCCTCTTAAGTTATATGCCTCTCTAATTGTGTACCGTTTCAGTTTAGTACCTTTCATCTTTGTGCCTCTTTAATTTTCTGTTCCTTAAGTTGTGTGCCTCTTTAGCTTTGTGTCGCTTCAGTTGTATCCCCCTTAAGTTGTGTGCCCTTTAGGTTATCTGTCCCTTCAGTTTGGTGCTTGTTCAGTTGTTTGCCCATTCAGCTTTATTCCTCCTAAGCTGTGTACCACTTTTGAAGTCATTAACCCCTTCAATAAATATATAGTCTGTTTTTGAATTCCGAAAAATAAACATCATCGTGTATAATTAAATCCCTTTGAAAGTTCTTCAATTAGATATAGATATCTATTAATAATTGTGCATTATGCTACATATCACGTCAACAAGTTCGTCTAGAGTATTTTTGTGTGTGTTATTGATTATTTTTGGATTTTATTTACAAATTATTAATCAAATGTTGACAAATTCAGCAGTCCCGAGTAGACAAACATAAGTTATAACTAGTTCATGTCCAGTTCATGTCTAGTTCTAACATATTTGTTTCCACTCGGGAATATTTCCTTCTGAACAATTAGATCTAATTAAATTAGACTGTTGACTTTAGTTGAGCTTAAGACATCTGAAGAAACATGACAGAAACCTTGATACCCGGTAAAATGACAAGTGTTTCAGATTACAGGCAGGGCAAAGCTCTTGCTTAATTAAAGAAGAAGTAAAAAAAAGAAATAAAACTTTCGTCTCAAAGAGGTGAAAAAATGACAAAGAAGAATCAAGATGAAAATTAAATTTCGCACTGAATTAATTGCTTAAAATATAAAAGAAATAAACCAGTCGACAAATAACGCAAAGATAAACTTTTACCAATGCTAACAGTTACTCAAATAAACTTTCTTTCCTATTTTTATTTTTTTGTTCTTGTAAGAAAAAGTTCAAAGAAGGAAAAAGTTTTTCCTTCACACAAACAATGATTCAAGCATGATTCAAGATAAAATCAATGAGGAGAAGTATAAGATGGGAAGAAGTATCTAGAAATTGAATATGCTTCTGCTGAATGTTACAGCAAGCAATAGATGAGGAAAAAAAGAAAGTTTTTCGAAAATTGCTTTTACTTAATGGAAACTTTTAATTGCGGAAAATTTAATCTTATAATTTTTTAATTTTGCAAGGATTAAACTCATCTTAAAATAGTTGTAGCTGAATTTAAATTGATATCCTTGCAGCTATTCGATAATACTCAAGCTTTTTTTCATTCATTCGTGACTTTCAATGTTGAATAATTTTTTTTTGTGCCTTTTCAGTTGTGTGTCTATTCAGCATTGTGCCTTTTCAGTTGTCCCTTTAGTTTTATGCACTTTAAGTTGTGTACCCCTTTAAGTCATGTACCACTTTAGTTGACGGAGCCTATTAAGTCATGTGTTCGTCTAATTGTGTGCCCCTTCAGTTGTGTTTCCATTAAGTTGTGTACCCCTTGGACTATGTGCCCTTCAAGTTGTGTGTCTATTCAGCTTTGCGCCTCTTCAATTGTGTACCTCTTCAGTTCTGTGAACTTTAATTTGTGTACCTCTTTAAGTCATGTACCCCTTTAAGTTCTTTATTCGTCTAATTGTATGATCCTCAAGTTGTGTGTCTCTTCAGATGTGTACCCCTTCAGATTTGTGCCCTTTAATTTGTGTGCCCCTTTAAGCCATGTACCCCTTTAAGTCATAAGCTCCTTTAAGTCATGTGGTCCTCTAATTGTGTGCCTTTCAAGCTGTGTATCACTTCAGTTGTGTGTCCATTAAGCTGTGTACCCATTCAGCTTTGTTCGCTTCAAATTGTTTCCCCTTAAAGTATTCGATAATATAAAATAGATATTAAAGCTCTTTTCATTCATTGGCGACTTTCATTAATGAATAATATTTTTTTTTTGGAAGCGCACAACATGAGACATCCCTTTTGTTGATGACAGATAACATCAACAATTAAATAATAGAACCCGAAAGCTTTTGAGTTTGAGGAAAGTTTTTTTTTTCCTTTTTCTTTTGTTTAAAATGCTCACCATTGTCGCTTTTTTTTCAGTGAAAAGCCGACCGCTACCCTTGAAAAAGCCTTGACGTAGACAACTGACTACATTAAAATCGATTTTCCATTTCTCTTGCTTCTTCATATCCTGAAAAAATGTACACAAAGCAATAAAAGTGAATAAAAAAAATCAAACTATCATTTCTCATTTAAATAGTTATTCAATAAAATATTGAAATTTTCTTTTTTTGGGTATGTCATTATGGTATGGAGGGGGCTCTTTTGGGTTTGTGATGGTCACATTCTTTTGCTTGTGTAAGATATTTGGATCAGCATGTTGTGATGAATTTCATTTTTTGCCTTAAAAATGGGGGTCAAAAACAGCCGTCATGTTGTTTTCAGGACACCTTCTCTTCTCACCCTTAACCTAGTGACATAACAGTGCTTTAGCTAACCCGAGCAGCACAATTCAATGAGCCGCATTTTTTTTACCGTAAATACGGATCGAAATCAGCCGTCACAGTGTCGTCAGGGCACCATCTCTGTTGTGTTGTATATTTTAATGGGGTTCCATGAGAATTTTAGAAACGTAAAAATGCTTTAAGAGCTTAGTAAAATAGGTATCTACGTACTATATTATCTGAGCGACAAAAGGTTCCTTTTGGAATCCATTGATAAGCCACATGTAGTTAAAATCCCTATTGACTCCATATAGGTTCATCGTGTCGTCAGGCAATTACGTGTCTTACTATTAATACAGCGAAGAAGCGGTGCCTTAGCTAACACGTGCTATTCAGATGTTAAAAGTGCTGTTCGGTTTAAACTCTGAATTTTCACTCAATTTCCTCTTGATAGTTTGTCCGAGTGTCCAGTTACGTCTACATAAAGAAGGACTGTTAATCTGACAAAGAAAGTATAATTCTAAATAACAAATCTCTAGTGGGATTCGAACCCACGTCCTACGTTTCCCGGTCGCATGCTCCTGCCACTGAGCTATCGAGGGTTACTCGACTATATGGGAAAGTGAACTATTTATGAATTATACATTTTTCTGTATCCCCCAATGAGATATCATTAAAAAGCCATTACAGGAATCCCATTCCATCAAGAAAAGGATCCAAATACTGTCATGATGACACAGTGATTTAAGGTTTGAGACATAACTGTTTTGATTTATCAATTTTCAAATCAAAAGTCATTCAAAAATAAAACTTTTGAGCTTCAAACTTAAGCATATATTTCAATCAATTTCAATCTCCCTATATTCATCTGCATCAGGTATTGTTCATACTTTAAAATATCACTCTAGAGAATTAAACTTTCATTCTCACGCAAACACATCGAAACCGCAATGAGAAATGCAAATAAATTGCACTTCACTCTAATATGATGACGATAAGGTTTAATCAGTTTGTGGTATAGACATGCATTCGCGCGAGCAGATAAAAACGACCGTGAGAAGGAAAATAATCGAAAAAAAAAGTGCATTTGCTCTCTCAATTTTCTCGCTTGACTATAAATACTCACAGACACAATGAGTAAAATTGCTAATTAAACAACAGCATTTGCAAAGCTTACTTGTTTTCTTCCGCAAGTTGTTGTATTTAGACGGAAAATTTTCAAGCAAAAACAAAAATTGTTAAAGATTAAAAATGACTGCGAAGAACGTAAAATTGACAGTTGATAGTTTTGGAAGTGTTAAGGATCTTATTAGTAATGAGCAGAAGGAAATTAAACGCTTTACATGGACGAATGAGAAGAATCATGTCTCAGTTCAGGTAATTTTTGGAATTTTTTAATAAATTCTTTAAGATTCTTTGGTGTTTAAAAAGTCATGAATACAGCAATTGACATTTTGTGCCTGTAATATCAACTCGAACAGCACAAGTCGGTTTATCGAACGAAAATACGGGCCGAGGCTGACATAACTCAGACTTTTGCTGGATTCGGTTTAAATCCGACGACATGACTGAGCCACGCTGGGTTGGTGCTGAATGGTGCAAGTGAAGTCATAAACATGACAATTGGAATTTTGAGCTTCAAATATTAACCCGAACTGCACAAAGCGGTTAATCGATTAAAAATCTGGCTCTTAGTTGAAGTGAAGCTGACTTGGTGCTGGACTTGGTTTAAATCCGGTCGCATGCCAGAGTCACGTCAGCCTGTTGTCGGAATTTGGAACAATAAACAGGCTTGTACTATTCGGACGAAGTCATTAACATAGCAATTGACAGTTTGAGCTTCGAATACCAACCCAAATAGCACGAGTCGGCCATACATAGGTATGGCTCTGACTCAATTGGATCAATTGACCGATTTGTACTATTCGAGCCGAACTTCTAGATTCCTATATAGTTCTTCTAATTCCAAAAGAAGAATCCATTCTTAATAAATGTATTTCCTCTCAATCCATCAATTCCTTTAGCTAATCTCCTACGGAGCCATGATAACAAGCTGTAAATTACCATCAAAAACAGGAGAAATTGTTGATATCGCTCTTGGATTCGACAACATTGAAGGTAAGTGTGCAATTTTTCATCACAAATATGTGAGCCTTCATACTTGAATACATCCCATAAAGTCGTGATATTGATTAATGTTCAATTTCGATATATATTTTTTTTCCTTACTTCTATTTCTACCTTCTCGCTTCATAAACTGTGACTATAAATTAATGGAATTTTTCACCTCACAATGGATCAAGAGATTTTATGATATAATGGATTAGAAAGGAATTTTTTTTTGTTTTGTAATTTATCAAAATAAGACATTAAGGATTTAGACTAAAGATTTGAGAATTTTATAAGGTTTTCAGCTGTTTTTTGACATGACATGATGAACTTTTTTACATTACTTACACCCACGTTCTTCTCATTACATTCGTATTTTTAAATTCTTATTTTTATAAATTAAGTGTATCAATCATGTCAAAGTAAGGATGTTAAGTCGCAATATATTTATGTAGGAGCGTTCTTAGGATAGGTTAGAACAGTGCTGTTTAAACTTTTTTGTATCTCTGCATAATTTTGTGGTATTTTATTACTGAAATTGTATACGGCAAGCAATTTAAGACGATTCTAGGCACGCTAGTGTGTCTCGGTACAGAGTATGGACATCACTGGGTTATAATCATCCTTGATGGATATTTTTGTATTCATATAAAGAATTAAACTGCTGTTCCTCCTTAGTATAGTATCTGATTACACTGCTGACCTTATTTTTTCTGGTCTCTGGTTACTGGGTTCATCAAAGGCGTATTCAGGGTCGGTTTTGGTGATTAAAATCCTTAAATTCTTCAATTTGTCAGGGCTTTTTAGCAAAAATTTCTCAAAAGCTCCTGAAAACTTTGTGATCCATACAAAATAAAACTTACCTTCCCTCCCCTCCCTCTTCTTCTCATATCAAGCTACGCTCCATGTGGTCCATAATTGTTTTTATCCCTAATAGTCAATGTGCATACTCACTCATATGGTAGTGCTCATGAATATACGCAATCAATATAAATTAGCATACTTGTTGTCTATTCGGGTATTCGGGTATCTTTACATCAATAATGAGACACCAAAAACCCATACCTGCTTCCTGATCATCCACAAAAAAAAACATCAGTTTCATAATTTCAGCGACGTTACTCAAAAAACAATCATATTTTATTCCATTTAAATCTACAAGTGTCGTCATTATTTCACCTGAATTCTATTGTCAGTAAATCAAAAAGATAAAAATAGTAGCAATAATAACAATGTAATAAGCTGAACAGATGTTATTAAATAAGACTTTTATATTAATAGTTTCTGTCACGACAGAAAAATGAGATTCTAAATCATATACAGTACAGTGAGATCAGTTAAAAATGTAATAAGGGTAGTTGAATTGTGTCATTCAAGGACATTAAGCTTCTTTTTATTGCTAGCTGTGATACTCCAGTGTATATTTTACAGTTGTCACATGAATTGCGTTTTTGGTATATCTTGATTTGACTTGTGATTCTATTGTAGCTTTTGTAATTTAATACCAGATTCATCATTGTTGCTCTGTTGTTCGAAATCTTACTGCTTTTCGGATTGGTACGGTTCCAACTCGGATAGGTTAGATTTCCACTCGGATAGGTTCGATTCTCACTCGGATCGGTTCGATTCCCACTCGGATCGGTTCGATTCCTACTCGGATAGATTCGATTCCCACTCGGTTGAGTTCGATTCCAATTCGGATGAGTTCGATTCCCACTCGGATCGGATCGATTCCTACTCGGATCAGTTCAATCTCCACTTTGATCGGTTCGATTATCACTCGGATCGGCTTGATTCCCACTCGGATCAGTTCGATTTCCACTCACAACTACTGAGCTACTGGGAGTTGTTACGACATTTTACCACAAAGCACACTTAAACCTTCTTCCTTAGCCTGCGCTACAAGTAGTCTTTCCTAGAATCTATAAATCAACTGCTAATAGTCTTACATAGTCTTATTAAGGTAGTCAATCTCATTTCTGTTCCTAAAAATATAACTTAATCATATTATCAAAATTCGTAGAAGCCACGTGGCTCATATTGATGAATGCTAAATAATTAAGATATGAAGCATAAATTGACATCATCCTTTGTATTTTTATGAGCCTCAATTCATGAATATGTAATAAGTAATGTCAAGTCCAGCGTAAACGGATCGAGAATTCGTTTTAGCATTCAAGAATTCGTTTTAGCACTTATGTTTGAAATTTAAAAAACCGTTAAAAACTATTACAAAAAGATAACTTTTTCTTGAATTTAAAACGTAAATTTTAAATTTTACTGTTAATTAGTTGATAATTCGCAGTAATTATACTATATATATCGTTAATTCAGTAAATATCAATTGATATTAACAATAAAAATTTTGAATTTTTACCGTTAAATTTTTATTCAAAATTTTGATGCTAAAAACCTTACAAATTCGTGCAAAACCGTACAAAATTAACGGTCAGTTTTTTTATTCGTTTACGCTGGTGTCAAGTAAACACAAAAACTAGTGAGGCAAGCAATTTATCAAATGATTTTTTTAGGATACCTAAAGGACAATAATTCTGCATACATTGGTAGTCTCATGGGTCGTGTAGCAAACCGAATTGGAAATGGTGAATTTGAGCTGAATGGAGTGAAATATAATTTGGCAAAGAATTTTCTCGGCAAGCATAACTTGCATGGTGGCATGAACGGCTTTGACAAATTCAATTGGGACTCATATGTTGATGGAAATGTTGTATATTTAACTCATGTCTCGCCGGATATGTATGAGGGATATCCTGGAACAGTACTAGTAACAGCTGCCTGTTCACTATCTGATGACAATTCATTCACAATGAAATTAACTGCCGTATCCAACAAGCCAACTCCAATCAATTTATCTAATCATTCATATTTCAATCTGGCCGGACATGATGCTGGATTTATGGAGCTATATAAACATAAGTTGACCATTAATGCCGATAAAATTCTAGACATTGACGCCGAACAAATTCCAACTGGAGACTTTTTGGATGTTGACGGAACAGAATTTGATTTTCGTTTGCCACAGGAATTGGGCGATGCTATAAAAAAGACAGCTAACAATGGATATGATTACAATTTTTGTATCACATCGGGATCATCGCAATCATTGACATTTGTTGCAAGAGTATTGCATGAAAAATCAGGCCGATTTATGGAAGTCTATAGCGATCAGCCAAGTGTATTGTTCTATACAGCAAATAATCTCCCAAATCCATGCAATAATGTGAGTATATTAAATATTAAATACGATAAAAAATTGCTACAATATAAAAAAAAGTCATTTCATCACATAAAATTTATGAGTAATACTTATTTTATGTTCATTCCGTTATATATGAACTGCTTTTATTTTTTCCTGAAGATAAATCCTTCATTATCAGAAGATATTTGCGAGGAGGGTTCATCTGTTGTTGGCAAGAATGGTGCACAATATAGAAAGCATGGAGCATTTTGTTTGGAAACTCAAAAATATGCTGATGCTGTACACCATGTAAATATTTCATAGAAACTTGTACGATGAACATTTATTTTCATGCCTTTTTTTCTTTCTTTTAACCGCAAACACGAATAGGAAAATTTTCCATCAATCATTCTAGTTCCTGGTAAAGTATATGAGCATGAGACCGTTTATAAATTTGGCATTTATGAGGGAAATTGAAACAATTGAATGGAAAGTGAACAACGAGCGTTTTTATTATCGTTCTTGTACGTGTATCCACTTTTTATGATCGTGTAAATCAATAAAAAAATATTAAATCAGATATCTCTGTCATCATAATTATGAACATTTCTATTTTGGTGTAGTCGTTCAGACATATGTGATTTGACTCGAAATTTTACATGGTATTCAATTAGGGGATGGATCAGTTATTGCGTCACGCTCTTCAATGGCGCTCTTGAGGGGGAAGGGAAGGAGAAGGGTATGTTGAGATTTTGTTACGCCTTAAATCAGTGATAATGAGTGCCGTCCAGGGTGATGTCGAATTTTTTTGTAAATGGCATGGATTGAATACCGAGTTTAGTTTTGACCGTGATTTAGATAGTCAAAAAAAGTGCAAGCAAGGATGCAAAAGTGCTGGGAATTAGAATCTGACAGAATTTATCTAAAGACAGATCCAGCCATCGACGAACTCTAAATGCGACAAGGAAGTAAGTAAGTAAGTTGAACCGTGTTGTCCAAGCTGTTTTCCGTCCAGGTTGACATATAATCTTTTTGGAAATGACAATAACCGCATACCGTGTCTAACACCCAGGTAACGTCAAAAAAGCTTGGACAACACTGGATTAAACGTTTCATTTTGGAGATGCTACCCCGATTAGTACAAATTATTCATGTCAGCTAACTGGCTGCCATAAGATGTCCAAGTGGTAGCTTTCATGCTTTCATGCCATCTTGCTTCTTGGATGTCATTTGGCCGCTATGAAAAACTTGTGCCGATCTGGTACAGAGTCAATTTTCCACGTTACGTACTAAGTAAACAGCCCCCTCATCATGAACTATAATTTTCATTTCTAAATGAATTTTGTATTTTTAATTGCATTTATTTTTAGTTAGTGGACTCATTAAATATTGACTGTTGAATTGAATTTTCCGGATTGAGCCATAATTTGAAAATAGAATTTTACATAAATGTATGCTAAGTACTACTCTTCAAAACTGTGGACAACATTTACATTAAAGACTTGTGGAACAAATGAAACAAAACATTTTTTAATGTGTATACCCCGAGCGGCAGAAATGAAGAAGGTTTCTCCACGTAGGTTTTAAGGCTTTTGTAAATCTCTTTTATTATCCAAGGTATACAAATGAAGAACGCTTCGTCAAGGAACTTTGAAGACTTCGCTAAACATGTTTTATCAACGTGAAGTGTAAGCCGTCTCTATTTGTCAATCGTATATATCAAGGATCATGGAAAGAAGTTGTCGATCGAAATAGTATTGCATATGGAATATGAAATTGGAAACGGTAACTAGCGATAGAGCTGGCGTTAGGCTACATCTAAGAGAGGTCATGGATCACAACTGTACGGCCAGCGAAGTAAGTAAGCATGTACTAAATGGACTCCGTCTCAGAATGACATCCATTTGGCTTCTACTTAGAGACGCCTTTAAAGCTTCGTTTTCATTTGAATCGCTCGGGATCCTGAAAAAGTCATGCATCTTAATTTAAGAATACATTTTATCAAAATTGCTTCTCCAGTGTGCTGTAAAAAATTGCAGAACATATTTTGCGAATGGAAATGTTTTAAAGACATTATTAAAGTAAAAAATACAGTTTAGCATGAATTTTCAGGCTATATTCCCTTATTTATATGAAAGTAATTTGTTAAGTCTAGATAGATTATGTTTTTATTTACTTAGCGACTTTGTAGCTTGCAAAAAATAATTGATTTACAAACAAAAATCTCTAGAAGTAAGGTACGCCTACATATTTCATAGCATCATTTAATTGAAAATGACTACAATTTGATTTAGGTACACCTTCTTGCCAATAAATTATGCAGATCATCTGACCTTTTGTTTTGATGAAATGATTAATGAACGATTTGGTCAGATAATTAATAGACTTATTTTATACGTACTGAACATCTGACTGACTGCCTTAACGTTATTCGGATTTGTGTTGTCAAAATTGACGGAAATTGGTATTGTTGCTGGAGATATGGGTCGGAAGTGATTTTATGTGAATGAAAAAGTGCACACGCTACTTATTGGTAGCTTGATGTTCAAATTTATGTCTACAGTCAGTAGTGGTATCAAAGGAGTTGTTCTGGAGCGACATATTTTTAATCTAACCGGGATATAACCTGCTCTGCTCGTCCAGGGTAGACAGGTCCTTTTAAGGAGATTCCACCTACTTCAGTCCTATGGTATCTAGGATAGGGTGGGGTGGGTTAACCTAGGATAACCCTGCATACTCGAGTAGGGTAGGGTATTCCGGGTAGTTTAAAATACCGGCTCTTGATCCCATTATTACCTACAGGTTGACTGAATACACAGGTCTGGTGTACCCTAACTTGTTACACAATTTTTAGCCAGAAAGAGCTCTAGCGCAGCTGTGGATCTCAATAATGTGGAAAGTTAAAGCATTAATAAGCAAAATATAATTGTTTAAAGCTGTTGTCATCGCTAAAGTCACAATTTTCAATTTTTAATGCTATATTGCTACATTTTCGGGCAAAATATCAATAAAAAAACTATGAAACTCTCACCGCAATCGAATAAAAATTAAGACTAATAGATAATTCTGTCACAGCATCTGAAATGAACAGGTATACCCGTATTCACTCACGGCAAATATGAAATTGAGATGAAAATGCTGATAATATAAAAAAAAATCGAAGCTTGTAGCACAATAAATTTCAAAATTCGTTATGACACATTTATCAATTGCCACAGAGTGAAAATGTTGTTCTGTCAACATATGCAACATAGTGGCTTCATGAAATGTATTATGTTCACGTGCTTATTGTTCCCAAAACACACTATATGCATGCAGACAGGATAATACGTGAGGATAGGATATCTATAGAATTGAGGAAATTAAAGCTTAACTTCCAATAAATGTCCAATAAATTGTTTCCGTTTATCTAATCCAGATAATTATTGGGGATAAATCGTTCCTGAAAATGTCTGGGAATTTATTCAATTCACGTCATGTTTTTTGGGCATTTCCTTTTTCACTTTAATCATGGAAGACACAAAATCGTCAAGTGACAAAAAATCAAGCTGACAATGAAGCACATTACAGAATTTTTCGGGTTGATGCTAATCAAATAAAAAGTTACTTATTTTGGCAAAATGTTGGCAGTGCTTAGTCAAGTTAATAAATGAGTCAATTAGTGTCACAAACAAGAAACATTCACGATTTTCACGTAGCACATTGCTATATTTTATAACAATATTTTTTTCTCGCTTAAGGATAATGAGTTAAAGATAATGGCAAATACGCAGCACAATACTTGAATATTAATGTGAGATGAGCAGCGTCATGGCTGAAAATTTATTTTTGTGGTCAAGTTTACTCTTTTACACTAGCTGCTGCCAAGTTTTCAGAGCTTTTATTCTTTTAAAAAATAAAATAAACAAACATCGCGCCATTTTCCCAACATTTCATTTATTTGCTGCAATTTTATGTATAAAGATAAAAATGAGCATATCAGTATCATTTCAGTGAGTACATATCTATCGTATTTCTTCTATGATATGTCTTTTGGACATTTGCCAACTGTGCGAAATAGTACTAGAACGAGTGATACACATAGCAGAACAAATAGTTTTGAGCTAGCATGGCCAACATAGATGTAGATTCATAATGTTTCAATTTAAATTCAGTGCCAATTTTAGCATGAATATTACGAAAAATATATGGTAGTGATAAAACGTAGTAGCTAGAACGATGGTCAACCAATACTAACGACTCAAGTCAAATCAACTCGGTTCGTGTATTCGCGACACTCTAACTGTGGCTAGATACATATTATTGGTATACCGTAGTTCATGCAATTGTGCAGAGTTGGAAAAAAGCAAAACATCATTTATGACAACTTACTTACTTACTTAATGCAACCATGTTCCTATGTGGAACTTAGGTTACAACAGAATGTTTTCCATCTGACTCTGTTGCTGCCTGTTTCACCTAGTTTGTACCTATTTTGTACAAAGTCTCTGTCCGCATGTTGAACTGACATTATTTCATTACTGTTCTGCGCCAAGTAGCTTTTATAGCTCCTGGTCGTACGTAATTTTACTTAGCTTTTTTAAAATACCCTTTTTCCCATCGCAACACTAGGTATACAAGGATATACTACTATTTGGATGACTTTCTTTACAAAATCTTGTGCATACGAATTATAACTAGGTACATTGCAGGGGACATCAGGTCTTATGACGCACTCGTGTCTTTGCAATGTGCAGAGCTTGCAAGTGGCTCGGATCCCACTATAAACTGTAGTTCTAGAAAGTGTGGTACAACAGATTTAAAATCGCAGTGCCTCCAGCTCATAAGGTTGGGCCCCTCAAGCATTATATATAATATATCGCCAAACTACGTAAAAAAATGAAAAACCAAGATTTATCCTTCATTATAAAATTATAAAACTGACCTCTCTGCTCCTCCTTAGCGATACATAATTTCTGAAGCTCCCTGAATCAAAAGGCAGACAAACAAACTAGGTATTAAATGGAAAAACTTATATTGTAACATATAACATGTGTAGCATTAATTCACAGAAAGCGTGCTCAGTTCCGTGGGTAGCTAAACTCCTTTGGATTGCTACACACATTTATAGTATGTAAGTAAATAAGAAACCTACACTTAGAGGCAAATTCTTAGCTGTAATTCTCAGAAGTTTTTAAAGAATAATTCAATGATCTGGGCTAATATAAATTAACATTTGCCGTAAATACCTACCCCCGAGTGCTTTTTAAAATTATGCTTTGATCATGTTAAATTAGTAATGGACCTTTATTATTGTTCCTATATCCTACACATAATTATAATGAATTTTAAACATTTTGTTGCTAGGATATAATCTCCTTGCTATATTTAATTCGTATCTAGGGAGGATATGTAAGTACATTTAGATAGATGAAAGAAGTTGAAAATTTAAATGATAAATGTTAACACATCACCAAGTAACCCACCTCTGCAAACAGCTACACCACCCCTAAATCTTTTATTAATCATCCGTTTCTCGTAGCAAATTCAAATTTGTGCTTAATTTTACTTCCAATCTAAATATATCTGAGCTTATAAAAATAGAAATGAAAATAATTATAGATAAGTAAGCTATAGCTCCTCATGGGAGTACAATAAAAGAGATTTGACGAGAGAAAACAACACATTCAGCACAAAAGCTTTTTGTGTCTTCTTGCTCATGTTTTCCCATCTCATCTCATATTACCGGTCAAAGATAAACTTCAACTCTTCTTTTCCCTGAAGTTTCTCATTTCAATTAAGAACATTTTTATATACATTATCTTATCAATTAAATATAATCCGACAATTCATTCACCATTAAAACCAATGAAAGCAGGAAATCCTTTTATGTTATGTCTGAGTAATCTCATTTCATTGTTTTTTGTTTAATCAATTTTAAGTTTTTGAGGTTTTTTTTGTGTATTTTTATATATTTTTAGTCTTATTTATATATGAAAAGAAATCATATTGTTTTCTGACATGGAAAATTTAGAAAAAAGTTTTTTTGTTGATGTATGTGTTTATATTTGTGAGATAAATATAGAATTTTGTTTGGTTTTTGTCTGCACGTTTGTTAAGTTTAGATTATAGACAAATTATAAATATTGTCACAACGAATAAGAAACGTCTTAAATCTGTTTATAAATAAAATATTGAAAATAACTTTCGAAAATGCTTTTTGAAATTTCAACATTTTGTTTATAAAATGCCGAAAACTTGATTCAAAACATTTAATTTTGAAAAACTTCGAATTCAAAATTCAACTTTACGAAATTGAAAATTTAACTTTTAAAAATCAAATTTTCATTCATCAAAAATGAATTTCAAATCTTTTTAAGGCTCATCTGGATGTTACAACAGATCACCTTCACAAAATCATTGGGTCCTTTTGGGACTCGGGAACATTCCCGAAAGGTTGGAAGGAAGCTCTTCTTATAAAATTGCCTAAAAAAGGTGACCTCAGTCTGTGTGGAAATTGGAGAGGAATTGCACTCCAAAACTCTATCAACAAGATTACAGCCCGCATCATACTTGATAGGATTTCTCCTATACAAGATGTGTGTTTGCGCAGGGAACAAGCCGGTTTTCGTCGGGGGAAGTCCTGTGTAGACCACATCAACACACTCAGGATCATAATTGAGCAGTATAGAGAGTTTCAAAGCCCTCTTAACTTGCTCTTTGTTGATTTTAAGTCAGCCTTTGATAAGATTGACAGGAGTGTGATGTGGCGGGTCCTAGCAATGTATGGTGTTCCAGACAGCATTATAAATCTTATAAGGCAACTCTATTCAGATGCAAACTTTCGAGTTTTGCATACTGGAATGATAGGCCCTGAATTCGAAGTGAATTCAGGTGTTAAGCAGGGCTGTATTCTCTCTCCCCTTCTTTTCAACATTGTTCTTGACTACGTGATGAGAAAGATCAGTCAGAAGAAAAGAGGTATTCATTGGAATGTCTTCACTCGACTTTCTGATCTGGACTACGCCGATGATATTGTTGGCTTAACAGAGACAATGTCTGATATGGAGAAGTTCCTGTCTGATTTGATAGGATGCGCACATGAAGTTGGCTTAGAGATCAACGTCTCTAAGACCAAATTGATGCGAATTAATCCGCCAGCGCAGACACGAACATCAGTCAAAGTACTCCATTTGGGAAATGAGGTTGTAGAGGAAGTGGATAAGTTCACTTATCTAGGAAGTGTAATTTCCAAGGACGGTGGTGCGGATGACGACGTACGCAATAGGACTCGACTTGCTAGTGTTGCCTATGGCTCACTAAGACACATTTGGACATCTCCACGACTATCTCGACGACTGAAGCTAAAAATCTTCAATTCAAACGTCAAGTCAGTGTTACTTTATGGATGCGAGACTTGGAAAGTGACTAAATCACTCACTAATCATATTCAAGTTTTCGTCAACAGATGCCTTAGGAAGATTTGTGGCATTCACTATCCAAAAGTCATTAGTAACTCTGAACTGTATAAGATGACAAACCAACAAGTCATCGCTGTCGAGATTGGAAGAAGAAAGTGGGGATGGATCGGTCACACTTTAAGGAAGCACGAAACAGATATTGCGAGACAAGCACTGTTTTGGAACGTTAAAGGCAAAAGGAGTGTTGGCAGAAGGAAAATAACTTGGCGTACAACAGTAGAGAAGGAGGCAGAACAACAACAAAAGAAGTTAGCAGAAGTAGCCGTTATAGCCCGGAACAGAGACCTGTTCAATCACTTTATTAACGCCCTACGATTCACAGTGGATCAATAGGAACCAATCAATCAATCAAAAATGAATTTCATAACATTCTGAGTTTGTTTTTAAAAATTCAAAATTCAAATTTAAAACGAATTTTTTGCTAAATTTCAATTTAAAATTTTAAAATTCCTAATTCACAACTTATTCAAAAATTAAATTGAAGTTGTACTTAAATTGTACAATTTCTAAAAATTTACTTTAACTCACCATAAAGTATAACAAATTTTACTAACCTTAAAAAATTAAAAACCCACAAAAATAATCAAAATTTTTCTGTGAACCTCCAACACAAAAAAAAAGAATAAAGTAAAACTTGTTACATGTTTTAATAAAAAATTCATCAAGATACATGGATACATGGAATAAGTGGTTAGACATAAAGGACAGAAGCAGGCAAAACTCAAAGAAAAAGGATATGTCAAGTTAAATTGAAACCTTATGAAATTGAAACCTTTTTCAAGAGTGGACAATTATGCCACAATTTCCCCCCTTATCTTGTGATATAAATCTCTATCTTTTTATGAACTTTTTTATATAATTTATATCACACAGAAAAAAATCTCATGAATTTATGGCTTGAGAGGATGTACTGTCAGCAATATGTCTAAAAAATTTATTATTGCTTCTTTAAATCTTCCACTTTAGTTTGAGATTTTTTTTTGGTCGCAACAATTCAGCAAGAACAAAAAAAAAAAAAAAAATTGAGAGAAATAAAATTCATGAACTTGAAAATCCGTAATTTATAAAATTTAATGTACAATTAAGAGCTGACATCCATATGGGAGATACCCACACTCTATCGTTATTCACTACATGCAGACATTCAGTAATTTATTGTCTTTTAAGTTACAAATATGTCACAGCTACATATGTACATAAAACAAGTCTTCAGCATTAAGAATCTGCGACAGTTGTTAAATCTTTTTTATTAAAAAAAATTGTGCATAGTCAAATTAATTTGAGTGAATTCATGAACTAATTTTATGCAAATGAGCATGCAAATGTCTGAACTCTGAACTGAACTTTGACATTATTATTTTATGTTCTACTGACTTGTGCTTTTGACTATTTCTCTCTTTTATGCTGTTTGGTTCTCGTCCTTACGAAATGTAGAATAAATTGTTGAGGTTAAAATGAGGACAATTGAGCAGATTTTGTGGCTTAAATGGAAAGAGGTTAATATTTTTGACACAAGTTTGTTTGGTTTAAGCAAATATTTTTGACTTATAAGTTGTTGAGGCAACGGTTCAGTAGATCAGAAGTTGAATATTTAGTTGCTGATACTATAAGTTATATTATTGAGAAATATGCCATTAATTAAGCTTTCAGGGTTGAATTAATGTTGACAAATGGAAGGAAATTGTTGAGAATATGTCAACTGTCATTTAATATTCAAATTATATTTGCAACTACAATTGAGTTGATTTTCCCCTTTCATAGTTGTTGACCCTTTCATATAAACATTTTAGTTTGTTTTCTAACTTCAAACAATAAACATCATCTTTAATTTAATCCAGGGCTCGAAGTTGACTCGATAGTTGTATGGAAAAGTCAACTTCAAGCTCTGCTTTAATCCTTAAGGAAGTTCTTTAATTATACTCATTTGTAAATAAACATTGTTTATTTTCATTGAGAGATATTGTTGATAAGTTGTTGCACTTAGTATTGACAATTGAAAAACAGTATCCAGCAATCGAGCTAACTTTAGGCGCCATCTAAAAGAAGTCATATATCACAATTGATCTGTATATCTACGAACAGCGAAGTTGGTAAGTTATTTATGAGAATCCGGTAAATTTGATGACCAAACTAATTTATCCATTCATTCATGAGCTTCTAGCACACAAATAATTTATAATATCCATAAAATTTTGGAATCTATGACATGAAAATTCATTAATTATCATAACATCTTGTAAAGTAGATTGAAGCAAACATAACAATGACTTTTGTAATTGTTCTACTTTTTAAAAAAAAATTAATTTATTAAAGCTGAATAGTAAAGCTGTCATACTGCAGCAAACAGAACAATAATCATAAAATTGCGAATCTAGCAAATTTGGATTATCTTTATGAAACTTGAAAGTTTTACGAGTAAGAATAAGACAAACGGAACTTTCAACTTTTATTATAGACATATAAAAATATAAATTCTTCTTTGATATGTGCTTTTGGAAAGAGTTTGAAATAATAATGTGTGTTCTTTTTCCACAGATTTCATTGTGTTTTCATCGAATGAATGAAAAATGTGTTTCACAGCTTTATATCCTGCCTCATATATCATCATAAAAAAACACCAAAAAAATATTGCTTTCGTGCTTAATAATTATGATTTAATCTAGGCATAAAAATATATAAAAGCGATTTAATAAATTATTTTGGAATTTATATGATCAAACAAATGTTGTTACCAAATGGCACAAGCTTGTATGATCATTATTTCTAGTCAGCATATCATTTTATTGCCATTTATAAAAAATTCTTTTTAATCTATAGAAAATCATTTTAATTATTATTTAATGTGACACCTACAGATTCTTATCTACATGTAGCTACAAAGGTGCTTTTGAGATTTACATTTCTTAAGGCATTTTGTCATGCTTCATTAAAAAAGTGATTTAAAAAATATGAGAATTTTTTTTTATGAAAGAAAATAGAATTTGAGAAAAAATTGTGCTGCAATCATCAAGAGTCTAAAGCAATTTCATTCATCTTTTAAGATCAAAGCATATGCATACGAGAATGAATAACTCATTATTAATAAGTTTTTCCACGTATTTTGTATTTTGATGCAATATAAACGATGAATTTGCCATTGATACGGTATTGGGCGGCCATATGCAGTGTTTTTGTTCGGATGCTGCTGTTGTACTTTTCTCTCTTGTTGCTCTATGTGTCGACAAAACCATCCAGATTGAACAATAAAAAGTTATAACTAGTTGATGGCAAGTTAATGTAAAGTTGATGACTAGTTCTAACGTAATTATGTCCATTCAGGCCATAATGTCTCGATTTTTCAGGAAGTCAAAAGTCAAAAAATAATTTTGAGTTTTGAGAAGTAAAACTACATTTTTGTTCATTTGTGCTTAAAACCAGGGACGTATTCAGGGCAGAAGGAGTGTTTTTGAAGACGTCCTACGATCCTGGCTTAACGCAATTTATCTAGTTTTTCTTTGATTGCTAAAATTTGTGGCCTAGCCAGAAAGTAAGACTAAGAAGGAGGAGATTTTGGGATTTCGAGTCCCCTAACCTTTTTAATTCCACACTACGTTTTTTATGATCATGAAGAACTATTGCATTTAAATCGCCCTCTTTAAAAATTTCTGGCTACATCATTGATTAAGACCAACTCGAGCGACACAAATGAAGAAGGCTTCGCCAAAAAGCTTTAAAGGCTCCATTTGGCGTCTATATGGTTGCCAATATAGACAACTTTCATTTGGCATTAATTAAAGAGGTTTACCGGAATATTAAAAGCTTCGTGGCGGTGCTTTCTTCATTTGAGTCACTTAGGACAAGACAGTGTAAAGGACTGTCTAAAGTGCCAATCTAAGAAATGTTCTAATTTTTTCCAAAAGCTTCCCAATATTTTCGGCAAATCATCTGGTCACCCAATTTATTTACATTGATTTTTTTACTCATATTCATTACTTTTATATAAAAATTATATTGATGCTGCATACTCGAGTACCAATCTCTACCTGTGACAGATATTAAAGCTTATTTTGAACTTAATTTTCAATCTTTTTTTAAATCATGAACATTTCAGGAAAAAAAAATCAAAAAAGCTCTTCACGAGTTAAAGCATACATCCGCATTTCTCCTCACTTGATAAAGCATCTTCCCTCCTTCATATTTTTTAATTTATTTCCCTTTTAATGTATCTCCCCATTTGAAAAAAAAAGTAATTTCACATTTCTCTGACACCACAATGCAATGCTTTTTACTTAATTGTAATCATACTTGTTTTATTCCCTCACATATATTCTTGTGACTGTGTCTTTTTGTTGAGCAAAAGGATTGCCACAGGTGTTTCCAAAAGAACATTTTATGCATGTATGAATTATTCCTAAATGAGTTTTTACGAATGTCTTTACGAGACTGATATAAAAGAAAAAGTTCAAATTAGAACAAATTTGAGTTAAATTTATTTCTACTTTTAAGTGCTTTTTTAATTCTCCCTTATGGAAAATTATTGTCTTTCCTGTTCCTTTTATTATACATTAAGCATTTTGCGATGATACCTTTAAATTATAGCAAAAAATGTAAATGATAATTCGTTATGAGTTGATGAAGCTGTAAAGACATTCCAGATTTTTAGGGGAAATTCTAGCGCATGTCAAGTGTCGAGCACTTCCAGTGCTTTTATAGCATTGCAAAGCTAAACTGTAAGAAGCACGCAAAGTACTTGAAGCTGAAATTGTTTTAGTTGCATGGTCAAAGGACAAATTAAGTCAAAAAGATTTATATATGCAATCGCAGTACATTGTTGAAATAAAACGAGGAAATTAAAGCTTTTATGGTATGCTGAATAAAAAAAAGTTTTAATTCCTCACTTTTTATAGCGTGAATTTGCTACAAATGACAAAGTTTTTTTCTCCTCTCATGAATTTAATTAATATTGCAAATTTTTATTCCTATTTGCAATTATAATCTTGCCTTAAAAGTTTAATAAGGAGGTAGGAACAAAAATCGTAAATATGAGGAATAAATGAGAGTGAGGGAAAGAAGAATGTTGCTTACTTTTTTTTTAATACCTAATTTCAATTTTTTCATCATTCTACAATGAATGAAATGAGTGTGTGCATTTAACAGGTACAGAATGATAATTAGTAAGGAAGTAATTCTGAGGATGAAAGTTTTAAGCGAATTTAAGTGGTGGGCAACCTTTCATTTTTCGCGGACCTTGACGACAATACTTGACCGAAACCACTACCGCCTTGGCCGAAACTATTGTGTCACATCAAACAGGCTGCACACCACTGTTTTAATTTCTGAGACCTTCCTTTAACTAATTAGGTTTTAACCCGTTTATAACAAAAGGCTTACAATCTGTTTCTATTACTGGTTCTGTCACCTAGTTTGTATCAGTTAGTACAAATTGTCTGTCCACATATTTGGTTGGCTTTCCTTCATCACTATATTGTACCAAGTAGCTTTTGGAGCTCATGATTACCAGTCCCGTCGTGGATTCCATTCAAGAGCGGTGTACTAAACTTGTGTTTCTGTTCGTTCCAACAAGGACAATCTCTTGCATTTTCCTTCCAAAGTGTATCATCCAGCTGTACATCCTCAGTTGTATTCTTTGTTCACTTCATGCTGACGTGCTTTTTGCAGAAGTTTCTCATTTTAAGGACAATCGTTTAGATTTTCATTCCATCAAATATTGAGAATCCTTCTGTAGCAGCTATCGACGTAAACTTGCATGCTCATGAGGACGTTCACAAAATTGAGCATGCTATCAAATTGATTAGAATATCAAATTGATTAGAATATATTCATGAGAATGCTCATTTAGGTAAGTTAGAGTATGTCTGATTCTAATACCATTTACAACATTTTTCCTTCATAAAATATTTTACAGACAGTTACTTCTCTTCTAGATTATTCTTAAAAGCAATTTCTTTGAATATGTAAGCGTTTTCATTGAAATTGACTAAATAATGCTACAGGACTGTTTATTGTTCCATCTTGGATAATTGTTCTTTATTCCTAGAACTACAATTTTCTTAGGCTATATAACCGCGTTCTATAAAAATATGTATTGTATCGCTTGTTACTAAGGATTTAATTAATTAGTTAGCTGAAGTTACAGTTTATCACGAATATGTACATTGCTACACATAACGGTTAAAATTGCAGTATATTAGGAAAATTGAGATCTGTATTGGAAGTTTCTAGAGATTCTTACATTACTGGACTGACTGTATTGTATTAACCTATCTGAACAGCTCAATATGTACCCTAGTGCTCTGCTGCGTCACCGTAAGATGAGAATTTTGTTCAGATGGCACCGTGGCCATTCTTGTGATCAAAAATGTGGTTAGCTGCATTGCGTCGCTTGAACCAGAACAGTTGTGGGAAACCTGTGAGCTGCCAACTATTTTTGGAAGCGACATGTACCGTATGGCGTGTTCGGCTTCGATCAAGGGTTACTACCATGGTGTGCCTTAAAAATCAAAAAGTTGTTCAACACTTGACTAGTTCTTAATGTCATGGTGATGCACTTTACCGTCCTTGACGATATTAAACTAATCAAATCAATCTAAATATTCAGACAACTTGGCAAAGTGAAGCCAAAAACCACAAATGTGAACTTTAAAACTGCGAAGAACGCGCAAAAAAAAAACGTGAGGGCAAGCAAGAATATGAAAAAAATTAAGGAATCGAGCGAAGAAGAGGCAAACAATAAATCACTTTCAGGAAAAAGAGACATTTCGAGTGAATGCCGTGACGAAGATAATTAAATTCATAATATGAGTGTGGAAAAGCGTATTTTGCCCATGATATCATAAAGGAGAGGTCATCGGAATCAACAAAGGAAAATCATCAGTATGAATAAGGTTTTGACATTTTTAATTCTCATTTTTCGTTCTTTTTTTACGCCCACCTTTCAACTAGTCTGGAGTGGAAAATATTTCAAGCCAGTCATTTTATTGATTTTTCCATGCAAAAACTTTTCATGCCTCGATTTTCCGCCAAAAACTTCCTCTCCGGATTCAAAGTTAATCTAATCATGCTCACGTCTTATTTTGGTCTCAAGGAATTTTTTTTTGGCAATAGTAACTTAATGGACGCATCGTCGCCATCATCAAACTATAACATCACGTATCCAAGTAAATGTTGTTGAAAAGCAACACTCACTCAAGGAGTAAAGTTCACACAATAAAAAGTAGTGATGTATTTATGTGCCTCAACAAAAGAACGGAATCGTCTTGAGGCATCAACAAAAAAACATATCTTTTGTCTTCCTACTTAATCTTTTCACACGTGCCATTTGAGCTTTTTTCGGAATAAGTTTGAATTCATTTAATGAACTTTATGTGAGGATAAAGTGATGTGCATTCATTAATAGGATCTGATTTGTTGAGTTTGGAACTTGTAACTTTTTTGAATAAATATAATAAATTCATGAGTTGGAAGTTATATGAAGAATAGGATTTACAGTGAATATTTCGAAAGTATCTATAAGAAGGGTTTTGCATAATATGACTGGATCTTTTAAAAAGAAGCACAAGGCTTAGTTGGGGCTTACCTTTTGACAAAGAAACAGAGTTGTCAATATAGCTTTCCCTAGACATCAGATTTTGTCTAGAAACGAGTCAAAGTCAAGAATATCAGGTTATAAGGAAAGTCGAAGTCTGACTCCGAATATGATCAAATATCAAGTGTACACCCTTGACGTCCGAGCTGTGTGCCGGGATAAGGACGTTAACGGATTATGTAAAATATTATCCAAACTACCTCGTCAGAAAAGTGACAGTCCCAAAATCAGACTAGGGATGGTGAGGCTTACAACAAACCATTTCCGAAGCAGTCAGATGGAAAGCCTTTTGTTGTTTCCTAAAGCTCTACATAGGGAGATGTTTACCATTAGTAAGTATATAAGTAAGAAATGACTAATGTGATGCAGAACACTAACAGGTGTGTACAGTTTTAGACACATTAAGGCAAATTTAATTTTTAGGTCAAATTGGATCAAAACCAGCTGTCATGATTGCTTCCACGTCATTCTTATGTTTTGTTGTGAATGTGGCAATAAGACAATGTAATGGCAACCAAGAACAAGTGTTCTGTAAGCTTCACCCTCAATTATTCCAAAATATCGACCATCATCCATAAACACATTCTAATCACATACCTTACAAAATAACATTTTTATTCATTATTGAATGCCTTAAATACCTAACAACTTTTTAAATGTTTTTACGATAATTTTAAATAAGCCATAAAGCTGACAATGACGTACGTTAATGTTGATGAGAACATAAAAGTTTTAGGTGCTGAATTTCGTTCACAACGTAGTCCTTCGGGTCGAACATTAAATCGTACGTCGTCTGGGAATCTGTAACACAAAAAAATAAAAAAAAATAAAAAATTTTCAGGATATAAAAATAGCAAATGTTAATAGGCTAATAATTAAAAGTAAATTACCTGCACGTGTATTCGCTACATCTTATATAGCTTGTTTCTACTGAAACAGAAAAATAAACACCCAAACATCCGTCAGCAATGTGATGATTAAGACATGGCTGGGTGATGTTGAACCAAATATTTTCAATATCCACAATGGATTTACATTCTTTATCGGTCATATTAAAATAACGAGATGTGCAGACGGATAAATCACCATATCCAACCCCTTGGAATCGAACGCGAATCTCGTCTGAGCCAAGAAGATAGTATGGACTTATACGATACAATAAATCGACATTAGGCATTGCATAATCCTCAAACTCATCTCGAATGTACGATGCTGTTCTGTTATTGTTTTCATGATTACAAAACGGTGATACAATTCGCTTTGGAATTACACTAATTGCTGACTCTAAAGATTTTTCAAAAGTCGATATCTTTGTGGAAGCAGCATCGACAAAACGGTATCGTTCAGCAGTTTCAATGAGCTATAATGACAATTTAAGATTGTTATTTTTACAAAACGTATAGATTAATTTACATTTATTGTTTTGTTACCATTCTAGCTGATGTAACTGGATTCCCATTATTGCCATTAATCATTTCTTGAAATGTGTTTACATCATTTGATAGAAACACAAAATATAAATCAGGAAATTGTAGCATTGAACTCCTTAAAAGCCATTGAGAATTCTCAAAATCCAATTGACTGATACGGTGGGATTGAGATACTAGAAGAATTACTTTACTTAATTCCATATAACTGCCGGATGATTTTTCTTCTTGAAGCTGTTCTGACATTTTAGTCATGACACTGCTTAGAGAATTTAGAATTGATAATCTAAATGGAACTGTGAGAATAAAAAATAAAAAAATGTTAAGGATATTTAAAAAATGTTTTGTAAATAGGCGTGGGGGATTATGCTAATGCCTCTCAATAGATACGTCATGTCTTATTTTCTTGTAAAATTTGAATTGTAAATTCTCTCAATTTACACTTATTGGATGATTTTTCTGCTTGTTTTTGGATTTTGATTGAATTTTTTTGTCAAATTTTTTTGTTTACATGTAGCTGATTTTCTATCTATGGTTGGCAACTGATTCTAACAAAGAAGAAGCTTTAACAGATTCTAAATGGAAATCATTACGGAAATCCGAAGCCTATCCTGGATCTATTGAGATGCATTAGGAAACTACAGATTACATACCATTAAAACTCGAGTTCCTCAATTGCTCGAATAAATCTGCAATATTATTTGTCTTATTTGCTAAATAGTTTCCGTTATTTCCATGTACAACAGAGATATAAGAGCCATATCTTGAAACGCCAATTAACTCGGCTATATAATTAATGAGTTGTAAATTTTCATAGTAGCTCCTCGAGCCATCAATTATTAATGTTAAATCAATACGTGATTTCTTTATATTAATTGGCTTTTTAGTGCAATCGCTTGTGGAAGCAACTAAGCGTTTAGCATATTCCATCATTCTATCGACTGCCGTATTTGAAAAGTCTTTAAGGAGATTGAGAGAAATTATTGGTGTCTTCGTGACGACTTCGAATATTTGAATAAAATTATATGTTTCATCCTTCAATTTGTCTATGTCAATCATTTCAATGATTTTTTGACGATGACAAACAGAATTGATTCCTTCAACAACTGAAAATCGTGAAAGATAATTAACATCAATATCCATTAACTCTTCGTTTAGAACTTTGTAATTGAAGGCTTTGCGGAAAAGTGGTTTTCCAGCGAATTTCGGATCTTCTTCGTCCTTTTCTTCATCTTTGTTTCTATTGTTGTTATTTGACGTGCTAGGTCTTCCTCCATAGAAATTATTATTATTATTTGTCGTTTGAATAATTGGTATTGAAATACCCTGATGGAGATAATACATTTCTAGGATTTGAGATAATCTTAATCGTCGAATGCGAGTCGACCATGCTGAAACTTGTTGGGATATAAAAAGTCCGTCGAGTCCACTCAAAAGTTCTGAGTCTGTAAGATGGAAAAATCCACTTCTGCTACCATTTAAATGATGGCATCGTGCAAAATATGTATCATTCCATAATCCTGGAAATCCTATTGAAAAGTTATGACCCAACTCGGCGCCTTGATATAAAACCACTTCAGCTAAGTCACTTACAAGCCCGGCTGCATATGTATTATCGATTGAACTTAATGATGATAACTTTTTCTCTACCCGTTGACGATTGTCTGTTTCTTCCATTGTCTCAAGATTTGCATAAACATCTCGCTCGTTATATTCAGCAACAAAATCTCCAATTTTTATATTTTGTGGCTGCATACCAGATGCAATTGATGCGATTATTACTCCTGGATGAAAAGAACCATGATCATTATATACAACTCCCAATTCAACAGGACATCTTGAAAAATTTGGTGCTACAATTGTGTGATTATTGAATGACCTTCGACTTGGAAATAATGGACTCGGTGATTTTGCTCTTATTATAGATTGATCTGATGTTGTATTTAATATACTAAACGGACAAGTCCTTAATTCATTCATTTGTTCGTATGGCTCTACAGACGAGCTCATAAGTTTGTGTAAAATACAAAGTTCCGCTGACGTTAGAAGCTCTTGATAATTTATATCTCCTGATACTTTTGAAATTATTTGCTGTAAAACTCTATTTTTATTGGTCATAAATCCTGATACTCCATAAACTGTGAGATCTTCTGACTCAACTGCAAACGGTGACCTTTGAATGCCATCGATTCGAAGGCTAAAAGGATGATTAATGGAATTATTTAACTAATATTTGGATTGTTTTGAATTCAAAATGTGTTCAAAATAATTTTTTGTGAAATCCGTTACAATTTTAAATATTTTTTTGAATTTCTTATCAATGCACACTATATGGTGCAGATATCAACAATTGATTTCACAAGAACTGAAATGTTTAGGAATTCCAAAAATCGCACACATTAATTAAAATTTAAAATACATTAAGACTTACTCATGAAATAATCTCGATGACAAATGTCTTAAATCTATACTCGTAGGAAAGGCCTGCTCGATTTTCCGCACAATATCGATAAAAATTGGCAGTGAACTTGGATAAAAGTATTCCGTATTATTTCCTCGATAACAATGGACTAAATTTTGCGGTATTCTAATTCGTTGTGGGACTGTTCACATAAAAAATATATTTCAATATTAATTTTTCACACAAATGGTTGTAATTAAGCACACAATTTACCAACATAAGGGAGGAATAAGCATAATAATATAAAAAACTTCATGTTGCAATCAGGTTGATTCATACAAATAATTAAACATAGAATTTGCTTGTTATCTTATCTCCCAATAGTTTAAAACATAATATAAAAAAAATTCTTTTGGCACTTGCTGAATTGCAATTATACACTACAGTGGAATAAACTATACTAAAAAATTCCTAATAATATTCCAGGTTTCTCTCTGTGGTTTTATCTTATCTTCATTATGGTATGTGTTGATAACATATCGTAGCGTAAAAACATAGTAGAGTAATTAAAACTTGGAGCATATTTTTTAAAATAAAAGAGAATTTGTTTTTGAAAAGAAAAGCTTTTGTTTCCATAAAATAAAGGAATACAAAATTCTTTAACCGTTTTTTTAATTTTAAATTCTAACGGTTTTCAAAAATTTGAATTTTAACTACTTTCAAAATTTCAAATTTCTGCAGTTTGTAAAATTTAAATTTTTGGAATAACTGCCTTAATTGAATTCCTGAAACAAATTAAAAATCTCACAAAAAACATTGTTTTAATCAGTTTTTATTTCTATACATAAAAATCATACAACACTAGCATTGAAATCAATTCATTTATTAATATTTATGGCTTCTAATTGGTCGTTCTGGATCAAATAATTTTGGATCCTTAATATATTTGACATCCTTCGTAACGAATCCCATAAATCCTACTGACTGTGCTTTTGCTATTTCCTTCTCAACCTTTTCTTGTTTACTTTTACATAATCCAGTAATATGTCGTCCATAAATTCTTCCTGTATACGCTGATTGGAATTGCGATAAAAGCTGAACATTTTTGTATGAAGGCTCAATATTGTGTTGGCATAGAATACATTTTATTTTCTCCTTTTCAAATGGATTCTCCATATCAATTGGCTCATCATTGTTTGATTCTTTTGGATCTGATGTTGTTGAAAATGGTCTGGCAAGATTTGCTGGATTTTGCGATGCCACTGTAAATGGATTTGATATTTTAATTTAGTTAATGAATAGATTGATAAAAGATGAACTTACCTCGACGAATTGATCGTGATATTACTGATAGAAACATTGTTTATTTAATTATTTTTATTTCTTGACTTTTTGCTTGAAAATTGTTCGCGTGACGCTCAGCTTTAAACGCAACATAACCTCAGTTTTTTGTAAACATTGAAAAGCATTGTAAACATAAAAATTATTTTTAACAAAAAATATTAATTACAATAGAATCATGGCTGACAAGCTGGATCTAAATTACGAAAATGACTACGAAGTGTCAGATTCTGATGAAGAATATACACAACGTGAAAGAAATTTGCTTAAAAAGGTACGAAAAGGTAACAAGAAAGGCGATGAGAGCGACGAAGAAGTCTTAAAATTTAGCAGCGATGATGAACCTGAAAAATTCGAGGCTGACAGTGACTTTGATGGCAATGAGCAAGAAGATGGACTTCCAGATACAAGATCCTGGGGTAAAAAGAAGTCAACTTTCTACAATACAGATTTTCATGATAATGACTACAGAACATACACTGAAAAGGAGGAGGAAATAGCAAATCTTGAACAGCAAGAAGCTCTTGATATCCAAAAACGACTAGCAAGTGAATTAAATGAAACAGATTTTAACATTGAGATGTTTGCATTGCCACAAACAGAACAGCAAGAGGAAGTGAAAATTAGTGCTACAAAAACTGATCTTTCGGATCTAAGTAAGAAGCAGAAGCTGGCTTTATTTAAATCCGAGGCTCCTGAATTCGATGGCCTTGTTCAAGATTTTTCAAATCGAATGACAGAATATAAAGATTTATTACAGCCAACACTAGAACTTTTTAAGTCCATAGACTTCACAGATCATCCATTCATAGACTTTATCAAGTGCCGAAGTGAATTAATTCTTAATTATAGTACAAATATTTCATTTTATTTGATGCTGAAAGCTAAAAGAATGAAGGTCAAAAATCATCCAATTGTAAAAAGATTAGTTCAGTTCCGTCAACTAATATGTCAGCTGGACGACATATTTGAGTATGTAGTAAAACCTCAAATTGAAACTATTCAAACGGAAATCATCAATGCTGATGATGAGGAAAAATCAACAAAATTGAAAATGCTTGAAAATCTTAAATTAAATGTCGAAATGGACATTGACGATTCATCGAAGGACATGGAAAGAATTGTAAACAAACCTTTATTCCGAAAACAGGATTCAGACAGTGACAATGAGAATGAAAAAGGTGAACAAAAGGACGAGGATGGCGAAGTTGATGAAAAAGGTGGAAAACGTGCAATTAATAGACAAATTGCCAAGAATAAAGGTCTTACAGCAAGTAAACGACGTGAATTGCGCAATCCAAGAGTCAAGAACAAGCTTAAGTTTGTTAAAGCTGTTAAAAGACGAAAGGGAGCTGTACAGCCTATCAGATCCAAAATTGAGCTTTATGGTGGCGAAGCTACTGGAATTAAAACTCATGTTAAAAGAAGTGTCAAAATTAAGTAAATTTCTCATCATTTTTATTTCATGTTGGATATCCAATAAAATCGCAAAAAATATTCTTAAAAAAATTATTTTGAAATTAATTTTCTGAAGTCATCATTTGACATTGCAGGCTGACTGCTCGGTGTTGAAGCTGTTGATAAATTTGATTTTTGTACCGATGCAGGAATGAATGAAATTCTGGATTTTTGTTCGGTTCTTGGTATCATTGGCTTTGCATTTTCAGATATGGGAGGTTGAGATTTAGGTGCTTTTGATGTATCATGGCTTGGTGGTTCAGATATGGCTACGGTTATCTTCTTGCCCATAAATTCTATTTGGTCCAATGAATTTACTGCACTTTTTACTGAGCTCTCTTGTTCAAATTCTATGTATGCACATCCTTTCTTTTTACCGAATCTAAATTGGGATAAATTATTAGAAATTAATAACGGATTTTGAAAATTCATAAAATAACGGTTTTCAATAATTTGAAAATTATTAATTTCCAAAAATTCAAAAAATTATCGGCCGTTATTTTCAGATCTGCAATCATCAAGATTCAAAATGAAACCAATAGCATTGAAAATGTATCTTAAAGCACAAATTTAAGGATACTTACTTATTCATTACAATTCTTATGTCTACAATCTTTCCAAACTTTGCAAAAAGTTTTCGTAAGTCGTCACTTTCCGCACTGTAAGATAGGCCTTTTACGAAAATCTTATTTGGTTCAATATTCGTGGAATACTTGAAGCCATGTGAACGGTGAGTTTTGTCACGTTCGCAAGGTGATATAAATACTGGTCGTCCACCTTATTTTGGATAAAATTAAATCAATTAGTAAAGTAAATGAACAATTTAAAGACAGAAAGTTTCTTTACCTAATAGTCTACGATCCAATCCAAGTGCTTTTCTCACGTCCACTTCCGATGACAATTCTGCGTAGCTGGAATTAATTAAATAGATTGATGAATTATTGAGAAATGTTAGTTAAATTTTTGAATATAAATAGGATTAAGTTTAATCCATGGATTTAAATAAATCTTAGGATTAAAATGTTTCCGTACCCAAATCCAGTCCTTCCTTTAGTAATCATATTGAAATTGACAATATTAATCTCTGGAAATGTTTCTTGTAAGTCCTGTAAAGTCACCGTTACTTCCAAATTACTAAGAAATACCCGAACATGATCCTTAGTCGTGTCAACTTCCATTTGTTCCGCCTTTTCTTGTTCTCTATATTTTGGTGGATTTTTTGGTGCTGTCTCTTTTGTATTTTCCTTAAACTTTTTCTTCTGTTGTGGATTTTCATCTTCTGCCAATTTTCTTTTATTTTCATTCGGTTCCGTATCTTTATCCTTTTTGAAATTGTCGGATTTGCGCTTATTGTAACCGAACTTTCGGTTATGCTGCTTTAAGGCTTTTTCACAGACACTTTGGCATGCTTTTAAATGTTCCAACGAGCCATGACAACGCTCAAATCTAAGCCAAAATGAAGCCATAGATGGCAAGTCATTTAAATCGTGTACTTTTAAAGCACGTTTGCATATCCATCGAGCTGCATCTGTTCCTTTATATTGATGTTCCAATTTGGCAAATTCAATCCATAATGCAGTTTTGAGATGATTTTCATTACTTTCCATGACTGTATTCCATAATTGCTTGCCTTGATTGTGATCATTCATTTTGGAATATTCAATTCGTCCCCAAAATTTGAGAATCTCACAATCGCAATCAGCTAGATTCCCAAACTGCCAACCTAATGAATTCCAGGCAAGATTGAAATTATTTCTCAGAATTTCTGTTTCCTTCTCCTCATTAAAGTTTGTGGCTCGTACAAGATATGTCAGGTATTCAATCCAGACTTTAACGAGTGGATCTGGATTTTTATACTGAATTTGTGTTGCTTGCTCGAGGACATTTTGAACTTTTTCTTTTGATTCCTTTTTAGCTTCGAGAATTCTCATTTTTTCGATGTAAAGATCAGCACTCCAGTTACAGTTCCTTAATCCACGATTTACAATGTCCAGATCAGTTTGGAGGAAGATTTTTGACTTATTAGATTCCAAAGGAGCCCAGTCAGATGATCTATTCTGGATGTACTCAATGTATGCCTTCCAAACTGTCTCGTTCAAGCAGCATGCTGTAATCATTCTTTCATAAAGAACCTGAACATATTCCTCTTCCAATTCTGAACATTCGTTGATATAGTTCTTGAATGTTTCTACTCGTTCATTATGTGCTTTTTCTTCTAGTTCCGATAATTTCTTCTCAAATGGCTTGACTTTCTGTAAAATCTTCTTTGTGTCTTTAACTTCAACTTCAAAAGCTTCTCTGTCAAATGGCTTCTGTAATTGATCACCATATTTTTCAAGGAATTCACGGAATTCAACATAAGTGAGCTGCATGTCATGCAGTGGCAGTAAAAGTTCCTCCTTAAATTTCTTTACGACTTTCCTGACCATTTCTACTTGATCAGTTTCTCTTTTCATGAAATCATCTCTCCATGCTTTCCAAATCAAACGTCCTTTTGAGTAATCATAACCAAATACAGGAATAACATCATCCCAAATCTCTTTAGCTTGCTTTTCATTACATTTAGATGTTAAGTTTGCATACTCTAATGCAATATCTACGCTATAATAGTCATCTAGAGATGTTTTGAAAATTTTAATTAGCTTATCAATCTCTTCTTCACTTTGTGCAATTGTGACTTCTGTTTTGAGGTATCTCATCCACAAATCCGGCGATAACGGGAATTCCTTTGAGAACAGTTCAATTGATTGCCGGATTTTGTCAAGATCATTCAAATCGTGCGCTATGTCTAACTGGATTTATATCAAAATGTTAATTATATTATTCTGTATTAAAATAAATATGATTTATGCTTACCAATAAGATATAATCATCGTAATTCTTTGAATCGTTGGATATCTTTTGCAAAACAGTTATGAAATTTTGACTTAGCTTTATTTCCTCATCTACTGACTCGGAACTCGATTCGTCATCACTTTCGACATCATTTATTGAGTCATCCTCACTCATTTTTGTCTCTTCCATTGCTTTAATTTACTTATTTTTAGTAAGATTTCACAAATGTTGAATTTGTTGTTTGCCGACTAAATATTTTTCAGCTGCAGCATGGAAACAATCATTGACGTACAGCCGAGTGTTGTTTTTGTTTTGATTGTGTGATAAATAAAATCTACTAAAAATGGGCGATTTCTCGCATTTAGTATCATCTAAAGTCAATTTAGCTCTCTTGCAAGAACAGGCATTGAATGATTTAATAGACATACTAGATAGATGTGAAGGAACTAAGGTAATATTCAAGATTTTCCTAATTTTCATTTTTAATCTTTTATTGCAATTTTCTGCAGGTTTTAATGTGGGATGAATCACTAACTAATCCAGTTTCATTGATTGCTAAGCCATCAGTTCTGAAAGATCACAATGTCGTCAAAATGTTCCCAATTAAAGCTGGTGATTTACCAAATGTGGATGTTCGAAATTTCATCTTCATTACTCGACCAAGTTTGCAGTTAATGAACAAAATAGCAACGAATATACACAGCGATGAGAAGAAGAATCGAGTTTATCGCAAGAATTTCTATCTATACTTTCTACCTAAAAGATCTTTGCTTTGTGAGAACCAGTTAAAGACGAAAGGAGTTTATGGAAGTTTTCAAATTATTGATGACTTTAAATGTCAGCTATTTCCACTCGACAAAGATGTCTTATCAATGGAATATCCAGATTGCTTCAAGGAACTATACATTGAAGGAGATTTAACAAGTTTACATCAATCAGCACTAGCTATTTCCAACATCCAGAAACTCTATGGGAAAATCCCAAAAATTGTTGGAAAAGGAAAGTTTGCTGAGAAAATCAAGGAACTGTCCAAAAATATCGTATTAAATGAGAATATAGCTGACGAGAAGGGCTCAATTGATCAGTTAATTATACTAGATCGATCAATAGATACAATGACAGCATTTGCAACTCAATTAACATATGAAGGATTAATTGATGAATTTTATGGAATCAACAATACGACCGTCAACTTTCCAGCAGAGAAATTCAGTCCATCATCAGAAGACACTAATTTCAGTAAAGTTTCAACATCGAATGAGAAGAAACAAGTCATTTTAAATTCAAAAGAAGAGCTTTATGCTGAACTTCGTGATAAAAACTTTAATGCTGTTGGACCTGTTCTATCTAGACTAGCAAAAACGATAACAGCAGCTGCCAACGAGCGACATGGCGAGAAAACGATTCAAGAACTAAAAAAAATTGTTGAGCATTTGCCAAAATTAAAAGCAAGCGAGCTGTCATTTGCTACTCACACAACAATCGCAAGTTTAATTAAGGAACACATCTCACAATACGACTTCCTTGATGAATTATCCACAGAGCAAGAATTTATGATGTGCAATGACATAGACAAACCTAATAACTACATAGAGAGCATGATCTGTGAACAAAAGCCATTAGACAGGGTTTTAAGGCTGATTTGCATGCAAAGTGCTGCTGCTAGTGGATTGAAGCAGAAAGTTCTTGATGGATATAAAAAGGAAATTTTTCATTCCTATGGAATTGATTCCTTACTGAAATTAGGAAAGCTTGAAAAGTCTGGATTAATTAAGTTATCATCAGGAAGCAGATCATACAATATTTTAAGGAAAACTTTAAATTTAACTGTCGATGACTTCCAAGAAGTCTCACCAAAGGATATAAGCTATGTGCACAGTTTCTATGCTCCACTATCGATTAGAATTATTGAACATTCATTGAGGCCACTTGGCTGGAATGGCTTGAATGACATTTTATCATGCATTCCTGAACCATCATTTGAAGACTATCAGTTGTCTATAACAACATCCAGTGGACGTAGAGACTCATTAACTAGTGAAATCTCACAATCTGACATTCCAAAGACTATTCTGGTGTTTTTCGTTGGTGGCTGCACATTTGCAGAAATATCAGCACTAAGGTTCTTGTCACAACAGGATGAAAACAATGTTGAGTTCATTATTATGACCACTAAAGTCATTAACAAGAATAACTTCTTAGAAAATGTCATTTCCTAATATGTTTAACGATATATCCTCTAAGCTTTGCATGTATTAATATAATTTAATATACCTATATGCTTTATATACAAAAAAGTGATTTATCTATGTATATTCCTGAATAAAAATAAATATAATTGCTAATATACCCGAAATTGCATATTTTTGGACAGTTGCCTGCAAACCCTTGACAAGTATAGGAATAAAAGATAATTCCGTCGTTAAATCTTCGGATTTAAAATTAATCCAGGGTTTAAAAATAAACCTTTCTAATCCGCTCAGCTTCAGCACAGAATCAGCTGTTGAATTTCATAAAAATAAATAGAAAATTTCTTAGTAAAAAAATTAAATCACAAAAATAATTTCATAATGGAAGAGAGTGGGAGTGCTGAAGACGATTTACAGAACTTCCGTAATCAATGGCAACGTGAAATTGAAGAAAGTCAACAAAAAGGAGAATCCAGCAATGAAACATCCAGAGAAATGATGGCAAGGAAATTATTTCTGGAAGGAATTGAGCTTGAGAAATCTAGAAAGTATTTTGAAGCTATAAAATTGTATAGACGTGCAGTACAATTGGAACCGAACATTGAATACAAAGTTTATCAAGCTACTCTTGCTGAAAATGAGCAAAAAGCTGCATATGCAAAATCAATTGCTGGTTCCAGTAAAGGAAACATAGAGAACTCACAAATCGAAAATGATGATGAGGATGACCTTGATGACTTGATCGATAGCTTCCAGAAAGAGTTGTCATTGGGAAATAAGCCAATTTGTGAAAGTTCATACTTGCCTGGAACAATAAAAACCGGAAAACATATTTCAGCACTCCCAGTTGAAGTCTTACTTCTTATTTTGAAGTATGTAGTAACTAATGACCTTGATATGAAATCTCTTGAAAGATTTGGTCGCGTATGTAAGGGATTTTTCCTTCTGTCAAGAGATCCAGAGATATGGAAACTTGCTTGTTATAAAGTATGGAAATCAAATGTATCACCTGCAACTGAAAGCCTTACATGGCGTGAAATCTTCATCAACAGATGTCGCGTATTATTTGATGGCTGCTATATTTGTAAAATTAATTATCAACGATTAGGTGAAAATTCCTTCCAAGACCAATTTTATCGTCCTGTCCAAATAGTTGAATATTTTCGTTTAATTCGATTCTTTGCTGATGGTACCTTATTCATGATGACGTCAGCTGACGAACTACAAAATAGTGTGAATAGGCTGAAAAATCCAAAGATTGCTATGCAATCACGAGAGATTTTAAAAGGAAATTATCATTATCAAGATAATCATGTACTTATTGTCATCAAGAAAGCTCCTACACATGTCACACAAAAATACAAGAGGAAAAATGTCGAGAATGATAATTGCTTGACATTCTTCATGGAATTGGAGATTGGAAACTCGCCAAGACGTAATTTCGCCAAATTATCATGGAAAAATTATTCTGTAAGTCAGTTTAGCAATAATCAGGAAATAAGCTCAGATTATGACTTAAGATCATCATCTAAATATCCACCGTTTTTCTTTTCCGCCGTTAAAAGTTATCTTACTGAATGTAACGAATGTTTGCAATAAATTTGTATTATTTATTGTTTTTTTTTAACGAATTTTAATATAGTGACCTTTTTAATGAGATTTGTTGATATTGTAAAATGTGTCGTGACTGAAAAACTGAGGCAGAAGCTAAATTGAATTCGCTGCAGTTTACTAAGAACCGTTTGAAATTTGTATGAAATGTTATACTTCACAAGTTCCAGCAGAAATACATGCAAATTTGAATCGGTTTTTAACGAATTCAAGTCGGCTTTAATCGGTTTTTTGTGAACCGAAGCAAATTCAAATCAGTCGACTTCCAGATCAGTGAAAACGAAGGATCAACCAGGACCTTTATATTTTTATACAAGGATTTAAGAACGAGCCTAAAGCAAAATATTGAAATTGATAGAAATATCTCCAGATTAAGGTAAGCATTGATTTCAAAATTTTATTCATTATTTAAAAAATTCAAAATATTTTCATAACGGAATTCTTAAACAAAAAATTAATTAAACTGTTTTCCACCTTAACTTACTCAAAATTAAGCATCGCTTAATTTCATTGAAATAAGTTGATCAATCTTAACTGAAAGAATATTATCCGACTTTGGAAGTTCATTTAATTTCATCAAAACATCCTTATCTTCAATCCAGCACAATAAGTTAGCGATTTCCATTTTCCATCGATTATTATCAACATTGTCTAAGTGATTTCCACTTATCTTGAGTCTTTTTTGAAGATTTCTGACAATTTTTAATGCATGCTTCTCAATTTCTTCAATAATTGTCTTATTTCCTTTCTTACAAAGCAACGTCATAGTTTTGATTAGATATACAGGCACAAATTCTTTCTCTGCCAATACACTAACCATTTGTGACAGTAAGTTACTGTCACTATCGCCTTGCTTCATATCTTGATTCTTTTCAAATATTTCACAAACGAGAGCTAATTTTGGATCATAAGTTGTTTGATCTACGTTGCATTTACGGACTAAAGCAAGGAAAATTCTCTTTGAATCATTTACAAATATCTTCTGTGACTCCGTGCTGAATAGAGTACGAATTAGTTTTTTGATTAAGAAATTAAACTCTTGGTCCTTGTTCCTCCATGACAAGATACTTTCTTCAATAAAATCAAAGCATTTTTCGCGATATTTTGAGAATCGTTGCTGATTCTTCAATGAAAATTGGAAGAACATGAAGGCTATTGGCAGATTTTGGTAAATACAGCGTTCACCTCCGTTTTCTTGTGTCCTTTTACTGCCATCGTCATTCTGAACGTATGGAAAGTTTGATAAAATTTGCTTATCAAAGCTATCTTGATATTTCTTCAGGAACTGCTGCTTTAAATTAATATTCCTTTCTATCATACTGAACAGCTCAAGTTGAATGTCCATAATTAATTTCAACATTTGAGCACTTTCTTGTGGAATCGATCCTACATGAGTTGTTTCATTTGTTGGCTTTAATTCCATCCATGTCTCAAACATTAACGGCATTATCATATGAACATATCTGGCAATCTGATCTAATGATTCGTGCTTGTTGAGGTTCTTTGCAAAATCATCTGATCGATCTAGAGATGGCATTTCTATGTCAGCTATTGGGAGGTTCCTTCGTTGATATGGATTGCAGATGAACTCAGCTCTAGAAAGAAGGAATATGATTAATTTGCTGGTTTCTTGGCAAGATCCAGATTAGAAATTTACAATACTTACAGTTCATTTACTACAATTTCGTTAGCAAAGCTATTTGCTTCCACATTAGAATTACTCTCATTCTGTTGGCTATTAATGCACTTCAGATACACAATAAGTCGTTCCAAGACACTTTTTCTCCATTTCATGTTTGTGATTTTATTGCCAAGTTGAAGTGATAATGTTCGTTCTGGATTATTTTCGGTTCTGATTTTTGACACTAAATCAAGATAGTTAGGCATGATCTTGTCTCTTTCGGATGCAACGAGTTTTGGTGCATTTCTCAGTAAAATGTCAAACATAAGAAGTGAATCTTCTTGAATAGCTGGTTTGATGTGTGTCATTGCACATTTCAAGTATGTTAGAAGAATTGGAAAGAATGGTCTCAAGTTAAATTCACTTGTCTGGCTGCAAATTGTATCCATAATCTTAAAGCAATCTCTTCGAACATTTTTCTCAATCGAAAGTGATAAATTTGCAACACTTTTAATTATAGCTTCTAAATGTTTCTGGAAATCCTCTGGCTGATGTAAAATGATGTCTCGCAAGTTGCTAATTACTTCCGGTGATGTTGAATTCTTCAAACGTGCCAGAACATCATTGATATTGTGCTTTTTACGTTCACCGCTCTCAATTTGTTGAACATTCTTGAGTTGTTCTGTCAAAATGATTTTACGAACTTTGAAATCTGTTTTTGTTACATTTTGTGGTCCTTTAAGCTTGTTTCCTTTCAGTTTTACCTTTGCTTTTTCTGATTTTAAGAATTTCTTGTGCTTGCCCATGTTGCTTTGTTATTATTTTTTTGTCCAATGTTTCATGCGGCACGCTGAGCGTTTTTGAATGTTTTTTGTTGTTCAGCTTGAATTTGAATTTTTTTACTGAACAGCTACATGAAAAATTCAAATTTTAAAAAACCGTTAGAAACAATTTGACTTTCTTTGAAGAATTTAAAAGAATCTGTGTAATGTGGTAATGCTTAAGCATGTATCTATGTAACAGATTTGTGGATTTCTCTGAAAATTCTCAAACAAGACATGTGGAGCAACAACATTATCTGAAAATGAAAAATGAGGAAAATAGCCAAACACAAACACGTGTGTCTGTGGCATGTATTAAGGGTATTAAAAAGTCATTTTTTTCTCTTAATTTCTCCTTTTATTAATTTTTATAAAACGACAAAAAATTTCTCTAATTTATAATCATATTTCTGTTCTTGATAAATGCGACAATCTTTTATTTTCTTCTTTCATTTTACTTTTTTTTTTGTTTAATTCTTTCAACTTTCAATACTTGACACCTCTCATGATGTTTTCTACTTCCATTGTTATCTTAATTTTCAATTTTTTTTTATTTAAATTATTTTATTTATTTTTTTGTTTTTCACTTCTTTTAAATTTATTCTATATAATAAATTTAAATAATCTATGTCATTTTTTTTTGAAGAAAATAAAACATTTCTTGGAAAATATGATAAACAATAAGATTACAATTAAAAATGAAAACTTTTTCAATATGTTCTAATTCATTTTTTTATTCATTTTCTTACACATTTTTTTTTTGTTTTTGCTATGTGAAAAAGTCGTACATAATAAACTTATCAGAAATATATTCCCAATGATAAAAATTAAAAATTAATTTATCATCATCATTAAGGATTTTTATTTATATATAAATATTTCTTGCAGAAATCTTAAAAATATAATTTTTTTTTTCATAATATCATCATCACTCGAGAAAATATCAACATTTTTTTCATATTTCTTATGTTTTTTTTTGCGGAGGTTTTAGGTTAGAAAAATTTGAAGTTGATAGATGTCGCATTTAGAGATGATGCTTTATTAATCATATTATACATAACATATATAAAAAGGAAAAAAAATAAACATTTCTATTTTTAATAAAAAAAAATAAGCATTAATTTCAGAAAAGGTGAAGATTCCACTATGAGTAAATTTAGCATTAATTCATTCACATTTTTTGAAATGAAAATGCTTAGTAATAATAAGTTTTTAATAATATAAATTATATGTAAATAAATTATAAAATGTGTATATTGTAAAGCCTAATCAGTTTATTGTTAGATTTAGCTCACTGGGGAAATTAGAAATTTTTAAAAAATTAGTGAAAAAGCGGTTAAATGCGCACTGTCCGGAGATTACAGGGGTTTGCTGTTTATTCCAAATTCTCAAAAAACCGTTAAATTTTGAATTTTTTAAAATTTTGATTTTTGAATTTCAAATTTTCAAAATCCGTTAAGCTTTGAATTTCTATAATTCCAACTTTCAAAATTCAAACTTTTAAAATTTTGATTTTTTAAAATTCAAACTTTCAAAAAACCGTTAAATTTTGATTTTTTAAGCCTTCTCAAATTCAAATTTTTTAGAACCGTTAAATTTTTAATACTTTTTTGTCGGCCAATTATTCTCGAAAAATGCGCTTTAACCACAAATAAAATTACTTTATCCGAATATTCTGCAAAGAGTTAAAATAAATGAGAATAAAATAAAATAAAAAAAAATCCGTTTAAACATAAATTTAACTTATATAAAGCATTCCACGATTGCACAATCTCTTCCTTAATAATTATAATTCATCATCATACCAGTGGTATATGCTAGGATATAAAAAAAAGAAAAAAATATATATTTATAAAAATATAAAATAAAATAAAGTAAAATAAAATAGAAATAATATATAATTTATACTGATAAAATATCAGTTTTTTTAATAGTTTTTAATAAGAATATTGGAGAAGATTTTTTTTTCAATATATTTTAGTTTTTTTTTTTTTGATAAATTTCTGCATAGAAGCATTTTTAATATAATCTATAAGATATACGATGTAATATTTTTTTTTATAACTGATTGTCATCTACTAAAACCATTGCTGCCAACTTTATCATCGAGCTCTCCATTAATTCTTCTTCTTTTTTTCACAGTTGTGAGTTATTATTTTTTTTTTATTAACTATTTTTTTAATTTACTTCGATTAAATTTCAAGTCATATTTAATATGAACTATAAAACCACAAAAAAGTATCAAAGTTATTTTACCAGCATCAATGGTCTTCAGGTTAGATGTTTAATATTCAAATATTATGTGTTTTTTTTTGTGTCCTGTTCTGCACAGAATTAGAAAGATTTTCTTTTTTTTTTTCGAAATTAATATTTTTATGTCCATAATTTTGGATTCATGAATAATAATTTGTTCTTATTCCTCTTTTTTTAGTGCAGAATTAAGAACAGTTATTTTCACTTTAAAAATTGTTTTTTTTTTTTCATCTATTATATCATAATTAATTAATTCGATAAAGCGAGAAATAAGTGCGTGATTGATTTCTTCATAATTATATGTTTTTTTTTAAATATGCACTAATAGAACATTACTACAGTGATCCTTTTTTTCGTTTTTTAAGAAGTATGTAGATAATAATTTGTGTAATTAATATGTTATGAATATTAATATAAATATATAGTTTATAGAAGTAGACAAGTATAATTCAATAATTAGATTTTTTAAGGATTCTTATTCCTCATTTTTTTTTTCAAATAGGCCGTAGAAAATAATGGCTAGAAAATACGCAGATATTTGAGTTTGAAGAATAGTTTATTCCTTTTTTTTCTTTTTTCTTTAAGCTCATACTAAAAAACCATAAAGGCTTCTAGTAAATACAAATCTACTTTCTAAATTATTTAATTGTGACTTTGTGATCAAAATTAGTGAAAACACACAAATAATGTGACATTCTCATTGTTCTTAATTATTTTGAGATTTAAAAATTGATGATTTTTCTTGAAAATTGGTTTTAATTCCGAATAGCCGGATTGTTGATAGTTCAACCGTTTAGTGCTACACTGGTGGAAATTGAAATACGACACCCCTATATTTTTTAAAAATAAGCTATTAAACGAACATAACTTCCTACACATTATACATCATTGAAAAGGTCTTGAAAAATTAGATAGGGTCTAGGAATAACATTTGGTTAAAAATGCAGCAGTTCCAAGTTAATTCCAAAAATGTATTTTTGAGGTGGAAATTGAAATACGACAGTCTTTGGAAAATTGTAAAAATTTAATCCGTCTTGACATTTTTTGCACATTTATTGGTCTTGAAATACAGATTTTTGTTTTCTAAGCAATTCTCAAGCATCTGGAAAGTTGTTAAAGCATTCTATCATTAGTTATGTCCAAAAGAAAACAGCAAAGACGAAAAAAATATTTTTCAAATTTTTTTTAAAATATATGTTTTTAAATACATTTTACAGCATAGACTTATAGATTTTTGGATCTTCTTTCAGGTTTTCTACATGTTTTTAACTAAAAACTAATGGAAAAGTTAAAATTTTGTTGAAAATGTGTAACAAGAATTGTTAAGAAAATGAAAATTATTAATTTCACTAATTTCCGCTTATCATAAGGATCTGAAATTTTCAGGACATATTCTTTACTGCTTAATATAGATGTTTTCATATAAATATATTTTTTATCTCTATTGGTAATCGCTGGGATTATCATTTTGTTAATGCTGAAACCAAAAAATTTTGAAATTTAAATTTTTGCATCAAAAGATGCGAAAAAATCATAGGGAGAAAATTTTTAGTTTCATCCTTAATAAAATGATAATCCCAGCGATTACCAATAGAGATAAAAAATATATTTATATGAAAACATCTATATTAAGCAGTAAAGAATATGTCCTGAAAATTTCAGATCCTTATGATAAGCGGAAATTAGTGAAATTAATGATTTTCATTTTCAAAACAATTTTTGTTACTTATTTTCATCAAAATTTTAACATTTTCATTAGTTTTTAGTTAAAAACATGTAGAAAACCTGAAAGAGGATCCAAAAATCTATAAGTCTATGCTTTAAGAGGTATTTAAAAACATTTAAATTAAAAAATATTTGAAAAAATATTTTTTTTCGTCTTTGCTGTTTTCTTTTGGACATAACTAATGATAGAATGCTTTAATAACTTTCCAGTTGCTTGAGAACTGCTCAGAAAACAAAAATCTGTATTTCAAGACCAATAAATGTGCAAAAAAGGTCAAGACGGATTAAATTTTTACAATTTTCCAAAGACTGTCGTATTTCAATTTCCACCTCAAAAATACATTTTTGGAATTAACTTGGAACTGCTGCATTTTTAACCAAATGTTATTCCTAGACCCTATCTAATTTTTCAAGACCTTTTCAATGATGTATAATGTGTAGGAAGTTATGTTCGTTTAATAGCTTATTTTTAAAAAATATAGGGGTGTCGTATTTCAATTTCCACCAGTGTATTCGGGAATGTTATATCCATGACAAGGAATCTCTTAAAAATGCAAAATTATTCCGGAATTTCTTGCATATTTCTATCCAAAATGATTTCAAAAATCTTGTCAGAAAATGTGGGAATTTCTCAGGATATTTTGGAATTTTTGGGAGTATCGACGTTTTGGGAGTAGCCAGACATATTCCCAGTTATTATTGGAAATGTTCTGGTACAAACTAAGGATTGCTCAGAAATTACCAAGATTCCTGCTCTTAATCAAACTTTTGGTTTGAAATTAAAGTATTTATTTCAATTCAAAATTCATTGAAACTTGATTTGATTTTAATTTAAGAAAAATATTCCGTGCGACTTAAATGAATAGGCTCCGCAGTCATGTGGATGCCACGCTGAGTGTTAGTAAAAGATCTTTAGCGGAATGTTTTTTCATTCGTATCGATCGGATCCCAATCTTCAAAAAATCCAACACAATTCGTGATAGTAATGCAATGTCGATCCCAAACAGACAAGAAGCATACTCATCACGAGTATGTTCACATTATTGAGCACGCTAAATAATATTGATTGAGTATACTCATGAGTACACTCAATTAGATGACTACCCTTATTGTCTGTCGAGATCTGTTGCAGTACAAGAGAATGTCAAATTCATTATTGTGTAATTTAAACTAAATTTATCTCACAAGTATCGATTGATTAATATTAGAAATGCATTTTGTAATTTAAAAAATTTTGTTTTGGATAAAGTTATCAGGAAAATTATAAACGAATGATATTCTCAATTTATTTTTTTTTTTATTTATTTATGATTGATGTATAGCTTTGATGTTATCGTTTTGGCACTATAAAAACCAATCTATATAAATATAATAAGCTCATGCGATATATTTTTTTTTTTCTATATGAACGTCCATGTATTTTTTCCTTACATTTTCCATTTTTTCTTAATATTTTGCAATAAATTTTCTTTTATTTTCGCTATACATAATATGTAAAAATTGTATATAATTTTTTTTCTTTATATTTTTCCTCTTTTTTGATTCTTTTTTTGAAGATATAGAGAGATTCAGATTCAGTTTTTTGATTAATTAAAATGTGATAAAATGTGTGGCTTTTTTTTTTGTGTGTTTTATTTACGTCCAAAAAGGAGATAAGTGAGCGTAAATTAGGAAAAATGAATTAATTTATCGAGTGATTTTTGATATCTAACGAGAAGCATTGCCTGCCTCAATGCAAACATTCTTTTTGGAAATGACCAGTCCGAGAGACCAAAATGATTTGAGTTTTTAATACAAATACTCCATAGTTGATAGCTAAATAGTTACTCAATGGATTTTTGAGTTTAATGTATCACAATTATATTTACACTCTAGGATCTCATTTTTTATATCAGATTCTGAATATTTTCCATTGTCCTGTCCATCTTTTTTTTTTGAAAATTAAATTTCGGAAAATATCTTTTTTTTTCTTAATATTTTTTTTTTTACATTACTCTGTTTTTTGTTAAATATAATTTTAAGCTAAATACTGTCTCCCAAAAATTTGGCTTCATTTGAAAATTTCATTTAAATTTCAAATTGTCATTTAGATTTTTGAATGATTTGTTCAACATTTTTGGATTTTTGTTTTCAATTTGTGGAACTTGAGAGGTTCTTGTTGGAGTGAGAACCTTTTTTCTAGTTGTACAGTTCTTTTCGGGGTTGCTGAAGTTCAGATGTGCCTGTAATTTTCGACCCTTCATCATAGTTCGTCTAAGGATTCTGAACATTAGTTCTGCAAGCACTCTACTTTTTCCCATGATTCTCAATAATTGGCTTGTGCCTCATATTGAAGAGGAAACAAATAAGTTATTAAACCTAAAATCAAAGCCCGGAAAGCACATGACGAGAGAATGATCGAAGATTCGTAGTATCTGGCTTGAAATCTGAGTCAGGATGCTCTGGATCTCGATTTTTGGCCACTTCTACATCGTGAGCCTTTTAGGTGGGTCAGACGCAATCTTAAAAATCCAGAAATGGACATGATCATCCGGTACAAAAGAATCTTTCATCCGACTTCACCATGCCTCGGTAAAAATTGTGATTTTTTTTCAATTTTAACTGCATTTTAGATGCTTTTCTGGGTGTAACTTTTAGTTCACCTAAGGCTGCAGGTCTTCGTTTTTTGTATGCAAGTCTGCAATTTTTGACGAACTTTACAAAAATCTTGCTATTTTGCGATTTTTATGATCCTAAAAAATTGCAAAATTCAAAATGTTCAAAATAAAGTCTAGTTCTGAACTTAAATCAATTATTTTTGGTATCAAATTTCAAACAATTCATCAATTCTGTCTAAATCATTCAAATAATCTAAATGACAATGAAAAATTTAAATTAAATTTCTTTAAAATCTGATTTTTATCATTTCTTTTTCACTGGAAAAATGTACCTATTTGAAAAATATTTTTACTTTATTTTCATCTACTGAGGATATATTTAAATCCTCGGATTGATATAATAATTATTTTCTTTCTTTTAAAGCTAACAACTTTTTTTTTCTTCTTTTTACTTCATGATGAGATATTATGTTTTTTTTAATAATAGTCATTTCTATTGGGTGAAATACGATTTGTTTTTTGAATGGCTTAAGTTATATGAGATTATGGGCTGTTGATGTGTCTTAATAATCTGAAAAGAAAATATCCAAATCTTCTTTTTATCTTTTAATTTGACATTTCTTGAGAACTTTTAATGTTTTTTTTTACAAATTATAATAATTAGTTGGTGGATGGATGTCATCCTGTCAACTAATTCCGTCCGAAAATAACTAAGATAATTCTTTTACTTATAAATAAGTAAATCAAGCTAACCATTCAAATAACTTTCACATTCTTATCACATTTTTATCAATTGTTTTATATTTTTTTTTTCTTCTTATTTTTCTTTATATGAATTCACATTTAGAAAAAAAGAATAAATCCTCTCCTAACATTTTATACCTGTTTTTTTATTTTATTTTGTTCTAATTATTTTAAATGTTTTTTTCACTTTTTTGAGTTTTTAAAAATTCACCTATTCTGTAGTTTAGGTAGTAAATGGATAAGAAAGTAGTGTTGTAGTTTAGTATTGCATCAGCATTTTCACATGGGAGTTATCCAGGCATACAAATCTTTTGATGAAATTTCTGGATATACTCTTAAGTAAAACTTGAAGTTGACTTGAATTTTCTATGAATTTTTACAAAATTTGAGTCAACTTCAAGCTCTGCTCTAAAGAACTCTAATTGAAATTGAGTTCAATCCCATAAAAGACATAGCAAAAAGTCATTATTGAAGAAAGAGAATAAAAATATTTTTCAATAATATTGCACATAAGATGTATTTAAACAATCATGAACTTAACTTTTTTTTTCTCTTAACACGCGAACGAAAAATCTCCGAGAGTTTATTGCACTAATAATTTTTGTTTTAGTATTTAAATGTTGAATTATGAACTTATATTAGTTTTAGTACGGAACTTTAAGCCTTTTTTTGTCTTGACAATTTTATTGTTGGTTTTTTTCAATTCATGAAAAAGTTGCAAAACTTTCAAATTCAATTAAATTCTTTCAAATGAATCTAAGAAAAGTAGATTTTTGAATCAAGCAGAAGCATACCCAAGTGGACACAAGGATACTAATCTCTAGTTAATAACTAGGCCAACAGTAAACTAATGACATTTTCATCGGAATTTTCCATAAAATCTCTAATTAGTTAAACTCGCAGCGGCTCAATGTGGCGAATCAAACGTTTCGCCCTAAATATGTATCGAAATTAGCCGTCTAGGTGTAGTTAGGACAACTTTGAGTCTTACCGTTGATACGGTTTCGTAGCATTGCTTTAACGACATACAATGTACGCCATGCTGCTCAGGCTATTTATTAACCAGACAATAAAGCCATCAAGTGTCCATTAAGAGTACTAATCATTTCATCAGAGCTTTTTAATTCACAAAAACAAAATAATTTCCCTAAATTTGAACCAATTTGATAATTTTAACAAAAAAATTTCAAGCAAACATAAACAAATTACAGTTCTAGATAGTCAACGTTGTATTTAATTCAAACTATTTATTTTTATCTTGGAATTTCATGTTTTGGCTGCATTTATTCTGCATCCATGCAATTGACAGATTTCATACTTCTTTTTATAAATTTAAATTTCATGAGAAAATGCACATTTTGAAATCAAATTAACTTTATTTTTTTCATGAATTTTGCTCTAAAAATTCTTTATAATTCTCTACAGGATTATTTAATTTGAAAAATTTGAAATTTTTAATTTTTATATTATCTAATTTTTTTCAAGAATGAAATTGCACAAAAATGTAGGAAAAAAATGAAATCTTCAAAGGAATAAAAATAAAAACCACGTGGAGTCATCTATGATTAGTCATAGGTTCTAAATTATAAAGTTATTTATTTATTTAGTGTTTTTTTTTTCAAAAGTTTGTGCCCATTTAGCCTTGATTTCATTTTTATTTCTTACAAATAGAACTTTTTAAGTTTTTGCATTTCGAGTAACTATGGTTAAAGAAGTCATCATTAATAGCTGCTTCTTTGTCATGTTACATATTTTAGCTATTTAATAAATCACTTTTTTTTTTATTTATTTATTTTTGTTTCCTTTAAAGTTGTCTTTCTTGAAGAATATAAAACTTATTTTCTAATGATTGTTTCAAATTTTTGTTCAAATATATCAATATGTTTATTTATTCTAAGAAAATCATCTTTAAATATAAGTTTTTTTTCATCTTTAATTTATCCAATTACTTTTGACACCAGAGAGTGCTTTATTATGGTTTTTATTCCTTCTTACTATGAGATTTAATTAGTTTTACGTTCATTTTTTTGTTTATTATTTCTTAGTACCCTACTATCCTCTTTTTTTCCTTATCCTTCATCCTAAATATGATTTACTGTCTAATTTTTTTTTCTTTTTCATCTACACAATTATATTTCATTATTTTATTAATAATATTCCTATTATTTTCAAATAAGTTATTTTTTTCTTTTAATTTTTTCTTACAATTATTATACTGTAATGCACAATGTAAATTTTAAATTCTTCAAATTATTATTTTACCTTTTTTCTACTTTTTTTTTCTTTGTTTACTTATTTAGTTCTACAGAAGAAATACAATAGATTTGATCAAGTAATGGATATTCGGATGTTAATTATCGATAAATTTGAATATTTTTAACCATTTTTACCTCATTAGGTACCGTAAGATGCTCATTGGGCAGATGCTTGTATGCTATGGTTTGTTACTGATTTGTTCATAATTTCTATGTCAAATCTATCAAAGCTAGAAATCTACTCGGATTTTGAATGAAGAAATCAACTTGACTTCATGTAAAATTCGAGACGACTTCGAGCTAGGGTTCGACAATTGCATACTAGTGCTTTTTACACGAATCCTGCTTTGAGTTATGGAATCTACTAAAAAATCATAGAAATTTTCAAGATTTATCGACATTAATCCACGAATAATTTAGTAATGAACAAGGAAAAATTGACTCAAAAAACGAGAATTTTAAAATTTGGCTAAAAATCAAGATGTTATTTTGTTGTTATAATAATCTTCAGTCTGATTTTTGATTGAGTTAAATGTTATTTAAATCAAGTAATGTATTTTCTTGTGATCCTAAATTCTGTCCACTACCGATTGGTATTCTTGTGAGTCCCCGAGTTGAACAATATGAATGTTTGCCACAAAAGTGGATCAATTTCATCCGTTAAACCGAACAAACAATATGAATATACTCACAAAATTGAGCAAATTCAATTATATTGATTGAAAAGTGAATATACTCATTGCATGTTAGGATAGTGCTATCAGGAGACGCCTTTGCAAACTTGTCGTGCAGTTCGTTATCAATTGCTATCATTGTAACATACTACAAATTCATGAAATTTCATCTGAATTTTTAAATTTGTCAATTTTTTAAGTCAACATGCCTGACATGCCATTGAGATATATTTCATCCAAAACAGACTGAACTTGATTTTTGTAATTTGAATTTTTCATTTATTGAATCAAATTTTTTCTCGAATTTTTAAAATGAGCTAGGTTAATTTTTTTATAATCATTGCAAGAACATTATGAGCTTTGAATTTAAATTTTAATTCATCAATGAAAGCGTTTTATTCACAACAAAAATGAATTTTTATCTATCTAGAGGCAAAACTGTCTCCCAAACTTACCCGAACAGACAAGGAGCATGCTCATGATTATGCTCGTGAGCACGTTCATTTAGGTGAGAATGCTCATTGTCTGTTCGGGTTGTTTTCTGAAATCATAAAAGAAAAGCTTGAATAAACTTCACAAACTGTATTTAGCTGTAGAACTATCCAAAAGATTCATTTAATTTTTATTATTATTATTATTTTTTTGTATGTTTGAATGATTGTCATCATTGATAATTATCTCATTTTTGTGTGTTTTTATTGAACTGTCTTGTAAGAGATTTTTTATCCTTTTAATTCATCTTATATTCTTCATCATAATCATTCTCGTTTACAGTTCTGAGCTTGTCATGTAAATAAATTTCATGTTCATCTTCAAAGCTTCAAAAAAAGTCTACTTTTTAAACCCCATTTACAAATTTTTTTTATGTTTTTTTTTATTCGACCCGAAATTGATGGTAAATTGTAAAAATTTTCCTGTGAATTGTTTTTAAGGAATGGTTTTTTTGTCTAGCAATATCCCTGCATCATGCACAATTTTTTGTTTTTGTTTTTCTTAGTTAGCTCGGATATGAATCTCGAGTGACACAAATGAAGAAGGCTTCGTTGTGGAGCTTATTAACACCAAATGGAATGCGCTTTGGTTTGGCGTCAATATGACTACCCAAAATAGCCCTAACTTATGCTCAATAAGCATTTTACGATACCTGGTGAGCATTCTCATTGGCTCATTTGCATGCTTATTGAGCTATATGCTTGTATGTTAGGGGAGGCTTCAATTTAGTGTCAATAAAAGAGCTTAAACCAAACCTTCTTCATTTCCATCACTCGGGAATTAAAAACTGGGTCAAAGTAATTATAATGAAGTTCACAAATTTTGTCAATCAATATCCATTACTTAGTAATAGATCGATATATATGTATGTATATATAAATTTCCCAATTTTGGCTCTCATTTTCGTTATAATATTCTCGTTCAAGTCTTTATTAATGTTTTCTGAAAATATAATTAGTAACGTGCTCCCATGTATTCCATTCAATTGATTGCATTAAATGATCAAGAAATATATACTTTATTTCAGACATTATTTTGTGTATGTCTAGTGTGAATCCATTTGCATCCATGCAAGCTAATACATAACTTCATATAAGTCGGAAGTTTTTAAAAATATGGTTCCATTGAGAGATTCCCATTTTCTCTATATTTTTTTTGGTGTTTATCTATTCTATTATGTACTTTTATACGTTATCGTGTAAGCACTATTAATAATGCTTTAGGGACATCTCAAATTGTGATATAAATTTTAATGCATTCACTCCTTTTTATTCATGCTATTTTCTCTTTATTTTTTTGCAACATGAGTTTACTTCAGTTTGTTACTAGATTCTTCTTAAATATCGATTTTACTTAGCGCGCGTAATTTATCTGCTGACTTCTTACTTTCAAAAAATTAAAAAATGAGTTACTTCATTTCTAGTTTTATTTTTTTTTGGTTGATTATAAAATAGATCAAAAAGGAATGCAATGTGAATAAATTATTAAACGCATTTTTGAGTTCTTCTGTAGGTTTTTGTTTTGTCGCGTGTATATTGGTGAAATATAGGAAATGCTTGCATTTTTGTGAACAAATTTAGGTGTTTTGAGAAAGGTGGAGAAAATTAGTTCTTTAGGTTTTTGGAATTCTTCTATTATTTTCTTTAATTTTTAGAAAATTCATGTTGAAATGTATTGAGTTGGTGTAGACTGAAATCTGGATTTGTACTGTTATTGAGCTATTATTCTCTGGATTCTCTAATCTGATTAATGATTAAGAGAATTTCAATTCAGCCAATAATATTGTAGAATGTCTTGAGCATTGTGAGAATCCCTGTCTTATCAGCAACACTTTTATATCAGTGGGGTCCAAACTTCTGTTCGACCGAACCCATATACGGCATTTGGATGACACTCTGTACCGCGTCATACAGTTTATGACAATAGTGTTCTATATAATAATTGAGAGTTCGGTCTCTGATGGGAATTGAACCTCAAGAATTCTCACTCTTTTATGAGTACATCGATATTTGGTAGGAATTGAACCCTCGCACTCACATAAGAGTGATACAGATAAACAGCTTGTTGCCTATTCAATCAGCCACAGAGGCCTTAGTCCTGACACTGGCAGATTGGCCTGTATATGCATCTATAACTCAGATTCCACTCTGCTCAGACACCACAAAATACATAAAGATTTCATCCAAATTTCCTACTAAAATAATATTATCTTTAGCACTTAAGTTTTACACTAAATCAATACATTTGAATGACAATTTCCATCATCTTCGTTACTTCCATCGTTATCGACATTTTTATCCCAACAAAAATTTGTTCAACTTGATTTATAAATTTGTAAACGTATTTTCCATGAATATTTTTTTTAAATTTTTATTTATTTACTTAGTTATTCTCTCTTTATTTAACAAAACATAATACTTAATCAACACATTTTTTTTAAACACTTTTTTCATTACTTTTCTCATCTTATCTTGTCAATTAAATATTACTTAGTTACGGATAAAAATTAATCATGAAATATATAATAATATTAATTAAACAATGTTTTAACAATTAACATGATAAAATTAAAATAATAGAACCAATATTAATAAAAAAGATGTCTAGCAGTTTGTTTGAGGATGTTGAGGTGTTTGGCAATGCAAATGCAATGCGACAATTCTCAGTTTCTGCTAGAAAATACAAGAAGAAATTGTGACTTTTGATCTTCAAATTGATGGATTTTCTGTGTAAAATAAAGAATTTTAAAAACTTGTCCATTATTATTTTTATATTGGTCCTAAAGCTGCCTTTAATCCAGTGCTGTCCAACCTTTTTTGTGCCACGACACACCTTTGTGGTAAACCACAATCAAAGCTGCACTCGACATGCGACATTCTTGGTATTTCTCGCGGATAAAAGTGCCGCGACACACAGTTTGGACAACACTGCTCTAATCCGACAAATTAGCAAATATTTTCAAGTTTTTAAAATTCTAATTTTACATAAAATCAGAACTAGAAGTCGATTCGAATCTTATATGGAGTTGAGTCGACTTAAATCGACTTCCAGCTCCACATGACCACATGACGACTTCGAGCTCTGCACATCAAAAAGTCTCAATTTCTTCAATTACTGTATATTAATTTATTTTTCTGTTTAAATCTATCATACATTTTTTATACCATAATAATCAAATTTTATGTTCTTGCCTGTAGAGTGCATTTATTATAATCGAAAATCAATGAAAAACCAATCGCTTTGACATTATTAATTTTTTATGTGTAAAAAATCAGATCAGTTCGATATCCTGCCTATAAGTTTTTTTTTATATTTTGTCACTTGTTGATATTTTTTTTTTCACTTAATCATAGTTTTATAATGTAAGTTATTGTATTATATATATAAAGATTCGAAGCTATAAGTTGATAAGAATGATGATTTGATCCCGATTGTATTTTAATATTATCAATATATTGACAATATGCATATTTTATATGTATTATGTTCACTCATACTTCATTATATTTACTTGTTAAATAAATCTCTTTCTCCCATATTTTTTTTTTTAATTCTGATTCTTGATTTGTTTTTACTTTTTACTTTTTTATTTTCTTCAGCCATATCCACATGTTGATATAAATTGTTGTTTAGATATTTGATTTTGAAAAGCTGACACGTAAATGATTCGATTCAGATAGCTGATGGTTGTGCATCTTTATAAGAGCTTGAACAGCTTCTTCAATAGAGCCGAGTTGAAGCAATGCCATTTTGTGGTCTTTCCTGAAATTGAGATAAAGTTTTTAGGGATTTTTCTGACATTTATTGGATGAATTTAAATTGTTAAAATGCTGTTGTCGTCTAGGTCTGAGATTTGTTCAAGCTACAAAGCATTAAGCTTGCGATCTTAAATTTTGGTTCTTTAATTGATCCAGAGCTACGCTAAGGCAATTTGCGGTGTGCTGTTTAACGAGTCAGGGTGTCGCACATTACCACTTATTAGATCTACAGTTTAAAGTGGAATCAGAACTACTTTTGGTGACATTACTGTCGATAAACTACAATATTTAACCATTTCCCCACTTCGACTCACATCAAATTTTTGGACAATTTAAAAATTATTCGCGACATTCCTTAGCTTGTTCTGTGGTACAGCACCAGGAGTGTATCCATCTATTGTATTCATCAATCGTATCCCTTGTATGGATCTCAAAAATAATTAAGGATATTTTACGAGAAACCCTAGCAAATTGAAGAATTTGGGAAGGTGGTGGAGGAACTTAACCTCAAAATTACCATGAATACGCCCACGTGCAGAACACAGCTTGGACAATATTGAGTCTAGGCTACAAAATTCCCTTCATTTATTTTCAAAAAGAATTAAAATTGCAATATTGTGTCGAGTCGAGCTTTTAAAATATCAAAATTGTCAGACATCTTTAGAAAAGTAGCACTCGAAACTTTTTTGTAACCTATCCAGACACCTAGACAACAGCACTTGTCAAAAGAACACTTTAAAGTTACAAAGCAATAAATCTCCCAAAACATTAGAAAATTTGCAAAATTTTCCAAATAAAGTTTTGCTTTCAACTTCTTCGAAAATTATTATTTATCTTATTTCATACAAACTTGTACAATCATCAAAAAATTACTTACGGGAAAAATTTAAATGCTTTAACTTCAAAACCATTTTTTGAGAATGCTTCTTTGATTTCATCTTCAGTTACGGTAGCTCTGAAATAAAAATGAGAAAAAATTTGAACTTAATATAAGTTTTTATAAGTTATTATTTTGGAAGAGAAAACAAATTATTTCATCAAAATATGTAGGAATATCTTTGATTTTTTAGTACAGACTGAAATTGTCTTAGTTTCAACTTTAAAAAGTGATTTAAAAGTTTTTCTTTGAATTTTGATCGGAAATTTTGAATTTTTCTTGTTTTAGTTTGAGATGGGATGCTTTTAATTTGAATTATGGGCATATTTATTGAATGATGGCAGTGGTGGGCAACCTGTGTGTTGCGACACACTAGTATGCCATCAACCGTATATCCTAGACCACAATTGGTTACTTTTTTTTTTTTTTTCTCGCCTTGAAAAATCTTAGAAAAATGAGCAATTATTTCAAAAAGGGAGAAGTTAAGTTTGACCCCTAAAACCCTCCTCCCTTGAACACGCTCTTGGACATACCCCTGAACATGCCTCCGAATACATCACTTAATATCCACAATCTTCAAGGTAAATTACAACAATATCCATACATTTTATGATAAAAAGTTTCTAAATATTAAACAATTTAGCCAAGAGCCTCTTTATTAATGCTATTAAGCATGTTAAATAAATAGTAGAAAATAAAGTTGAATGTTGCAATAAGAGCTTAACAGATGCTCAATTCCCACCATTTCCTTTCAATCTTTTTTCATGTCTTTTTCCTATTAAAATTTTAATGGACCTTTGAACTGTCTGTGCTGTTAATATAATAATCTTCTAATTTATTACAACACTTTGTTCAATAATTTTTGGCATGTTTCTTCTTGTGCTGATGAGTTTCGTGCAATGGAATTCACTTAAATTCTTACCGTCATAGCATTTAAAGACAGCATTTTTTTGTGTAAAGGTATTAAAGCAACAAAAAAAATTATATAAAGTAAAAAAGGTCACGAAGAAAATCACATTTTACGTCCCGGAAAAAGAATTTAAAAATGAATTCAATTTTAAAAAAGAATGACATGCCATGATAGGTTCTATGAATAGACAAGGGGGTGTGAATGTAATAAAAAATGAAATGAAACAACCCAGAAAATATGAAAACCGGTGATTATTCTTTCAGACATTCATAACTAATTATTCATTGATTTTTTTGTAGAGTTAGCCTGTTGCATTCAATATACTAGAGCTGATTTGAAATTTTAGTCTATATTATGCAGTAAAATTTATTTTGAAACTGAGCAGCTGGTCTGTAGTCTTGGACGCACTATAAGCAAGATTGCACCAAAATACGGTATAACTAGTTGATGGCAAGTTAATGTCCAATTGATGGCTAGTTCTAATTTATTTTTGTCCACTCGAGAATGTAAAATCCAAAGCTGCAATCCTGTGCATCTAAAATTCAGAGAATGTTGACCTTTGTTTCTTAGCCAAATCTTATTCATAATTGCTTCTCGAGTTGCACAATGCGAACAACCGCATTTCTAGTCAGAACATTGTATCGAAATCAGTTGTCATAGTATCGTAATGGCAACTTTGAGTCTTATCGTTAATAAATCAGAGTGAATAACTGCACGAAGGTGGCGTATGGACTCTTGGAGAGAGGCTGTTGATAGAGAAAGTGAAGCATTTGGTTCTGGTAATTGGCCAGCGATAGAGTTAGTTTCAGACACTAACTAATAGAGATCATGGATCACAGATGATCTGTACGGTCAGTGACGTAAGCCAGTAAGTGAACAACTTGACTTGAACTTGACATAATCTTTAGTTAATATGATAGCAAGGCCGAATGTCGACTAATGACAAATTTTACAATACTTTTCAAGCAAAATATCATTAGTTGATCGTAGGCCTAGTTAATAAGCAAACATTATGTCAAGTTGTCTATTCCGTACGACGACGTTAGCCTTGCCTAGCGAACATATTGTGCTGTTCTTGTCAAACTTGAAAAGCATAAAATTTCATGCAAAATTAAATTTTCCCCGAAAAAAGAAAAACTCATCAAATTTTCTTTAAAAAACTCTTAACGCTAAGTGTCCTCATTTAATTCCTCAAAACATCCGCATAAATATGAAAATATTATCCTATTTAAAAGAGAGAATCCACGAGAGTTAATTAATATCATCTTGTCGCCTAAGTCATCTACAAAAAAAATCTTTCATTTATTGTTGTATTCTTATAAAAAAAAATTCATACCAACGGCAATGAAACGAAGCGTTATGCCTTGTCACATTTTACAATAAAGAAATTCTAAATATTTTTCGTCTCCGTATGTCATTTTTTTCCCTATCTATCTCCGCTCATTTCATTTCAACATTCACAGCATTCACGAAAAAATGAAGTAAAGAAGTAGAAAAATGTGTTTAAGAAATTTAATTTACGTTTAAAATAAATCACAGATGCGAGGCGGTGGCAGTTCATCTTCATAATACATTTAATTCCCTTGCCATTTTCTTTCCATCCATCTACACACTGCGACCACCACCACATTGCTATGTGAAAGGCAAAGAAAAAGAAAAAGGAAAACCGTAAATGAGAGAACAATTTGTTTTTCTTTTATATTTTTCTTCCATTATTTCATTTTAAATGGAAAACTTTTCTTTTTAAATAAGATGTGTCTTCTCTTTATGGTCATTAGCGGTTCATGACTGAGCAGAAATGTAAATGGGGGAAGATAATGTAGAATAAGAAGACGAAGAAATGGAATGGATGTTCCAAATTTTAAGAGATGTAATGCAGCAATAAAAGATCTTACGGAGAAAATTTTTGAGATAACAAATTAGTTAAGATTAAACTATCTTGAATTCCTTTGGATGATGATGGTTTGGGGATGTTTGGAAGCTACGTGACTTTAAAAAATAGTTTTTGTTACATCCTCCACCGTAACGATTTGCAATAAAATCATGAATCGAAACTTGCATTCCGTAATCAAATTGTAATCTTTCCCCATCGATCCTGTATGCTTCTGTTGACCAAACTAGTGTGCTGTAGAATAAGCTCAAGATTGCCGTAAATAGTTTTCTGCAACTAAAGTGTTCCATGTCTTAAAAAAGTTTAAACAACACTACTCTAAGTGCTACGTAATTTCTGTACGTTAGTTTAAACTAGTTACTTTAGTACCGCTTGATAGGACATACGCTTCGAAAGAAGAATGTCAAAGAAAATGTCTTTGCTGGGACAGAATCATAACAGACTCACAAGTTTCTTCCTTAGTTGGAATTTAAAAGGAAGCGTCGACCAGGGGGTCTAAAAGCCACTTGGCACAAAATAATGCTGAAAGAATGTCAACTTTAGTTGACTGAGCTAGTAACAGCGTGTGATGGAAAGCATTTTGTTGTAAACTAAGCTTCACATTGGAACGTGGTTACAGTTAGTGGAGTAAGAAATATTTACATGACAATTTGTAAATTAAAATGAATTTTGAGTAATAATTTTGCAATGACATTGAAGATGATTTTGGAAATTAATTATTTAAGTGAGAAATAAATCAACGATTTAGAGAAAAGTTGTAGACAATTTTCTAGGAAAGCATCAAATCGTCTTAAAAGTTTTCGTCTTACGATTTTAGAATATTTGAAATTATATTAATTAAAAAGTAGTAAATAACTAATTTAAGCGGATTCGTAAATTATAATAATCCTGTTTTCTTTTCATTCAGTTTACAATTTGTTTATGTTGCTGTACTCGAGTCTAGTCTAAGCAGTCTATAGAAGACACTAGTCTAGTCTATACAAGATACCAGTTTCGTCTATACCAAGGACTAGTCTAGTCTATATTAGAAACTAGTTTTGTCTACTAGACACTAGCTACGCAGCTTACGACACGCAGTCGCCTAAAACCCAGGCATACATGGTCCTCAAGCACACGTGCGACTGCCTAAGCTTCTCTTACTCTATACTAGACACTAGTCTACTATTACATAATAGACACTAGTCTATATTGGAATTGCAAATTGTAATTTGAATCCTTTTTAACTTCCTACAGTTGTCCACTAAATCAGTCTTTAACTTTAAATTCAAGCATTTCCTCCAACCTGTTACAATGACATAAAAAATATTCTCAGAAATAAGAAAAAAAAATCCCAACAAAATTTGTCTACCCCTATTAAATTAGGATTCCAAAATAATTCTTTTTACTTAGATGTTTACAAGCGGATCAAAAAACATTTTTCGGGTAATAAGAAAAAAAGGAGGTAACTTGGATACTGATGCGAATTGTAAAATCTTTTGATAAGATACACATTATATCTTAGACAATCTTGAATTTTTTTTTCTTTAAGAAATTATAGAGTAATCGCAAAATAAACATTCCTTTCTTGAACTACCCACTCCCCAAAAAAAATGGAAGGTAAAGATATAAATCTTTAAAAAAATATATATCTCAGTCGGTCACTTTTGATTACTTTAGTGATATTTTACATAATTTTTGATCAAAAATATTATTCAAACAATTTTTTATTAATGATTGGAAAAAAACCAGAACTGGCAGCTGTCGACAATTTGTTATTTTTTTGTTTTGAGAAAATAGACTATTTATGACAAATATGCAAAAAAAAAATTGTAGACAAAATTTATCTACTGCGGCAGTCTAGCAGAATTTTATAACTAATAGAAATCATTAATAATCTCTACATAATCTGCAATCTGTTCGCTGTTTACGTATCGTGGTACAAAGTTAAGGGGAAGTTGGGGTAAGGCGTGACTTTTCTGGATCCCCTCCTGTATCCCAGATTCCTTCTTGACCTCTTAATCTCCACCTGACTCCCAGATTCCCTTCTGGCCCCCTATTCCCTCCTGACCCCCAGATTCTCTCTTGATACCCAGATTTCTCTCCCCCAGACTATCAGTTGACCCCCAGATCCTCTTCTGACTTCTAGATTCTCTCTTGACCTTTAGATTCCTCTTGATCTCCAGTTCCTTTCCTGACTCCCAAATTCCATCTTGACCTCCAGATTCCTTCTCCTGACTCAGGTTCTAAAAGTTGAACTTAATACGAACTTAAACGTAATATGTGAACTGCGCCATAGCACAAATTGATTAATTGATCCAAAATTCAGCACTAGACCTGCGTGAGTCTAACATGGTTCCCAATTGTAAAACGAATCCGATATCAAGTCAGAGTCACGCCGGTCTGGAACCGAATTTTTGATCGACTAACCCAGTTTTGTCCAAACTGTTTACCGTGGCACATTAGAATTTTTTGGAAATTCCAAGAACAGTTTGTTTGTACAGTTTTGGTTGTACCTCACCACCAAGGTGTACGATACTCAATTTGTGCTATTCGGGATATGAAAATGCACCTTTAAAGCGGATTAAATAATTAATTTAAATTTGTTTTCTCTTCCTTACTCTACAAATATTTTCCGTTCAATAAATGCAATCATGCAGATCGAACGAAAAAAAAATATTCATTATTACATTGCTGAATAGCAATATTTGTGGTTTTTTAATCATGTAATATTTCCTTATTATACTTACGGAATGTTACTTAAATGCAATGTTGCTGATGGAGGATAAATGTTCTGATAATTCTTACTACCGGGCTTTTTGAAACGATGCAATGGATTTTGTGAATAATCTCGTGTTAATCCAGCATCAGGTTGTCCTTCTTTTGGCAGTTGAACGGCTTGATGCTTGCTTGCCATCACACGAATTTGCTTTCCCCATATGCGCAACTTATCTAAATGTGTCATTGCTGGAATTGAAAATTTTGTAATTTATTTAGTTAAAATTTTTGTATGAAAAATTAAAAAAAAAATGTGAAACTTTTGACAATTCTTTTAATTAGATCCAAGTAATTATGCAACTCATCTACAGAATCCCTCCCACTCCTCAACAAAAAAAAAAGCATACAATAAAGAGGAAAATTAAAAACAATTTTTTTTTCTCTCTCTGGGTTGATGCGACCAACAGAAAATAAACCAGCAGAAAAGACTCAATGAGGTTTATACAGCACAGAGAAAAAAAAGAGTTAAAGATATCGAAGAAAATGAAAAAAGGGAGGATTTTCACTAGAGGGGAATTAAAGCGATTGTTAATGATGTTGAATAAATAAAAAAGCAGAAAAACATGGGAAAGCATTAGTTATTCATTAACTAGAATTTTCATGATTTTTCTTCTCATTTGTTGGCAAACTTTTTCTTCTATTTTAAAAAAGAAAAATTTTTGTAAAATATTTTGAAAATTCTCTCCGAGCGGCACATGTTATTCATGGCAGTCAAGTGACATGTCGTCTATGTGACTATTACATGGTGTTCAAGTGACTGTCAAATGGCGTACAAGTGACTGTCACATGGCATCCAAGTGACTGTCACATAGCTTCCAAGTGACTGTCACGTGACTTCTAAGTGACTGTCACATGGCGTCCAAGTGACTGTCACATGACTTCTAAGTGACTGTCGCATGGCGTTCAAGTGACTGTCACATTGCGTCCAAGTGACTGTCACATGACGTACAAGTAACTGTCACATGGCGTTCAACTGTCACATGGTTGACTGTCATATGGCGTTCAAGAGGCTGTTACATGACGTCCAAATGACTGTCACATGGTGTTCAAGTGACTGTCACATAGTGTCCGAGTGTCAATTTTCATGTTAACTCTAATACAAATTGCCACTTGGATGTCATAAGCCTATCATGAACAACTTGTGCCGATCGGGCTTGTCTCATTTTTGGATGTGTTTTACGGAAAATAAATTATACAAAATTAATTTCTTCGAGACAAAAAGCTCATTAACGGGACGGAGATATAATTTACGGTGATTAAGAAAGAGTTTAAAGCTTAAATCGCTTAAATTGCTTTAATTTTCATTAAAAAATTCCCATTTTATTAAATAAAATTTTGCACAAATATTTTGAAATCGTCCACAAAATTTCAGATATAAAACCAAATGTGCAGCAGTGTACTTACCCAAATATGCTTGATGCGGTTCAGCCATTTGAATCAATGCCGAGTCCTTTTTGTTGTAGAGGATTTTTACCCGTTGTACATCACCATAAACACCTGAATTTACATACATAAATTTTATATTATTTTATCAGTAAAAGGAAACATGAATTGAGTACTTGAATAAAGGAAATAGCGAAGTTTTTTTTTTTGTTGTATGTTCTGTCGGGTGGACTCGAAAAAAATTGAGCTTCTTTATGGATGATTTTTTTTATCAGTGAATTTATGTGTCCAATTTATGAAACATTCCGAGTGGACTAAATATTGTTACAACTGGTCATAAACTAGGCCTTAACTCAAGCTGTTCAATTTGACGAGGCCGTCAGCCCAACTACGTATCTTACCGTCATCCGAAAGGCACACAGCATAGAAATTGCCAAAAATCAGATCCAGGCTAGCTTGACTCTGGTTTTAAGACAAATTCGAGGAAATCTGGCATCAGGCCATTGTCAAGTCGGCCTAGAGCTAGATTTTCGGCTATTTCCATGCCGTGTGCTTTCTGGGTTAATACGGCAAGATAACAGTACCTAAATGACTGTGCTGTTCTACTAACTTGCCTTTAACTAGTTATAACGTATCTTAGTCCACTCGAGTATACTTAGTTTCCTGAAGCTTCTGTTCATTAACTGAACAAATTCACAAATTTTAAGCAACTTCCTTGACAATATTGACATTAGATATTAGCCAATATTCCATTACAAATCAAAAAGTATCAAAAAAATGCAATTTAGATTGCAGTCTGCATTTTTTTTCGAGCCCACCCCGGTATGAAAATATTTCATTTATTAAAAAATTCCAATTCATGAGGTTGAATGAATTCGTTTCGAATGAAAATAGAGATAGAGAGAAAAATTATGTATTTTTATTTTTTCGTTGTTGCTCTTCTCAAAAAATACAAATGAACAGTTTTATTAATGAAGCTACTAAAGTTGTGCAGTTTTTATGTGGATTTGTGTTTGGTTAAGCCGAGCGACACAAGTGAGGAAGGCTTCATCATGGAGATTTTTAGCTCTATGTTTCAGCACGGAGTTGTTAAGGCCCCACAATGGAGATTATAAGACTTCTCGCTGGAACCTTTAGTGCTCTGCTTAAGCTCTTTTATTAGTACCGAATGGAAGCAACCTAATTTTGGCAGTCACATGGAGGCCAAAAATAGGCAGTTCCCATTTGTGGTAATAAAAGAAGTTTAGCATAGCCTTATAGTCTTTAGCGTTTCGGAGCAGAGCCTTCTCCTTTTGTGTCGCTCGGGTTTATTAATATCAAATGAAAAGCACCTTTATGTGGCTTCCAAAGGGCAGCCATATGGATCTATGTCACTCGGATTAAACAAATTTTCCGATATATTCAGTTTGCTACCTTTACAAAATAAAAACCTCATAAAATTCTATACAAATCACTTTTTAATCCTTTGAAAATCAGATGATTTTGCGATTTTTAGTAATACCGCTACCGTACATATTGCGCATTTATATTTGCTCCCTCTCCCCCCATCCGCTAATCACACAAAAAATGATAACGATACCATAAAAATGTTTCAACTAAGCCTCAGCAACAGATGACAATGACAAGCGATCATTTTAATTTTCATTCTCGTTCACTTAATCCTCAAAATTTTTTCTTTTTTTTTCTGTGTGCCTCAAATTGAAGAAGTACAATAAGCAATGAATTAGTACGCGTAAAAAATTATTTTTAACACAACAGCGGTTTTTCGGAATTAAACAATAGACAATCACAATAATGTTGTTGAAGAGGAATGGCATGAAGTGGGATTATTTCGCATGTTGTGTTATTCACATTGAGTTGACACAAAAAATTCATTAGGAATATAGAATTAGTGGCCTAATTAGCATCATATTGTTCTGACTAATCTAACGAAAAATTCAAAAATTATTTTATGGGAAAATTTTCTTGTTTTTCACTCAAAGGAAAATGCCTATCAATATCATACTGTGAAGCAACACCAAGAAAATTTGATTGATTCTTCCTCTTCCGCTCCTTGTGGATGTGAAAAAAAAGAACTTGCGGGTGTGATATATATCTTAATTTATTTTCCTTTTCTCGCTTACTGCTGTGTTGATAGGGGTGAAATATATCAATATTTGGGGTTTGTAAACTAAAGTAGGAAAAGAAAGTTTTGTGAATTTTGATGTTGTTTGTAGACTTTTTTAACCACTAGGATCGTTTGTATGATATTTCTTGTTGAAAACGGAGTTGGGAGGGGCTCGAATGTGAAGAGGAGTCCGGAAAGCACACGGTGTAGAAATGGTCAAAATCCGACACAAGGCTTACTTGACACTGTCCTGAGGTCAGATTTCATTAAATCTGACCCAGATCTAGAGTCACGCTGAGCTGGAGCTGGATTTTTGGCAATTTCTACGCCATGTTTCTTATGAAGCACCTAAACTGAACCTCAAAAAAGTGAAATACTGACTCTACTGAAGTTTCCAGTTGAGGTATTATTTTGGACATTTGGTGCCCTGACTTCCAAAATCCTGTCAATTCTGGAATAAGGTAAACAGGGGTGTATCTAGAGTTACCGGATTTAAGTCCGAATTGTACATTTTATTTACTAGGGCATCGGATATGGTGCATAGTTGTCCTAACGACACCGTAACGGCTGTTTTAGACTCATATTTAAGGTGAAAAATGCGATTCGCTGCATTGTGTCATCCGGGAAAACTACTCATTGATGTAAAATTTGATTTGATTTGTTTGGATTTTATGAGAAAATAGACCTAAAATGCTCTTAAAAATCATGATTCAAGTTGAAACTTTGATCAGATATTCTTTAACAATTTCTTTGAAATTTTAAACTTTAATTCCTGATTTAAATTTTCTCCCATAATGCACACTCGAATGACAAGTCGGTTAATCGATCCAGAATCAAAATTTCAATCTGGATTGTTGATAAATTAACCGATTTGTGCTATTCGGAACATCTCAAATTGACTTCAAATCAGTAACAACAAGAAACATTCCACATATCCCATAGTAGTCCCTAGAAAACACACATATGTATTAAAGAGCCAGTCACTCTTCCCCAATAATCTCTTTATTTGCACTATTTAAGTTCAAACTTTCCATTAAGGTGATCAAAAGAGTTATTTTAGGACTGCATAATAGCAATTCTTCTTTTCTTCTCTCTCCCTCTTCCTCTATATTTATAACAAAAGAGAAGTAAGCTCATTTGTTATAGAATTGCTAGCTTTTCCGTTAAGGATAATAATATATAAGAAAAAAAAAAGTTCCTGCAATATGTAACAAGGTGAAACCTGTTGTGCGACAAATACAAATAAAAGAGAGAAGAAAAAAAATTGATTTATTGCTCCAAGATGTAGTTTTTCATCTGTATGTAAGAGCAAAACTTTCTTTATTCTTCTTGTTCCTTTTTTTTATTCTAGAATAATAAATCACACATATGAGCAACAATTTATAGATATATTCAATATAAATGTTGTATGATGAATAGTGTCAATCGCTAGTAGATTGTAGCTATATTTTATCATCACCATTAAACATCAATGGGATAGATAAGTGACTTTTGTTGAATATATATTCAATTCAATAGTCCCCCCTTATTCACATGATATCCATTAAACGATGATACACGTACATATAAACATGAACATTCTTTTTTTTCTGTATATAATGTGATTGTGGAATTAGTAGAGGCTTTTATTGGATGTCGTTCATGAATAGTTTACACAGTTTGGTATGTTTTTACGTATTTTGAGGTGATGACGATTTTTGCTGCAATGGACGATTTTATTTCCTTAACTCTATGCACTGCATGACCCAGGGTATATTAATGCAACGTACCTAGTCGAGGGAGAGTGACCATTACAGCGAAAAAGCACCCAAATTCAATTAGACGTTCCTTGGAATCGAATCCGGTGACTTTGAGTCGACTGTCGTTGAGTTCTTGTACTCCATCGCTATATTTTGGGAAAATTTTTGAGTTTAATTTTTGATTGCTCAAGAAATAACCAAATTTTATAGCGTCATTTATTTTATTTTCTATTTTTTAGAGCATTTCATTTTTTAAGGTAAAAGCTTTTTTTTAAAAAGTTTTTTAAGGTTTATTCGCTTTGTTTTTAATCTTAAGGATCAAGTATTTTTTCAAGTTTTTTTTACGTATTTTTTTAAAAAAGTGTTTTTTTTAAAAAGTTTTTTTAATTTATTTTATTTACTTCTTTTTAGTCAACTAAATAATTAATTTTAATCATTGTTGGAATGATTGTTGATAAATAACAGGTCGGATCTCGCTTCGCTGTCCGACTGTTTTTAGATCACAAACAAGAAAAATTTTCACGCCTTCACTCGCTGCTCCGTTCAGGTCGCAATAATTTAAAAGCTTCGCTCAACCAAGTCCGAACTACGTTCGAACTGCTTAAGTTCGAGCTTCGCTCGGATCACAGGTGTTGTCGGATTTCGCTTCGCTCGTCCGACTGTTTTTAGATCACAGAACATTAATGTGGGAAAATTTTCACGCCTTCACTCGCTTCGCTCCATTCAGGTCGCAAAAATTTGTGAAACCAAGTCCGAACTACGTTCAACTGCTTAAGTTCGAGCTTCGCTCGGATTAAGGTGTTGTCGGATTTCGCTTCGCTCGTCCGACTGTTTTTAGATCACAGGATCCAGGACATAGTTCGAATTGCTTAAGTTCGACTTCGCTCGATCACAGGTGTTGTCGGATTTCGCCAGTCCGAAGAACAGAACATTAGATGTGGGAAAATTTTCAGCCTTCACTCGCTTCGCTCCGTTCAGGTCGCAAAAATTTATGAGCTTCGCTCAACCAAGTCCGAACTGCGTTCGAACTGCTTATGTTCGAGCTTCGCTCGAACGTCTCCACTTTGCTTCGCTTCGTTCGCCCGACTGTTATTAGGTCGCAGTAGTGTCGGACTCCACTTCGCTTCGCTTCGTTCGCCCGACTGTTATTAGGTCACAGTAGTGTCGGACTCCACTTCGCTTCGCTTTGTACGCCCGACTGTTATTAGGTCACAGGAGTGTCGGACTCCACTTCGCTTCGCTTCGTTCGCCCGACTGTTATTAGGTCACAGTAGTGTCGGACTCCACTTCGCTTCGCTTCTGCCCGACTGTTATTAGGTCACAGGAGTGTCGGATACTTCGCTTCGCTTCGTTCGCCCGACTGTTATTAGGTCACAGGAGTGTCGGACTCCACTTCGCTTCGCTTCGTTCGTGACTGTTATTAGGTCACAGGAGTGTCGGACTCCACTTCGCTTCGCTTCGTTCGCCCGACTGTTATTAGGTCACAGGAGTGTCGGACTCCACTTCGCTTTGCTTCGTTCGTCCGACTTCGAATTCAAATAGTGATGACATATTTTGATTTATGTGCAGTCTATAGATCAACAAGTAACTTATGAATCTCATAAAATATTGAAATTTTATACAAAAACCCCACAACATACTGTCTTTTAGTCTTGTGAAGTATAGTCGAATTTGTATTGAAACCTTACAACAGTCGTTTTTGCAATCCAAGATCATTTATATGCAGTATAACAAGATCCAGTAACATCCAGGATAATATACATGCAGTATAACAAGATCCAGTAAGATCCAGGATCATATATATGCAGTATAACAAGATCCAGTAACATCCAGGATCATATACATGCAGTATAACAAGATCCAGTAACATCCAGGATCATATATATGCAGTATAACAAGATCCAGTAACATCCAGGATCATATACATGCAGTATAACAAGATCCAGTAAGATCCAGGATCATATATATGCAGTATGACAAGATCCAGTAACATCCAGGATCATATACATGCAGTATAACAAGATCCAGTAACATCCAGGATCATATACATGCAGTATAACAAGATCCAATAACATCCAGGATCATATACATACAGTATAACAAGATCCAGTAACACCCAGAACCATATTTATACGATATTTCAAGATCCAATAACGATTGTTTGAGATTCAAACTGTAACGGTTTTTTGAATTTTGAATTTTTACTAGGAATATTCGTGAGAAAATTACTTATGAATTTTTTTCTCTTTCATAAATATCTTAAAAAGAGATGAATTGTACTTTAACTAATGCTTGGTATTATAAATCAATGCGCAATGAACTATAAAAACTGGTTTTCAGCTTTATTATTAGTCTAGTTCATGCAAATTAAAAATATGCATGATTGACTTTGGATTTTTTTCCCATATATAATGTTATTATATTAATTAAAGCATAATTAAGCATTTTTGTGATTTATAAATGCTCAAATATTGCATTGTCATCGAGAATACACACGTGAAAAATTTTTAGCTCATTTGGAGCAGTGGAAGTGGTCGAAAAATCGATCGCAAGATTTGATCATGACCAACAGAGCAAGTCAATAAAAAGCGTTTAATTAAAAAATAAATAAATAAATAAATAAATAATAATTAATAATAATAATAATAATAATTAATAAAAAAAAATAAAAAAGCACCTGAATTCAACTAGACTTTCCCTGAAATCGAATCCGGTACCTTTGAGTCGACTACCCGACTTCCAAAAAAACTAGACCATTGCCGCTTTTTTGCAGCATACCAACAATATTGAGGGTTTGTTAAGCTTTAAAATATCATGTTGAAAAATTCCCATTGTTCAAATAATCTAAAAACTTTCAAGCTACTTTACTATTTAAATGACTAAAAACTACCATCAGCAACAAGTTTCATAATTAAAAATCCCCCAACTGCAAGACCACAACAACAACAAACAAGCTCACTCAACTGACTTGAGTAAGAATAATATAAAAAAAAAGTATATATCCAGCCATAGCACATAATATTTCATAATATGATATAAGGGGAGAAACTGTCGGAAAAATATTCACTGTAAAAAGTAACAATAAGTCTCGCTTTGTTCTTTTACGTATGTGTAAAGCAATGAATCTGCAATAAAAAAAAAGGAGACGGGTTTTTGTTTGATTCAAATCCTGTGCTTACTTGCGTCTTTTGTGCATTTGCCAGCCAAAAGTAAATTCCTTTATTTGAAGTTTCCTTCTTTTTAGCGATGTAATGGCTGTGAAGGGTGTTGTTAAGTTGTGTGAGAGTTGTAGCGCATTTTATGGATTTTAAAGGATTTTGTAATAAGTTGAAAGGTTCTTTAAGGATTTTGGATGGTTTGGAACTTATTCAAATAGCACAAGTTGGATAATTAATCACAAATTAAGTGCTATGCCGGTGAGACGCTAGAATGATGCTGAATTTAATCTGAATTCGTTACCAAGTCATAGTCAAGCCAGGGACTGGATTTTTGATCGATTGTTCGATTTGTGGTTTTCAGCCTAAGTATTAGGCAATTTACCCAAACAGCACAATGAAGTCGCTATGCCGCTACTACATCACCATATTAACGAGAAGGCTACTTGCCGTGAAAACTACTTAACGGCAAATTTTGGTGTTTAGGGTAATAGTCAGGGATCAAGCAAAGAGCATGCTCTCGAGAGCTTGATCACCTTAAATAAACTAGATAACCATACTCGTGAGCAATGCTCTCAATTTACTTTGAAAGCACATTTGCCTGGTAGCCTATATCAACAACATTTCTGATAAATCTCTTGAATTCAAATCAGAACAGCAGCCAAAATAAGACCTAACCTTCCCAACTCCCACAATAAACAGAAAACACCATTTGAAAAGGAAGTAATGAAGCAGCGAAGAATAGGAGTAGAAGAAAAGCAAGATTTTCGAAAGATGTTAATGTGTATAAATGTAGCATAAAGCATAAAAAAGTACATTTTCATCATCAATCAATAAATTGAGCCTGATAGAGCTGAAAAGGCTCGTGAATGAAAAGGAAATTCAGTTGTCGGCTGTGTTAATTTTCTTAAATTTTCCTCCTATACATTGTTGAATGTTGGAAGTACTTTAATGAAAAAGAATAAAAATTGTTGCTGTCTGCATTTATGTGCTTGTTGATATACACACATATACACCTTCTAGTTACGTTAAATAGACTCAATTTCCCTAATGTAAACCAAATAATCTATGCTTTAATTATTTAACAACGTCGGCGTATTTTAATGGATATACATATAATAATGTGAAACAGAAAGGAAATTTTAATTAGACAACATAGCACATTTGCATGTTTCTGACTCTTTTTTTAGCTCCTCTTTTTGCTGCTTTTTCTATTTTTTTTACTTCAACTTTTTCTCACTTTTTTATCACATACACACGTATAAAAAGTCATTACTTCTCTGGAGAATTTTATTAATTAACCATATTCACACATTTCTATTTTCTTTCTACTTTCAATGACTTTTCATTCATTTAGTTATTATAACTTTATAAATAAAATTCCTATGTATTACGCAAATATGGTAATGAGGTTGATATGTTTGTGATAGTTTTTTTTTGTTTTTATAATGAATTTTATTATAATTTATAAGCTTTTAAATCATTCATATTTGTGATGGATTTTTGGAGTTTTTTTTAGGTCGAGTTGTAATATTTGTTTGAATTATTGAGCTACAAACTGTAGGTTTACTGAATTTGAGGTCTGACCAACCATTACTCGTGTAAGGTAATAATTAATCGTGAAACGCTCTAGCGCAGCTCTGGATCTCAATGATCTGAATAGCTTAAGGTTTCTTATTCTAGTAAAACTAGGGTTAAGTTAAGAACCGCTGGTCTACATTTTATTCGTTATGAATGTGGAGGCTTGCAATTTTCGATTGTACCCTATAGTTTGCTTTAGGCGAAAAGTCTTCGTTTTATGTTGACAGACCTACAGTTTAGGACGAATTCGAAATTAAATTAAAGAAAACAAAGAGAATTCATCTCAAACAATGCTGCGAAATGCAGAGTCAAAATCCAATGTCAAGACAATTTTGCGTTTTTCCGTTAAAACAATGACGTAGCGGTACCCTAGCGAAGACGATGTGCTGTTCGAGTAATATTGGAATCTATATTTGTTGCTTTTATTAATCGTAGATTTTTAAAGATTTGTTCTTTTTTTTTCACGTCACAAAAGTGTAATTGAAAGAAAGGGTGTAAAACTATGCCCAAATTTTCAAATATAAAATGTTCGTTACATTATAATACATAAGAGGTTATTGGACTTAAATCCGTCTGACATACAATTCAGTATTTGTCCAATTTAATATGTATTGATTGGCCTTAAAAAATTGTCTTTTTCTGGGTTTTGTAAATTTTTCATGACATACCAGCGTGTTGCGGCAGACAGGTTGTCCATTATTGTATTATAGACTTATTTTCCCTATTCTTTTGAAATGAATTGATCTCAATCTACTATGAAGGATCCATTTTTATAACTCTTTCATCAAATGTTTTGTATTTCTACTGACATGACTCAAATTAATATTTGCTATATTTCTTCAATTATATGTTTCATTTCATCACGTGACAAACTATACAGCCACAAACTTGTCATTGTAGTCAACTTTAGTAGCTATTGCAGAAAATAAAACTTTTTTGTTCATTTATAATAATTAAGAAGTATATTAGAATGTAAATATTAATACATGTGTGCAGACATACCAAAGAGGGTAAAAAGAGCATCAGGCGTGACCATCTACAGAAAAAGAAAAAAAGAAAAGAAAGATAAAATAAATATGAGAGAAAGTTTTATCCATTGTTTTAAGGACGATACATATCAATCATATTAATTGTGGAAAAAAAAGTGTTAAAGAAAATAACAAAAAATATTTTTTTAAAAAAAGTGAGGTTAACTTTTTGAAGTTTATGGATTTATGCTTGTTTAACAATCTAATTTATAAAAGTCATTACCTAAGGTATTTTATATATTTTTTCAATTAATTTTCCATAAAAATTTTATCAACTAAATTCAATTCCTCATTCTCAGAAGTAAGCAACACCCCTCCAAAAATAAGAATTTTTCAATAATATATTTAGTATCATTTTTCAAAAAAATTCAGAACTGCCTACGAAAAATTTCCACGGTTTTTCATTTTTTAGCTTCACTTTTCTGTACAAACAAAGTATTTTCCATTGTTTGTTTATTATAAATATTTTATTATTATTATGCTTCTCTTTCTTTTCTCCACAAACTCCACAGCTCGGTGTGAATCAAGAAAAAGAAAGAAAAAAATTACAGGAAAAGGAATTTCTTTCATGAGCTCTTAATGGACTCAAGTGAAAAGAATGAAAAATTATCAGTTATTTGAATCAATGAAACAGTAAAGTTTTGCTGAGTTATTCCCCTCAATTTAATATTTTTTTTTGTTCCTGTATCATTATTTCATAAGGATGAAAAAGAGAAATGGCAATGGGGAAACTGTTATTGTTACCGTGTATACTTTGATTAAAAAAAATGAAGAGAGAAGAAGAAAAGTGAAATGTGTAAGTTGAGACAGAAAATATAAGTACACAAAAGTCTTATGTACAAAAGGAACTGACAGAAGATGCGTTAACAGAAGACGTGCGGTCGCACAATAAATACGAAAATTTTCTTTTAAACGTTTTTTTTTCACTTTATGACAGTGGTGGGCAACATTTTATATTTTGTGGGACACCGTTTATCTTTCGAGGACACACCTTGGTAGTTTGGTATGTCGGTCGACACATATTGAAATGTCGTCATCATGGCGACGAGTCGGTGGCATACTTAGAACCTAGTGGCGGTTACTTGGCGAAAACAACCAAATTTGGCAATTTGCTGCCAATTTTAAGTATAATATACTAGTAAGTATACTACTGAGTATACCACTAGGTAAACTACTAGGTATACTACCGAGGTTAACTACTGAGTATACTACTAGGTATACTACTGAGGATATTACTAAGTATACTACTAAGCATACTACTAAGTATACTTTTAAGCATACTACTAAGTATACTACTTAGTATAGTACCTGGTATAGTACTAAATATACTACTAAGTATGCTACTAAGTATACTAGTAAATATACTAATAAGTAAGCTACTAAGTACACCGCTTTGTCACTGTAGTAACAACATTTCAATATGTGCCGATCGGGAACCCCCGACCAAAACCATACCACACGACATTCGGCTCATGGCATTTCCAAACATTTTAGTGCACTGCAGCACACAGGTTCCCCACCACTGCTCCATGAGACGAGCACACGAATTATATTGTTATTAGATTTTTTTATTACTATAATGAAAGATGAAATTAAATAGAAAAGCAAGCCTGGATAACACTAGATAAGATGTATTATAAGGAAAAAAATATGAGTGAAGCTACTTAAATTGAGTAAGAATTTAATTATTAGGGATGTTTAACTTTTTTCATAACTTTTCTAAAATATTAAATATTTCGGGGTTGATTTTTCTAAAAAAGTAATTTTTGCTGCTAGAATGCTTTTTTTTGTTAATTCATCTTGAGGCTAATTTCAAAAAAGCCTCTATCTAGCTCTTGTACAAGCACTGACAAAAGCAGAACTTTTTTTTTGAAGTGAGGTAAAAGAGTTGAAAGAGGCAGGAGGTTGGTTGGTTGAGTGATTAAAAAAGTACAATTTTGCTTTCTAACAGGCTTTCTAGAGACAGATTTGGAATAAAATCTTGGAATTCTTCGTCCATGATTGTGAAAAAAGCTGGTAATTCATATCAAAGGAATCGTAATTAGAGATGATTCCAAGATACGTAAGTAAAAAGCAGAGCTCACAATCGACTTGAATGTTATATGAAATCAAGTCCACTCAAGTCGACCTTTCCACATAAAATCTGAGTCGACTTCGTACTTTGATAATTAGATATTCTCATTTAGAATCCAGGGTCAGATACTATTGTGACAGAACGACATAAATAAAAAAGGCACGGGACTTTTAGGACTCCATTAAACCTCTTTTATTATCACTAAATGGAAGCCACCTTCATGTTGATGTAACATGACACTCATTTGGATTGGGGAAGCCGAAGTCTGACTCCAAAGTTGACCAAATGTCAAATGTATATCTTCTCGTGGCATTCCCTTATATCGCTAAATACACGGCTGGTGACTGAGTTAAGTGCCGAGATTTCATTAAAGGATAGAGTAAAAACCTATCCTAAGCACCTTGTCTGAAAGGTGGCAGTACCAACCAAGATACAACCGATCATTTCAGAAATCAACTTGTACAGACTTAAGAAAGGAACTTTAGGAAGGCAGGACTCATTTGGACAACATATGGATTCGACTTCCAATTTATGATAACAAAAGAGGATTAGATTCCGTGGCAGAGCCTTCTGCATTTGTCTCTTTCGGGTCTATATCTTGGATAATACAAGTTCTAAAAGATCCCTATCAAGTTATCCTCCCTTAACAACAAGTAAAGTAATGACATAAATCAAAATTTCTCCACACTTGTTAGAAAATTTCCCCCACCCCAAGTTCCTACACATGTTGAAGAGATCTTATTTCCACTCGATACTAATGAAATCATGAAATTAAGTGTTATTAAGCAATAATTGAGTTTCATTGTTAATTAACCTGGATCAAATGTATATATATTTATGAAGTTTAGTGGAGATAGGAATTTAATAGAAATAAGATAAAGTGAAATTAAGTTTATTTAACTGATTTTGTGAGGGGGCAGGAAAGGAAAATATCTCCTATTTTTTTTGTGTAATTGAAATGTGCAGGATATCAAATAAAAATAATCGAATTACCTCTTCATTTAAATTGGACACCAGCAAAACGTTTGATAATCCACGTAAAGCACCAGGATTATTGGAACCTAAAGCACCAGTTGATGCTAATGCAAATGCTCCCAAGCTTGGAATACCACCGCCATATGCATTGGCAAGTGATGGTGCACCAAGTCCAATTGCTGCAAATGGTGGCAAAACTCCTTGTGATCCTAATCCATTAACTGTTGAAGAAATTTCTAAAAATTGTTCTAGTTACATGTTTTTTCCAGACTCCTCTTTCATCTTACCTAGTCGATCACGCGTAAGTGCAGTTGGACGTTGTCCAGTTGCCAATAAAAGTAAATCACTGGCATTAACCAAACCGCCAGCACTTGCAATCAAATCACTTCCTGGTTCACCAGCTGGTAATGTAGGATTCGTAAAATCTCGTGACTTGTCATTATTGTATTTTACATTGAGTGCTGTTAACTTGCTGTTATCGATTCGCAATGTACAACAGCCATTGTAAATATTTTGTCCATCTAATGTTTGTTTGGCATGTTGAGCAGTTTGAGCATCAGGATATTGTATAAGGGCTTGGAATGAATTATTTTTTGTAAATGTCACAATTTTCAGTACTTTTCCGAAGCGTTGAAATATTTGATGAAGTATTTCGAGTGATACGGGATATAATAACGACTCTACAATTACCCTGAGAACAGTATTGGCGCCACCACTCGTTCCATTTTGTTGTGGTGTCGACACTATTTGAGAAGTTGGATCAGCTCCAACAAGTGGCAATGGAGATCCAGATGCTGGTGTCTAAATATATAAAAAATAAATCAAATTACAATCACTTCTTCCATTTCTTTAATGATACTTACAGTAATTGAATGATTTTGGTCAGTTTTCAATTCACGATGATTAGAAAATTGTACATATACTGTACGTCCTCGAACCGTAGGCGGTGTTGTATTGAAAACTGAAACCATTGCTGTTGCTGATATTTCATCTGCCATTTCTAAAAATGCTTGATTCTTTCCTTTTAATACCAAAACATTTGTAACACGTCCAAATTGTAATCCCAAATTTATTACTTCGGCATCACTAGCTTCATTTGGTATGTTTCTTATATGTATTACTCTTGACGGTTTACCTGAATATTTAGAATATTAGATTATTAATATTATGACTTAGTTCAAGGTCGGAATTATGAAAATGATTTAATGCTTCCTAGATATCTCTTTATTTTATGAAAATCAAGATTCAAGGTTCTTTGAGTAGCTTTCAATAAACAAAATACTGATGGTAAATATGCCAAAAATTCTGACTGATTCTACATTACGAAATAGATTAAATTATTTTTCCTAAAAGCATGGAAATAATAGCGAAAATTTTTTTTTTGCAGAGTTTCCGCTCATTTAACACGATATAAATCTGATAGAATTCCTTTTAAGAGATTTCAATAGAAAATGAACAAAATTTGACAAGATAATATAAAAGTAAATTGTTTAAGATGCGTTATCATTTTGTTTGCTGTTTGTTTGTTTTTGAAGGATAACATCAAGTATGATGTTAGCAGTTTATCTTTAAGGTTACTTTAACTTTGAGATTCTTAACATCCTAATATTTTTAGCGGCAATCAATGAGATCCAGAGATGCATTTTGGAGCCGAGAAGGTGGAAGTAATTCTGATTTAAATAATGCAATTTCCGAGAATAGATTTTCATGGTAACCAGATGGCAGCCACATGGCATCCAAGTAGCAATTGTTTTTATACACTAGAACGCGCTGTATACCAGCCATTTGACTGCTATGAATAATTTGTAATTAGCGATTAGGTCTGTAACGTAATAAATGATTATGAACTCTAGTAAGTTTCGCGGCTAATGATTATTTTACGAGTGATGGGGGTGTGCGCCAGACCTCTACCACTCAGTAAATCAACTGTTTATAGTGGGATCCGTCTGTGAGCTTACTAAGGAAGGCTGTGAGAAGCGATTTACTATCTTCTAAGCTTTACTTTTTTCTACCGAGTTTCGAATCCATAATTAGTATTGCAATAGTTAGATACCGAAGTACTTAATCATTTCGTCACCGACCCACTTCCACTCAAATAAGATACACTTGACATATGAATCTATTCTATGTTCAAAAGTGGTGTTAAGAGTTAATGCTGATTTTTCAGTAATTCAAATTTCAAATTTTTTTGATAATTTCTTATAAAAATGTTAAGGAATTTCCATCAAAAAAATACCTAAAAAATTTAATATCTAAGACATTCCATGACAGCAAACAAACAAAAATCCAATATTATACAATAACGTGTAAGCATGTCTTCTAGAAAGTAAAATATTTATTGCATAGTATTCAAAAAACAACAATGTATTAAAAAGTATATGTAAAATATTTTCCCCGTTTTTCTCATCGTTGATGGGATTATTACGCACGAAAATTTACTGTCAAAAATCATTCAAAAACACATCTTAGCTCAGAATCTAGGCATTATCTTTATAAGATGATTTTTACTTTTTACCGAATAAAAAAAAAGAGAGAAAAAAAATTTTCTGCAAAAATCCGCTCGTGTAACAACTCCTTATGGCAACTGTTGCTTATTCGCTACAATATTACTTTAATGTACAGGCAAACAACATCACAAACAAAAAATTGTAATGGAATCTAAACATTTTATCACTCCCTTAAATTTTTATTTCCTTCGAGGCACAAAATAAAGAAGAGGAAAATAATGGCGATGAAAATTGGTAATTTTTTTCATTTTCATGAATTGAGTAGGGTGTGCAACTTTGATGTGAGATGTCATAATAATGAAAATGACGTTCAGAAGCAATTCAGAAGCTTAACATGTGGATTTTCTTCTTCATGTTCTGAGAGATTGAAATTTAATGTTTCTGTGTTGGCATTTAAGTTACCAAATTTTTATTTGAAGATGAAATGGCATCAGAGACCTAAATGATAGAACATTTGACTTGAGTGTCGAAGGTCCTGGATTCGATTCTAAGTCATGTCTGATTGTCGAAGTTCTTTTTCTCATTTTGACTTTCTTGTTATGATTCTCAGTACTGAGTGACGATTTGAACAAGTTTTGAAGCCGTTAGCTCATAATGTGTCTTCATTTCAAGGTATATACACAATAGTTTACTAATATCTGGGTTTATCTAGGCAGAATCTTGCATACACGAATTGTAACTAGGTACATTGTACGGTATATCATGTCTTATGACGTACTCGTGTGCTTACAATGACCAGAGCATATGTAAGTTAGAAAATTTAGTTAATAAAGTTCGTATTATCAAGAGTCTTCAGATACGAAAGTTTCTAGATTTCTACAATTGCACTCAATACACGAAATCAGAGGTCGGTTTTAACTTGAACGGGATATCCTACTCGTGAAGGCAAGACTGTCGATGGTTAACCTCCTTCACCTTATCCTTGATAACATAGGTCGAAAGTAGAGTAAGAGTAGGTGGGGTAACCTAAAGTAGCCCTACAAACGCAACAATACATAATGTGGGATTGAACTCAAGACATTTGGTACGTAAGTCTAACGCTCTACAATTTAGGCTACTGATGCCTTTCCACCGATAACAATAGATCCTACAGTAGCAATTTAAATGCAGAAACAATTTTTTCCTGTCAGAAAATACCCCCAAAAAATAGAATTTCCGTCAATTTTCCTACAGCCTAACATTAATATTAAAAAATTCCTTGCTCTACTATTATCATCCCTAAACGTAATATACATATTATTTTATGACGAAAAAAAAAATTATACGCATCGATATTGCATTCCACTTTGTTTTTATTAAAATAAAAGGAATTATCTTCACCCACATACCTTAAATAAAAATTTATTTGTGTACCGAAAAAAAAAAACGTCTTTCATTGTTTGCATAAAAAAAATTGTGTATTAAAATTGAATTGTTCGTAATTTAAATGCTAGGGCAGTGATTTTATTGTAAGGAAGCGATGATAAAATAAAATGAAAAAGTAGACGAAGGAAAATCTTTCGAGGTAAAATTATAACGAGGAATTTTCCAAAACAATATATTGTTTTTTCGAGTGCAAAAATATAAAAGTAAAGCCATAGATTGTAGAAGGAAAGTTAAGAGCATAAAATGCTTCATGAAAAATCATTCATCTCAAGGAAAAAGCATGAGAAAATAGGAAAAATTGTAAAATACAAGGGATTTAACATTATTTGCTCTAATACTTTAGAGGATTTTACATCATATTCCATTCAATTCCGCATCTTTGTTTTATTCTCAATTTTTGCATTGTTCATCGTACTTTGTTTTTCGACAGATAAACTTTATGATTTTAACTATTTTTTTTTTCATCGAACTAAATTGTTTTTATAATCAGAGTTTGGCCTTGTCAAATTTGAATTTTTCGAAATTAGATTTTCGAAAAATTCGAAGATTTGTAATTAGATTTTCGAAAAATTTGAACGTTAGAATTTTGAATAATTCGAACATAAGATTGTCCAAAAATTCGAAAATTATAATCTCGAAGCATTAGATATTCGAAACATTCGAACATTACATTATCGAATAATTTGTATATTAGAATCTCGAAACATTTGAACATTCGACATTAGATTTCCGAAAAATTCGAACATAAGATTGTCCAAGAATTCGAAAATTAGAATCTCGAAGCATTCGAACATTCGATTTTCGAAAAATTCGAATATTTTTAAAACATTTCGAACTCTAACTTCTTTTGAAAATAACGGTCGTTTTTTGAGACGGCCACACTCTGCTAAGAATACTTTTTAAATCATTTCCATAATCCAATCCTAATTAGATCAACAAAATTTAAAACAAATTTCTGCATCTTTTTTTTGTACTCACCTACACCTCCTATAACCGTGTTAGAATCTAATTTCGCCTTTTTTGTTGCTAGATCTTGATTGTTATTATCTGCTGCTGGAGCCATGACTGCTGTTTGACTTAATAATTCGTCGCTACCTCTCTGCAATAGAACATGAAAGTAAAGAAGAAGGATAAAGGAAAAATGAAGAAGAATGTTTGAAAAATAGAAAATTAAAATAAGTTTGAGGAAATTTTTCAAAAGTTTTAACAAGATTTTTTTCTTTTTTGTATCTCCCAAAATTCCTTTAATAATTTCGAAGAATTTCCTCTTTTAAAGATTATATTTAGAAAGAAAATTATGATGATATTTGACACTGATTTTGTCGTCAACAGAAAATTTATTCAAAATTAATAAAAATATGCATGATAATAAGGAATATCCCCTGATTGATTCAAAGCTTTTTGGATATAACTTGATTAAGTGTTTTGTTTACAAACAGTACTTAAAGTACATTTTTTGAATGTTTTAAGCAGAAGCTTAATTACCCAGAAAGCACACGACGCAGAATTGCCAGAAAATCCGACACCAGACCAACATAACTCTAGTTCCAGGACAGATTCGATCAAATTCGGTCTCAGGGAAAGAGTTATGTCGGTCTGAGGCTTGATTTTCGGCAATTTCTAAACCATGTGCCTTTTAGGTAAGGGAGAGAGTTTTGGAGTTAATCCCTACTCCCTCCTTTTGGAAAAAATTCTTCAATTTTCTATGGTTTTTCCTCAAAAAAATTTAAAACTTGTTGAATTTTCTGAACTTTTTGAATAAAAGAATGAATTTATGAAGTTTTTAAAAAGAATTTTGAACATTTATCATGATCAAAATAAATGATCTAAACGTAAAGTAACATAACCTTAAAATGCAGAGGCGTAGCCAATGAGGGCTTTTTAGGGGTTCGAACCACATCAAATTTCAATTTATTTCATAGAAAACTTTGCATTGCTTTGCTTTAATCGACCATAAACATATTCTAATTATAGAATCTTATGCTATCGAGAGCTTACTCTATTTAAACATGCTGGATGAGCATGCTCATGATCTCAGCTTGCTCTGCTCTTGAGAACACGATATTTGCTTGCTAAGGATGTTTAATCCTTCAAATTATTGAAGAACATCAAATTAATTTTAAGAACAATTTCTAGTCTCAAGATAAAAACAGAACAAGTTCACACCTATTCTAACATAAAAATCCATAGATTCAATATCTGTCCCCATACACCTAGATATAATATTATTAAAGTCCCATGAAAAATAATATCAGCCTTAATTTTTTTCTATCTGCTTTAATGAAGCAATGAAAGAGTAACGTTATTGCTATTAATAAAGCAAATGTTAAATTAAATTACGTAAGTAAACGTAAACGATATGAACGCATCATAGGATAAAAGGGAATCTCTGTTATCTTTCACTTTATGTATCAAGATAAGTTTCATAACTGTTTATTATTTCATTTTCACTCTCAATGTATTTATCAAATAATAAGGACGAGAAATAAAGTTTGAGGAAATGAATAAATTTTCCGGAGGTTGGTTTTATTTCCAAGATTATTGTTTTCGGTTACAATTCAGAAGTTCAGAAGTTCCAACACAAAAATGACTATATCGTAGATGACATTTTGAGGGTATCATAATAGCCTAAAGTAACTGTAAGGTTATATAATCTTTGCATCTGTCTACCGTTCATATTGTTCCATCTTTGTATATATATATATACATACACTACATCTTTTAAGTCTAAGGCTATAAAAAGTACTTTGCAGAAGCAAGCAAAAAAAAAGAATGGAGGAAGAAAGGAACGAAAAAAAAGTTATTTGATTGAATCAAATCTCTCCTAAACATAAGATTTTAGATAATAATCTCTTTCATCAAGGATAATGTTCTTGAGACCTTATATATAATCTATGCTGTCTTTATATATAAAAAAGTAAATGTAAATTGCTGAGCTTCATCGACACACTTCAATCCTTATCCCCCCATTTTACGTAATACTTTATGTTTGTAAGTGCATGTGGATGTGTGCGTAAGCTTTATATTGTAATATATATCACCATTTAATATTGGGGAGCGTTTGGAAATCATATAAGGCTTAAGGGTTGGGGGCTGATTTACAATTTTGTGATGGAGCACAGAATTTTTCATGATTTTATTGCAAAGCGTCCTAAATGGTACAAATTATTCATGGCAGTCCAATGACTGTCATGTAGCCTCCATGTGACTACCATGTGGACTTCATGTGTCTGTTATGTAGCCTCAATGTGGCTGTCATGTAGCCTCTTTATGGCTGTCATGCAACCTCTTTGTGGCTGTCATGCAACTTCTATGTGGCTGTCATGTGGCCCTATGTGGCTGATATGTAGCCTCAATGTGGCTGTCATGTTGCCTCAATGTCGCTGTCATGTAGCTTCTATGAGACTGTCATGTTGCCTCAATTTGGCTGTCATGTAGCCTCTTTGTGGCTGTCATTTAGCCTCTATGTGACTGTCATGTGAATATCATATGACTGTCATGTGACCTCAATGTGGCTGTCATGTGACCTCAATGTGGCGGCCATGTGGTTGCCATGTGCCACGAGAAAATAAGGGAGGAGGGGGTCTGAAAAATCCTATTCTTATCGATACGTAATTCCCGAACATTCCCATAACATAGGAATTATACATATGTTTATAACAGTTGAAAATGCTTTCTATTTGGGATTTTTATTCTCTCCTCTTTCTCGTGAAGATTTCGCTCGGAAAAAATGTCTTCAAAAGTAAGTTTTAGGTTTTTATTCTTCTGTTATTTGAACAATGGTGTCATAATGTCTGTATAATGTGAAAATATTTTTTATTCTTCTTAAATAAAAGACGTATTCAGAAAGTTTTACTCTGCATTTATATTGTGTGAATTTGTATTGAATGTGAAAGTCCTTTGAGACATTTCTTAAAGTTTTCTTACAAAATTTATGATTCTTAATGGCGCATGGGGGAGGGGTGTAGGGAAAAGTTTCTCATCCTTGAAATTCAAAAATTTGCTGCAATTTGTTCGTTAATTTTTCATAACTTTTGTACTATACCAGATCTTTTGGTCTATCCCTTACATGTAAGAAAAATCAAAAATTCATCATCTTGAAATATTTATCATAAAAATTCTTAAAAGAAAATTTTTCAACCCTAGTCTTTACAAAATCGATTCAATTTAAATTTTTAAACATTTCTTTTTGACATTATTTATTTAAATATTTGCAAAACATGATATCAATATTTTCCTATCATATAAAAAGAAGAAACATTTTTACAATTTTTGATGTGTTGACTTACGAAATCTCCTCATGAATATTTTATATCTGTACTTTTTCTGAAGTGTATTTAATCCCTTTTTATTTGAATTTTCATATAAAATTTAAATACATTTTCCCAAAAAAAGAAGAGAAAAATATGAATAACATAACATAGTTTAAGAATTTTTATGAAAGAATTGGAGAAAGAATGAATGAAAATTAAAGAGTAGAATTTGAGGAGATTGCAAGGATTTTTTAAAATAGGATTATAAAAGCTAATCTTTTATTTTGATATTTTAATTTTGTCCAAATATTTTAATCTAATAATTCTGCAGACCAGAGTTGTCACTTGGACGCCATATGGTAGCTAGGGTTTTCAATCCTGGGATCTCGAATACCAGGATTTTGAATTTTCCAATACTCTAATTCCGGGATTGATATTTTGGACTGGTATTGAAATCTCTAATGGTAACCAATTGGCTGTCATGAATAATTTGTCAATAAAGTGATTTATGTCGCCAAAAAGACAACTACCCCGAATGACATATATTGAAATGTTGCCACTACGACGTTGGACGACAAAGCGGCAATATACTTAGAATTGACAGGCACTTGGCAAATTTGAATGATTTCACCATTTTGTATTAGAGATAAAAAAAATCGAATTTGCCAATTGACCAACCGCTTGGATCTAAGTATAATGTCATCTGTCGCCGCAGTGAACATCATTTTCACGAGTAGACAAAAATACGTTGTAACTAGTTGTAGTTAAGTTATTAACTGGATAATCACTAGTCTTAACGTATTTTTGTTCACTTGGGTTCAATGTGTGGCAATTTATGCCAATGTCTGTAACAAGCCAACCCGAATGGACAAAAATACAGTTATAATAACTAGTTATCAAATGGACATTAACTTTCCATCAACTATAAGGTGTTTTTGTCCTTCGGACAAGAGACCGCTTTTAGGTACCGTAGTGGTTTTTCTGTACCATAAAAGCATACTCTCTGCCTGTTAGGATGTGCTGTTTAGGATTTTTTCTAGAAAATTTCAATTAAAATCTTTATAAAATTCATAAATGACTCCAGATATTCAACAGGAGGCAACAAGTAATTGAATAATTTTTTTTCTCACAGCATGTACAGTATCATGCACAGTGGATATAAGTATAAACGAACTAATTCAATATCTATGTAGTTCAAATTTAATTTAAATATATATTTTTGACGACAATCAGATAAATAGTTTATTTTAAATGAAAAAAAAAAGAAGTATGACAGGAGAAAAGATAAAGTAGACGAGATTGTAGAGGAGGTAAAGAAAAAGTATAACAAACATACTAAGAAAAGAAGGTGGTGGGGGAGAGATATATTTGATAGAAACATTGAAATAACGAAAGAGGAGTAGATGGTGAAAAAAAAGGAACTTTTTCTTTATATTATGTATATTTGTTGACTTTTCTCTCACTTGATTTTCTATGAGCTTCGTCTAAAAAGAAGAAAAAAAATATTTTATGCAAATTAAAAATACAATCATTACTTTAATATCTGATTAAAAGATAAGATAATCAACTAAATTGAACTCTATTAAGGATGTTTTTTTGTACAACAAAGATAGAGAAATAGTTTAAAAATTCAAAATAATAATAATTACAGAGATTCTAGACGAAATAGGAGAAGTAGAAGAATAAAGAATAAGGATGATATTAAAAAAAAGCTCATTTGTCATATTTCTTGTGATATTTACATATAATATATACATAAACAAGTGAGTTATGCTTAATAAAATGTTTTCATATTTCTTGTCAATATTAATGTTGAGAATTGAGATTGTTTACTGAGCATATTGAAAGATGTTGGATGTTTCTTTTTCATCATAGAAAGCTTCAAATTGTAAATAATCTGAATGACACTAAGGTTGAATGATTTTGACTTTCTTGTCTTGTTCTTGGTATTAATAAGACTTTTTCGAGAATTCATTTAAAGCAATATTTAAGGTATGCCTTTAAGGTATGAGCTTAAAAAAATATTTATTATTTTTAAGGATGTTTGTTTAATTTTGATTTGCTTTTAGGAATTATCATTGAAATTTGCAGGTGTTCAGCACATCATGCAATGTTTTTGCATTAACGGTGCTCATCTGCGTGGAAATTTTTAGATTGTTTTAATCTTTTCACAATTTTTAAAGCTTTCATGCGATTTAAAAGCTTTCTAAAAGAGAGAAATTAGTCCTAAAGCTAACCTGGTCTGCACAATTTTTGCATGGCAGCCAGGTGGCCAGGTGGTTGCCGTTTGGTGTCCAAGTGTCAATTTTGTGTCATGTAAAATGCCATAATAATTAAAAATTGAATGTTATGTAGCTAACATCTGGCTTTCATGAGAAAATTGTGCCGATCAGGTAACTACCTGCGCTGTTAGACTTCAATTTTGAGTTATTTTAGGACTGTGAGTGGGAGGATGATCTGAATTCAATAAGGCAAGATGCTAACTTAGACAATTTCAAATGTGAACCATCAGAATTTCAGCCATAGTCTGAGCTAGAGTTAACAAGATTCTAATTAGAAAGCGTCCCCACATAGAAATCCTAACAACTGTTGCCTGAGCAGTACAATAAAGACACTAGAACTTCGCTTCGTCGCTGCTTTGATGACAAGACGTCATGGTTCTCTGACGGCCATTTAACGGCCATTTTCTGTCAATTTTTCGCCGTTAAATGAACCGAAATCAGTCGTAATGATGGCTTCATGATCAAAACTTCGAGTCTAACAGTTAATCCAACTACGAAGCAGTCTCATACCAAACACATTGCACTGCTCGGGAAAAAGACAACACAGCAATGTCACCAATCTACTCTAACATCAAATATTCTATCAAAAAAAACTTAAGACTCTTTAATCGTTCCCGACTCTTTTAGAATATGAAGCTAGATACATTACATGAATGAAAACTAACACCGTTTTTCCATTAAGAATATATTGAACTAATAAATGCATACATATAGTCAAGAGAAGGAAGAATGAACAGAAAAAAAATTCTCTCAGCCACAATATTCTCGAATTATCTTTATCATCATCATCATCATCATCATCGTTATCATATCGGAATTTGCAAAGTGACTGTGAACAGTGAAATTGTATCACGAAATGTACACACAAAAAACGACTGAGAAGTGAGAGTGTGAGGGTGGATGGAGGGGAGTGAGGAAGACACATTGGTATGGTTGCCAAGATATATTGTTACAAAATGCTACAACATTCATTGAGTGTATTGTGTGTGCATGACTGTAGCGTTTTTGTATACCATTCATTCATTCATCTAGTCATTCATTGCTGCTACCTTTATTTTACTTTATTTTTTTATTCTTTCGCTTCTTTTTTTTTGAAATTCAGAAATGAACGAGTGGAACATATAAAAGCAGTGAAAATATAGTGCAGAATCATATATAAATATATAATCATGGTTTCACATTTTATTTACCCTTTGCACACAATCTCTCCATGTATGGAACATATAGAAGCAACAGAAGCAGTTAAAGATAGAGCCGACATTCAGTAATGAGAAAAATGGTTTTTGTTTTATTTATGGTTTATTTACATTCTTTTTTTTTTCTCTTCCTCCCCGCTACCTTTTTACTCCTCTTCCTTACTTTTTTTACTTTTAGTATCAATATATATCTCTACACAATTTCGTGTTTAGCTCACATGTGTTTTTTTTATCTATTACATCACCTTCGTTTAAATTATAAACTCATCGGAATTTATTATACACTTTATGATATTTACAGTTTAATTTCTAGGGAGGATGAAGGATTTTTAATTCATAAAAGAGTTAGGGAGAGAGTTTTGAAATTTTTTGCTATTCTTTCATTTAATTAGATTGCTTGTATTTAAGCTCAGCTATTACAGACAGATTGTAATGTCATCAGAGAAACAGTTCAGATCAGAATCTAATCTGTAGGTCTAGGTCTGAGTTAGATGGTTCGGGCAAACCCTCACTCTTTAAATTGTCATTATCCTTGAACCATTAGCATTGAATTTAGTTGAACCTGGTAGAAACAAGGTTTTTCCAGCCTTTCAGGCTTAGTAACCATAACACGCAATTAGAATGCGCTCTCTCAAGAGCTTGCTCTACTTTAATATCCTGGTTGGAGCTAGGAGAATCTTGTGAGCACGTTCTTTATCTTTTAGGATCGTTGATCTAGCAGAAAAAGTATGATTTTGAATTTTAGATCTCGAGTAGGACTAGAACCCATGTCTCATGACTTTCGGTCGCATGCTCCTATCAATGAGCTATGTAGGGTTACTCTACTGTATGGCAAAGTGTCATATATAAATTATCCATTTTTCTGTATCCCGTTACTACTGTATTTCCAACGATAAACCATTGAAAGGCCATTAAAGGAATCTCTTCTATCTAATTCTATCACAAGATCATGAAAATTTGACCCAAAATCTACTCTTAACCCTGTAACCATGACTTTATATTTACTTGCCGAAAGATATTTTGACTTGCTTTTAGCTAATTTTTATAAAAGTTTTGGTTGCGGATGTTATTGCTCTCTGGCCATACCGATCATACAGATCCTCAAACAGACAAGGAGCGTGATAATGTGTATGCTCACAAAATAGTAAATGCTCAATAATGAGTATCTATAAACTGTGATCCATTGCCTCTCTTAGTTGGCATCTGAGACTCTATGATTTCTCGAAATCCCGGTCCCGATGAATTTTCGGAATCGGGATCCGGATTGAAATTTTCGGGAGATCCCGATTGCGAGAATGCATAGCTAACTCAGCTGTCTATTGCCAATTACCAATACCAAATGCTTCACTGTCTCTATCAACACAGACTTTAGTTACATGGATCAAACATGCATGACATACAGTCTGGCTTAAACATTTTATTGACTTTTTATTGATCCTCAATAAACTCGACTTTTAATAAAATCAAAAAGTTTTACAAGCAAAGTCAAAAAGCGATCTCATGAATAAAAATTTCAAACAGTTTAAAAGTCAAATAAATGCAATGAATATCTAAGTGATTTTATCATTTGATAAAAATGAGAGCCATTTATATTTAGATCCAAAAACATTTTGTTACGCGATGAAAATCAATGGCATACAAATTCAACTCAAGTAGCATATTTGGTGACATCTGAATGAATTTTTTTGTTTATTTATTTATTTTTTTGTATAAAAAATAGCTTTTATGTACGCATGATCGGAAACAAGAGGGCTTGCAATTTGATATATTAATAATATTATTTAAAAAAATTGACATTTTTTCTACTAAAAGGAATTAAAGTTTTTTTTATAGAATGAAATGCTACAGCAACTGTAACGAAGATATAAATTTTCTCCAGCAGCTCAAAAATGGACGGATATCCCCAATTTTCCGGCCGCTTTCCTTTCCTAAAGCGTGCTTTTGTTTTCTACCCAGAAAACGTACCAATGTGGCTAAGAATTTGTTATTTTTTTGTCCTTTAAACTGTTGCTGTATTATTTTAAAGATTACATGACGAAACCTTCCCGAAAAGCACAAATCGGTTAATCGATCAGAAATCCGGTTCCAGGCAGAGGTGGCTCTTAGTTGGTGGTAGATTCTTTTGAGATCTTTGAGTTGGATTTTAGATCGATTAACCGGCTTGTGATACTTTGCGAGGAAGATTCTTGAAAACAGGGAGGGTTAAACAAGAGAGCGGAAGGGGGTGGGGGTAGAGTATGGTAAGTAAAAAATCGACTGGATCGACTGAATCGATTGCATTGACTTGTGATATTCGAGTTTACTTTGAAGTAAAATTCTTGAAGTTTGGAGAATAAAGGACGTTGGAGGGAAGGTCATGTGATTCTATTATAGCTCAAACAAGAGGGGAGAGGGTGGATTAGTATGCATCTTTTGAGTTTCTATTCAAAATGTCCCGGATTTGATGCGTAAATGTTCAAAGGAATAATGGCATCTAGAGCGATGAATTTTGGTGAGGGTTCAAACAAGAGGGGGTTAGTCAAGTCAATTTTTCATGCTACGTAATAAGTGAATAATCCCCGCTTGACAAATTTCCTTAAATTTTTTTAAAGCACATAAAATTGAAAAACTGCTAAAACATCATTGAAACTGTATATTAACAAATATTGTCGTCTATACATATATACAATCAGCGATTATACTTAAGAACTATGAATTGCTAGGAACAAAGAAAAACTTTATAAATGGAAGGAAAGAAATACTTGAAAATAACTTTTTTTTCTCTCTTTATTTTTGCATAAGTTTGTATATAATTCCATGAATGGAGGACTTTTTTTTTTATTTCTATATCCATATTTATATTTTTAGTAACAGTCACAGAAAACACATAATGAAATACTTATGTGATATACATAAAGTATGCATCGTGTTGGATATTTATATGAAGCGCAAAGTTGAAGTGAAAAACAACAGCATTCATAATAGAAAATTTACCTATTCAGAATAGTAAAAGGAGCGTTTTAATGCCAACGAGGTAGCATTTTAATTCTAGATATACTGAATATGCTCTTCAGACTGTGACTATATGCAACATTATTATTGCACAATATTCAAACTGCATAAAGTTTACTGACTTTAATGTCTCACATCAAAATGTGACAATTTTAATCATACCCGAGTGACATAAATGAGGAAGGTTTCGGCAGGGAGCATTTAGGATGAAGCCGTCTCCGTATTGCGTCCATATAGGTCCTTAAAAACAGGCGCCTTCCATTTAGTTTCAAAATAGGCTTAGCGGAGCTTTTAATACCCCGTATGGAGCAATAAATGCCCCTTAGCGGAATATTCTTCATTTATATCGCTCGGGATGAAAATATATATGAGTTAATGCTGTGATCATCCTTGATTTATAATGAATATAAACGAGGATGTCAACAGACCGCAACAAAAAAATTAGCACCTTCCATACATTTTAAATTCCCAATTTTCACACAAACAACAACAACAACAACAACACAACCAAAATGTAATTTAAAGCCTGTCTTCATTCACTTTCATTTCTATTCATGTAAGCGGTTTTGTCTCTACATTATTATTCGCTCCATTTTTCATCAAATTACCCAATTTTTTTCTGTCCGCATTCACAGCATCGTCCCTTTAATTAATGGACAAACGTTTTCATTCTCTTTCTCACTCACTCATTTTTCAGAAGTTTTGTGTTTTCTCGTTGTCTTGATGAGACATGGCTAAATTATTAGCTATTTTTCATGTGCCAACGAGGCGACCGTTTATTTGTTTTTGAGAGAGTCAACATCCATTAAAATGGTAAGTTTTATTTTATTTTACGTGCGTATACCACATCATATACAAAATATATATAGAGAATAAGTTAGTAGGATTACAGTTAATGCATAGAGACAGCATAAAGTGTGTGAAGCACAACATCACTTCCTTCCGACATATTCACTCGTGCAAACAGAATGACGCAAAAATAAAAATGGAAATAAACCTTCGTTTTTTCCCCTTTTATTTTGTCACCCATCTCCATATGCGTCACCCCTGATATAATTCTTTCTCGTAACTCGTCCTATGAAAACATCAGGTGTCTGTTAAATTAGAAGAAATATGCTTTATACCTTCATAATTGAAATGCTGTACATCAGCAATGTTTTGAGATACAGTCTTTTATTATTTGGGGTATACATCTGTTGGGTTTTCATCCGAAATGTCCCGGATTTTGATGCGTAGATGTCCAATGTCCGCAGTTGAACAAAAAAATAAATTTGCATTTAAAGAGATGGAATTTTCCTTTAAAATTTAGTTAACTTTTTTCTTGCTGTGCGTAAATAAAGTGTCCTGGATGAGAATAAAAAGTGTGTCATCTATGTAATCGTAGAAGGCATTTTGATTTTTCTTGGAAAAATTTAATTGGAAAGATTATAAAGAATTGGCTAAAATTGTACAATCAAGGACTTTCTATGAATTTTTAAATATATCTTTTTACAAATATTGAGTCGAATTTAGACATTTTTCAAGTTTAAAGGAGAATTAGTGAATCATAAAACATTGGAGAACTTAAATTTTAATCAAAATTAACAAAGATTGCCATCATAACGGTTTTTCAATTTTCAAAATAGCTTGTGGTGAAAATGGTGAGATAATGTTCAGTTTTGTTTGCATCAAATATCAAATTTGAGAGAAAAATACGAATAATTCAAGACATACAGCTATTTAACTATAGAAGACAGCATTAATTCACTATTCCAACACCGAAGAATCAAGCGAAGAACAAGGAAAACAGGTGAGTTAATCCAAAAACTTTATTCTTGATAAATCCGATTTGTTTATCATAATTGCTGTATTTTAAAACTTAATATGCAAAGAGGCTGTTTTAGGTACAGTACAGTGGTTCTTCTGTGCCAGCATGTTCTCTGTATGTTAGGATAACCTAATTAAGAAGTAATCAAGCCACTGCTATTTGTTCTTTTTCATCAATTTTTAAAACATTAATTCCTGTAAAAATCTAATCTTCCACAAGTAACTCCATAAAAACATCCAATAACAATATCTTTTAGTAGCACATACCAGAAAAATCCATTTCATTTACTGCATGTTTTAAACCTTGTAAGTTTAATTCTTTTAATCATTTTGTTTTTCACATAATAAGAAAAGTTTTACTTTTTTTCATCCCTAAAAAAAATGTATCTCAATGTTTGTGTTTGTAAGCATTTGAATATTATGGTAGGTGTTTCGCTTCACTCCTTTTTTATAATAAATGAGAAGATATGAATGAACTAAAAACTTTTCAACAGAAAATAATATTCAATGAGAGAGTTTTGTGAAGCATATGAAAAGTTTTACCAACACATATAGTTCCTTATGTGTGAATATGTGAAAGCAAATAACATTCATTTTCATTCCCTACACCTAATACCCTTACTTGAAAAAAACAGTATAAAGTACATGTTATGTTCTAAATTAATATCGTCAAGGAGAAGGCAGAAAATAATTAGGTAATGAATAATTAATTTACTAAAATTAGTTGTTTTCTCTTTCCATCGCTAGATTTTTTAACTTCTTTTTCTCCTCTCGTCCTTCTTTCACTCTTTATTTTCACTCTCGTCGTTTGCTGTTTATTCAGTAAAAGTTTTCTTTTCATAAATTGTGTTTAGAGTACAATATGAAATTATTATGATGCATAAAGTTTAGCGGAACTTATTATATATTATTTTTTCTTTTCATTTCAAATGGGTAATGAGGCATTCGATGGTGATATGAAGCACATACACAATCAAGTACATTTATATATCCATAGAAAATCGATGGAACAATTAGAGCAGTAATAATTTAACAGAATGAAAATATGTTAACATCTGTATTTTCGATGGTAATTATAATTTTAGCACAATTTATGAGCTTATAGTTTTGAAAGTTTAATGATATGTTCTATTTGTCCATATACTCTTTAATTTGTTCCATGCTTTGTTTCGATCTAATCCTCGAAGAGCACAAATCGGTTGTTCGATCAAAAATCCGATCTCAGGCCGGCATCACAGACTTGATGACGGAATCGATTTAAATCCCAAACTGACGTGACTTTAGCATTTTTCGGACTTAAATCGACTCCGGCAACTTGCTAAAATCATGCCAACCAAGAACCGGATTTAGGATTGATGGCAATGCTCTTGTAACCACATTCAATGTGCTCTTCTGACATACTTCACTATTAGAATCCCATGAACTGCGCCATATATTAACCATTCATGATAAGCCATATTACTTGTTGAACTAAGGCACACAGAAACTTTTTAATTTATATCAGAATATTTTTGTTCTTTGTTTGACGATGATTACACTTTTGAAAAAAATCCGAAAAAAATAACATTTTCGAGTTTGTTTTTTTGTTTAGTAAAGTTGAGCATTAAATACTTAGTTGCTGGTAATCGATTAAATTTAGAATCGGAACTATTAAATGTGAATTATTTGAGTTAGATCAAAATTTTCTGTTGATTATTTGTGGTCATTTTAAAGTCGAAAGGTATTTTGAGGCTTTGAAATCAATGTTTTAGCAGAGGGCAAATGATCATGTGGAGGCTGAGCAGAACTGTGCAGTAAATCGCATTGTTGATGAAACTACATTGAAAATTGAGTAAGATAATGAAATTCTGCAAAATTAAGACTCAGAAAATCATCCAAAATTGATAATGACGATTTTTCTAATTGATTAATTTATGAAAGTTTCTTTAGTTTTCAACTGAATTTGCTTAAAATATTCAAAGATTGTGTTAATTTGTTTTGGATACAACAAGTTAATTCTAATCCCAAAAGGTTGAAATTCATGGTAAATTATAATCAGCCCAAATTATCATTAATTTGAGTTTATTTCACACTAGCTATAATTTTATCAATACCCAATTCCATTGTAGTTTCATTATAATAACTCAATTAATTTGTAGTTTGTATCTTAATTTTTAATTTAACATTCTTGCTTGTTGTGCCTTTTCACATCTACTGTATTGATTTTAAAAAATGTTTAAATTTTAATCTTTCCTTATTTATCACATTTTATACCCTTTTTCACAAATATTTCCGGTAATGTCTATTTGAATGTATACAAAATTCATAAAATTTACAGCCCCATACTATGAGCGTAACTTTATGATTCCAAAATTCCCAATGCGAATGAATTTTTGATATGATTTTCAGAAATACAAAAAAAAACACGGGAAGAAAGCCAAAAAGGGAAAATTTTCCTTCATTTTATGACTTCGACTGGAAAAAATAAGCTAGTCTATATGCTCAAATGGTCTATTTTTCGCTAGTCATTTATTGTAAAATATCTGTGTTATGGGGATATGTAATTCACAAATAGATGATCCTGTTAAATTGTCTATTAACTAGTAAAATATGCTCTTGTATGTGTGGAGCTTTAACTACCCAGAGGCCAACCCCCCATAACATCATTATTAATTCCATTATAGAATTAATTTTATGTCACATTTAATTGACTTTACTGAATGAATATATCTGTAGGTATGTAGTTAGCTAGATTAATAATAATTTGTATTTTTTTTTTTTTTTTGGATATATTTGCACATGCTAGATTGAAAATATGCATTCGACATGACAGATTACTTTTCATTTTTCAAAATAATCATTGGAAATAAAAAAATTGACCTGAATGTGCATGCATTTACCATAATGTTATGCAATTTCGATCAATTATCCTAAAACTAAATCAATTTGTTGCTAATTGATTCCTTTTGTTATGAAAAATAGTGAGGCAATATTGGAAAATGAAAATATCAATTTATGATACACGATGATACATTTTATGTCGATTTTCAATTATCAATTTAATGTATTATTACCCTTCTCGATTTGTCATATACCAAAAATGTCTATATTTTATTTTATGTGCGGAAACATACACAATGATAAAGGATAATGCTCATGGTTTTATTATAATTTATCAGGTGGTATTTATTTTAATATTTTTTAATGTAATTATGAACACCTAAAGCCAGTAGTTGTAGTTGGGGACGTAGCCAGAGGGGGTCTTTGAGGGCAAGCAACAACTTATATGAAATATGACACCGGCACACGGCGTATAAATGGCCAGAAATCCTATCTTAGGCCAGTGTGACTCTGGTTCCTGCCAAGATTAGATGAACTCATGTCTCAAACCATAGTCAAGTCAATCTGGAGCTGGAGCAGTTAAACCCCCTTCACTCCCACTCTCCCAATTTCTGACTACGCTCCTGAGTTCTAGATTCTGATGTTTTATTTGATATTCATTGGATAGCGAGCATTTCATATTTATTGGTCTGATTAAATTTAATTAAGTTTAAGAATCTTTATATAGTTTGGCTGTGGGAATATTCGGAAATTACGTAACGCAAAGGTAAAAGGGAAGAGTAGGTGGGTTTACAATTTTGTCTAATAGATAATGAAGCATTTGGTATTGGTAATTGGCAAAAGGCAGCCAACTTCAGATGCCAACTTAGAATGGCTTTGAATCACAATTGATCTGTACGACTATCGAAATAAGTTAGCAAATATACAAATTTTGGTTTCATTTTATGATACATATTGTTAAAACCTAACACAGTCGGGGTAGAGTTGTTTAAAAACCCAAAAACTGTGGAAAATTTTACAATCGAAGTTCAACCCCAACAATAAAAAAAAAATCTACACAAATATGCAACAGATCGACAAAACATGAATAATGTGGCCTCTTTATGAAAATAATTGCCATAAAAACCAAAATTCACATGCGAATAAATTTAATAAATTATTTCTGTGTGCTGTACAAATACTACCGAGTATTTAAAAAAAATATGATTAATATTTCACTATTAATTCTACATATAACTTATATATGTCTAGATATGAAACGCATACAGTAGTGAACTATATAAATTAGTATGGAATATAATATTCCTTTAATTCTTCAATATGTTCGAATTCTTTGCGTGTAGTTAGCTACTATAAAATGCCACTCATGTCTATATTTCTAGTGTATAACAAATGAATTAATTGAGGGGATAAAATCAGCATTTCCAGAATTTTTTCCCATTTTTTTTGCCTAATTGGACTTGAATGAATTATTTTGAAGATTAATGGGCTTAATTTTTAAGCACTTGTGTTTGTTAGTTGTGGCATGCTTCGGAATCAACAACACAAAAAATTCTGATTCACGAACATTACAAAATTCAATAAAATTTTACACACAAAAACCGACGAAATGACCAGGCAATTTCAATCAAATATTTTCATATTTACTCTATAGTACACTCTTAATCACACATACTTTTCCACTATGGAAACCATCTCATACTCATACATTTTGATCCAATTTACTGCTTCACCCCCCCATCCAACATAATGTCATATGACATAAATTTGCGTGAAAAGTGGTTTTAAAAGCCTCAGCCTATGAGTTAAAAATTTGTTTATCAATCAATTGACATGCATTTTTTTCCTGGGTATGTGGACAAACAAATGATGGCGATTTGTAAAATGAATGGAACGAATGGACTGACCTTTCATGTTGAAAGGTTTTTTTTTTCATCACATTTATTCTGCTCTTTAATGTGATGAAATGATAGAAAGACGTAAATGAATGGAAAAGGACTTTTTCAGGTAGAAGCATCATCTTCATGTATACAACAACAGAGAGCAAAAAAAAGAATCTTCATTCTTTCAGGAACGGCACCCTATTGACATAAATATTATATTAGCTTTTAGAGTAAGAGCATTAAAAAGGCATGAGACGCTTTCTGTTAAAACATTGTTGACCTTTTTTTCCTCCTCATCTCTTTCTGACTACCTTTATTCCTCCTCTGTCATCATTTCATCACGAATAAAACTAACATTAATATTTACTTCGTGATACATCAGAAAATTGTTCAAGTATCCTGTCAGTTTGTTGTTATACGCATGCTAACAACAGTAAAGTTGTTTTCATTTAAGATGAAATCTTCTCTACTTTTTTTTTTTTTTGCTGTTGTTAAAATTGTAATAGTTCTGAATAGTTCTTTATTCTAGTGGTTAATAATGTTTTATTGGCTTCTTAAACTGATTGTTAGGTACTTGTAAGGGTGAAAGTAGTTGTTGCTAATTGAAATTATTGAAGAGATTGAATTAGCTTTGTTGTATTGACTTTTAAGGGTTGTTGATGTTGATGTCCAAAATATTCCGGACGGGAAGCTTCTTAGTAATTTCGGGCTCAATTTTGAGACTAGTCCAGAATTGTGGAAAATTCTCTTATAGTCTCAGGGTCGGCCGCAGTCTCGAGAATTGTTCAGACTTGGGGAAATTCCCTTATATTCACAGTTTTGGTTTCTGTCTTGAGACTTGACCTGACTTTGTGAAACTCCCTTTATATTCTCACTTTCAGCCCGATTTCGAGATTTGTTCAGATTTAGGGAAATTTCTTCATAACCTCAGTATCGGTCCTGGTCTCGAGATTTCTCTAGACCACGGGATTTTCACTTAAAGACTCAGTCTCTGTCTTGGTTTCGAGACTTGCTCAAACTTCGGGAAATTCCCTAATAATCTCAGAGATTTGTTCACTCTTTGGGAAATTCACTTATAGTTCAAGTCTTTGTCTCAGTCTTCAATTCGAGAACATTCCCATATAGTCTCAGTCTCGGTCTCGGTCTCGAGACTTGTACAGATCTTGGTGGATTCCCTTATATTGTCAGTATTGGCCTCTGTCTCCACACTTATCCAGACTTAGATAAATTCCCTTAAAGTCTCATTTCCATTCTCGGTCTCAGTATCAGTCTCGATAACTTCCAAAACCGAAACTTCAAGATACCTCATTGACTTTACATGCACATAATTCATATTCTGAATCAAGTATTCAATCATACTTAATACAAGCTTAAAGACCATTCAATTTGCCTTCAATAATCTCTAAAAGTTTATTTATTTGGAATTAAATTTTCAAATTAAATCGCATTGTAAATTAATCCAAAGTCCTTAATTATCATCAAAGGCATGCATAAAGCGAAACAACAAGGAAGGATAAATAAAAAAAAAATATTTTTTTTTATTCATGAGTAATTATTTAAAAGGAAAATCTAAATGGAGTAAATGAGAAGGAATGGAGGAACTATTTAATCAAATTCACACAAAGCAGAAGCACAACTTAAATTATCATACTCCTCGCATTATGCATGAAAATGCATAATTAATTTGCAATCATATCATAACATTATGAACTCAATGATTGAAGTTGTGCTTTACAATAATTTAACTACATATCTCTATGTCTGATTCCGTTTTTTTATACTTTACATCAAATTCATGTTGTAACTGACTGAAAAATTCATTGCATTTCATGTTTATTTCATTATATTTTTGAAATATTAACAGAACGCGAGCTGATCTAAGATAGAAATATGGAAAATAATGTATAAAATTTTGATTCCTTTAATTCCTTTCATTCATTCAACCATTTCTATATAGTTTGCCACATTTGAAAATCTGTATATTGCAAAATGTGATGTGGAGGATTTAAGTTTAATGCGTATTTTATGCTGAATGAGTTGAAATATAAATTGAATTTTGCATGATGCAAATATAGCAACAATGAGAAGCTAGACTAGCCACAATGAACAATGAAATGTTTCATATTCAACAGCCTGTTGCTCATCACTGTTTTGCTATATATTTTAGCTTTATGGTAATGTACGTTCTATGAAAAGCCACTTGAATATCTTGTGGGATGCTTTAATAATTACGGAATGCAAGCTCTTTGATTCGATTCCTATGTTAATTAGAGAACATTTCTAATGGAGATTTTAAAGTACTTTTCAGATTGAACTTCATTGCAATTTTGAGCTGTGATTGCTTCTACGATTATAGAATTTTTGAAAAAGATTATAAATAAGGATGCAGTGATTTAACATCAATTAAACTTTAAGCGATACTAGGCTCTCCAATTTGATAGCTATTTGGAAGGCATTGTGACTTCTGAGGCTGATTCATCCCATGGTGGTGCGGTATGGTAAAGGTACACTGCTGGTACGGTACAATGGTACACCTGGTATACCTGTCACAGCCCTGTGGTGCATCAATACCGTTTTTACGGTGCACCATTGCCGTCTTTGCCATACCTTGCTTTAGTGATGCATCTTTACCGTACCATACCAAGACCAGAGATATCAGCCCCAGACTCAATCGAGTCAATCGGGTCAAAACCTCTTGAATTGTTAATTTGAAATAAAATCAATATTCAACCTTACCCATCATTTCCTCACTCTTAATTTGTCGTCATTTTCATTCCCTTTAGAGAACACATTCTCCACATAATAAAACGTGGACACATTTAGCAAACCGTAAAACCCAATGTTATTGACCACATTTTAAATAACCGCAAGTGACTAATTTTATGACACAAAGTAGAAATAAATGGAAGACAAACACAATCATTTTTTTATTTCAATTTATTTCTATTTTATATTTCTTTAGGCTATATGCTCTTATAAATATGTCAGATCTAATAGAAGCTTTTCGGAGAATGATGAAAAACTTTTTAAAGGGCGCATCATATTACACACTTATGTATGTGAGGCAGAAAAAAGTGACAAATGAAAATATTCCATTTAGATATTTTATCCAATAAATGTCACAAAAAATTTTTCTTCAATAGGCATAATTCTCGCCTGAACCCCACACACAGCATCCTCTTGGGCACATGAGTGCAAAAAAAAAGGAACAAAAGGCATAAATGGAAATATAAACCATTCTGAAGGATTTCTGAATGTCGCTTTATATGACATATATTTATTCATATGGCAACACATATCATAATTTTTATGATGCTGTCCCTTTTTCCGTTCAGCAGGTACAAACTCGTGAGGGAAATAGTAAAAAAAGAATTCAGCTACGTGAATGAAATGATTTTTTTAGAAGTTTTAAATCTGTTGGGTTCATTCATCACATATCAAATTTTTTCAATCTAAGAAAAAAATCAATTTCAACCGTAGCTTTACTTCGCACATGTTGCTAATTTTGGGATACTTCAAATATATATATTTTGAGGTTGTCCAAATGTTTAAATTCATGTGAGAAAGCACATTTATGAAGAAAATATCATTTTATACCATAGATGTTAAAATTTATCGATTTTTTGTACATTGTATCTTAACATATCAATCTTAATACATGTCTATCGAAAAAGTCTATTTAATTGCCCTGCACGAACATGTGTGTCTAATCGAGGATAGGGAAATAGAAGACCAGGATGGTCTTTGTGTTGGATGAAGTTTAGCTTTAATTTAGTTTGATGAAAGAAAACTTTAATTTGAAAAGTTCTAGAATTGAAATTTTTGAGAGTTTTTAATTACAAGAGCTTGAAGTTGAATGGATTTTGTATGGAAAAGCTGACTTGAGTCAAATTCGAGCCATGCTTCGAGTTGGATTCAAGTTTTGCTAATTACAATTAATTTACTAATTACGATTAGATTTTGGGTAAACTCAGATAATTGAGAAGTATAAATTCTGCATGGTGTGGCCTAGCGCATGTAAGAAAACTCCAATTTGGTCAGAACGGCGAGCCTACATTTTCTGCATATTAGATGTGTAGACCTGCAATTTTCGACTGAACTTTATAGTTCGTCTAATGACACAGGCATTCGTTTTTTGATTGAAGACCTGCAGATTTGAACGAATTCTAAAGAATACAGATCAATGCTCTAACAGACAAGACGCATGTTCCCGTGAGCCTTAAATACAATAGATTAGAATGCACGTTAGTGTTGCTTTCAGCTTTCTTTGCTCTTTAGAGTACGCTCTTTATATTTTAGAGACGTTTAGGTTTGAATTAATTCCCGAACAGCACACCGTGTTTGTTTGAGCGCTCATATGACGCTGTATTGACAGTAAGAGACAAAAAAGCTCTAGCTGCACCATGACTAGGGGTCCGAATGACGGATATCCGTACCGTCCGTTACCGGTAATTACCGGTAATATCCATTACCGTTACCGTTCATTTCTATGGATTATCCAGCGGTAACAGATTTTTAACGAATTTTTTAAAAAATTCATACATTAAGACCGCAGTTTATTTTTTTGTTAAGGGAAAAAAGTTATTTTTAGACATTTTTAATTTTTTAAAACTTTTAATGCTTATTACTCTTCGCAGTTTTGTTCAAATTTGTTTGAAAGTGTTTTAAACTAACATATATTGAGGATATTTCCAAAAGAATTTTTAAACTTGTCAATTCCAAGATATATAATTTTCAAAGTCAAATGTAATATTTGGTCACATTTTTTCGCAGTGAGCATTGGATATTAGGATATATTTTACAACTTTTATTTGCTTACTGTTGAAAAAAATTGCTAAAACGAAAACTGACCAAATTTCGGTTAATTTTCAAATTTTTTCTTTGGGAAATTTTAAACTGCATGAAGTCCAATAGTCAAAAGTTTTAATGCAATATCTCTTCTATACAAGTCATCCTCTAAAATCGTTTACAAATAGCTGTTTTCAAAAATGACAAAAAAAGTGACCAAAAATAAAAAAAATTTTACCCTAAATATTCGGATATTTATAGTCGGAATATACGGATATTACCGGTAATCACCGGTAATTACCGGTAAATATCCGTTACCGTCAAATCCCGATTACCGGTAATTTTCGGACCCCTAACCATGACTGCTGATTTAGATCTCTTTATATGGATGCCAATTTTGTTTCCCACATTATACTGCTTGGAATAGCCAAAAATTGTGGTATTTTCTATGAAAATGTTAGAATCCATTAGAACATCATTTAGCAAAATTGAAAATCATTTCAATAGAACATTTTTTTTTTCCCCAAAACCAGAAAATTTATCTAAAAAAAACTTTTTAAAGTAAGCTTAACAAAAGAATTTTATTCAAAACACAAAATAATCCTCCCTCTAGAATCCGTACAATTTACAATGAATCACCATCATTTTATATCATATAAAAAAAAGCCCCAGCAAAAATATGGTTTGTTATTTCACTATTCAATACAGAACATAACAGTCTATAAAAACATAATTACATTTTTATTACAACCTCGCACTTTTTTTATCTCTTCTCTTGGATTTATATTATATCCAAAACTGAATGAAGCAAACTTTCGTGTTTTGTGAATATAAAAATTAAAGAAGCAACAAAAGAAATAAGAAATAAAAAATTTTTTTTGCCAGGCACATCAAGCATGGAAAGAATTCTTTCTCATTGCTTCATTCCACATGGTGATTGATGTTGAAGTCATTAAGCATGTATTTAAAATATATAACCAGTGTGGAGGATGGAATAAGAAAACTACTTGCACTAATTGTTTGCCTTTTCATTTATTTCCATTCTCGAAATTTCTTTCTTTTTTCATCATCATTTCAATATTGTTCAAAAAAATAAAAATTAACTCAAAAAAAAGAAGAGAAAAGAAAAGAAAAGCTAGAGAAGAACAGAGCAATAAGTTTAACAGGAAACTCATGAGCATTAAGCTGAAACTGTTAATTAATTAAAATCATTGGCAATGCATCAGTGTATATAATAAAACCAAGAGGTAAAAAGCATAGAAGAAATGCAGCACAAAAAAAAAATCTTTATAGCAGCTCACACCATGCTTCAATGAAAATCATTTCATGTTTGTAATTGCAACTCTAAAGTTATGAGGAGAAGAAAATGGAGTTATGAAACATGTATATGTACATAAAAATCCATCCATTGCACATGGCAAGGTAAAGTAGAAAGGAAAGAAATTAATGGTGCTATATCTCAACACACGCAAAATAATATTAAGCAGAGTTCAGCGGAACTTGTTAAAAATTAATGTATCATGAGGTTTTTTCATATAATTTATAATCGTGTCATCTTCACTAGATTTCTGTTAGAACTTTTGTTAATTGTGGATAAAATAATAATTTCCTGATTGAAATTGCTTTGAGTCTGTCAAAAAATCTATTAAACATGAGCTAATTATAAGCAGCAGATCAAATGTTCTTGAATGATTTTTGGAAATTTTCGGTGGGTAGACGGAGGAAAAGTTTACTTTGAAATGAGATTGCCCTAAGGTCATGTTATTGTATTAACACCGATTACTAATTATGGAATAAATTAAAATATTGTTTGTTAAATAAACGAGTGAGTTTATTTATAATTGGCAGGTATTTTATTGAAAATAAAAGAGAAGCTACTGGAATTAGTCGGTGATGTGTTAAGGAAGGGCTTTTCAAAGATGCTAAGCAAGGCTTGCTCCTCGATATCACTTATCATTCACAAAGTACGATACTGTCACTCTTTATACTTGAAGCATCTTGTGCAACTAAATAAGGCTGGACTAGAAACCCAGAAGATTACCCATCAAATAGTGGATTATTTAGAATTGCTTGCTAAGAAGGAATTAATCGCGAGATACTTATGCAAAAGCTTTGAGCCTTGATGCTGAATTTTTCAAAAAAGATACAAACCACATCAATTTAAGAGATGTTAGCATTTTCACAATATTTTGACTAGTTGCGTGGACAGATGTATAAATAGATGTAGGCATTAAATTTAAATGGAAAAAAAGAAAAAGTTATTCTCTTTAATCTTTTTTCTCTGTTTACATTTCCTTGGAGACATTAATTTTCACTTTCCATTTTCATTTTCTTTTTCTTTGGAAAATATAAGTCCAAAAATACCTCATAATCCTCTTTTTTTCGAGAATGGAAATAACCATAGAAACACTGAGAGAAATAACAAAAGGATTTTTTTAATTTGTAAACTCTTTGAACTAAATTTTTTATGTTTTTTCATTACAACTTGTCTTAAAATTTGTTATATCCAAAAAATTTTTGCATATCAGACTTTAAACATCAAAAGCAAAAAATTATTTTATTATAAAAAAAAAATGAAGAACTTTTAATCTTACATTCACTCAAATGAATATAAAAAAGGAATTCATCTCTCTTATCATGGTTAGGATGGATGAGAAACTTTACATTGTGTATGTAGGAATAAACCTCATAGTTTATACTTTATTTACATAAGTATCGTATCATCATCGTCAACATTATATGAATGTGAAGAGATATTGTATGTACGTTACAAAATTTATATGTTTGTGGACAGTTATATTTCAATTATATTTTCTACCCCCTTTTTTACCATTCGTTATGGCAGGGGTGCTCAACCTTTTATATTTTTCGGCCTCATTTGGTTGGTAAGCCTCGATAGAATCCACACATGGCTTATAATTCAAACCATATTTCGAATATTTCAGTGCCACAGCACGCAGGTTGCCCACAACTGCACTACATTCATGCACAAAAAAAGTACAAAGTTTTATGAGCTTACGGTGACTTAAATCCATCATCATCATACATGTACTTAAATTCCAAAAGTTGAAGTATTTCTCCTCAAAAAAAAAAAAAAGAATCTGAAAATCTGTTCTCATCTCACAGTAAAATAATTATATTTTGGCAAGGAATGAAAAAGTTGTTCCATTTTCAAAATTCAATTAGTTAGTTTAAATATGTTTACATTTTCAACATTTTCTAAACAATAAATTGCCTTTGGGCTTTTATACTGTTGTTTAAGTCTAATGGTTTTTCCTCAACACAATAGAGACAAGAGCATGGGGAGCTCGTACGATACATTAAACATTTTATGCTTTATAGTAGATGAATGAAATGAATGAATAGAGATATAAGGTACAAAAAGTTACCTTAAAAATATTTTTGTTTTACTCACTCCATAATTTTTAACCATGGAAAATGAGCATGAAGGATGGTTATGATTTCAGTTTGATTGGCTGGATGGGTGAATCGTGAGATTTAAGCAACTAGACATCGTTGAGAGTTAGGATTTTAAGCACTAGCTCAGTACTAATTAGTGGCTGGCTTATAGTTTGGTTTGCTAGCTTGAAACTATTGCTAAATGCTTAAATTAATGATTATTCTCCTTTATTTACAAAATTCTTGGAAATTTTCTCTTCGACAGCAAATCAGACCTTGTTGAGAGCTCTGGTTTGAAACATTAGCTCATTACTATTGAGTTCCTGGCTTATTGCTTGGTTTACTTGCTTGAAACTACTGTTAAATGCTTTAACTAATGATTTTTCTCCGAATTTTTCAATTATAAGTTTATGAAACCTGATAAAACGCTCAATAGTTTCCCCTCGTCAATTATTTGAATTTTTAAAAGCCGTTAAAATTTTGAATTGAAAAGCCGTTAGTAATTTGCTACCTAAACACTAGTCGCAAGCCAAAAATGCGCTCAAGTTCCTCAATCAATAACACGATGACTTTAAACATCTCTTTTTGTTAGAAAGAGAAAAATGCTTTTTCTATGTGAAAAAGAAAAGGACGAATGGGTAGGCATAGGTATCTATAACTCAGAGATTAGATATATTGTTATTTCATAAACCATTATGTGCGTATGAGAGTTACAAAATTTTGTATGCATGTTTTTGCTTGCGGCAATTTGAATTAATTCTTTTGTATTTCTGTGGCATGTAAATTTTCATTTCTTTAGAACATTACTGAATAAATTCGTGGTTGTGGTATATAAGGAAGTAGGAAACCTTTTTCTTGTTATAAAAATGTACCTCATAGACCTTCAAAAAGGAACAAAATAGGCAACAAAAAAAATTGAGAAATAAATAAATAAAAAAGCATTTCTAACCCACATTACAGACTTGTGAGATTGTGGTGAGGAAAATTTTTATTATTTTTTTTTCTATTCAGTCAGGCAAGATAAATTTTTCACTTCACTTCTTCTTCTTCATCTAACTTACTTTATATTTTTTGTATCTATATACTTTTTATAAAAAGCTTTTAAGAGGCCACACTGTTACAGCATAAAAGGACATTCTCTTTAACTTTTTTTTTCTAATGTTATGATGCGTCATGTTATAAATGTGAAAGTTTTCGTAATGAATCATAAAAGTAATAGACTGTAGTGAAGCTTTAGTATATGTGTGTGGGGGTAGATAATTGAAGGAATCTGGCATCTGTTGAGTAAAAATTGTTGAGAAATATTTTCTGAATGATTTTATTTTTCTTCTTTTGGGAGAGAAGGGAACGTTTGGGAATTTTGTAACAAAAGCAATGAAGTCTTTAAACCCTATGCCCTTACTGTAACGCTTTGGATCCCATACAGGGGTGTCTCCAGAATTTTTTGAATTGATCGCAAAATTTGGGATTTGAAAATTTTGGATTTTTCCACGAAAATTGACGATTTTTTTTTCCAAGAAAAAGGAATGATGAAGGAGGAGGGGTTTAACCCCAAAACTCTTAACTCCATATCAATTATGAACACTCATTCCACCTCTTTCCGAAGGAGTTACGTAATTTTCAAACATTTTTTTTACAAATTTTGTACAAAAATTTGATATTTTTACTTAAAAATTGATATTTTTGAAAAGAATTTCTTTTTTATCCAAAATTTGCCTAATCTTTTAAAACATTCCTTTATTGTTCTATTACTGAAAATAGAAATTTCACTGAAAATTGAATTATTTTTCTTAAACCCACTCAAATCGATAAGAATTTACAAATTTAGATTAAAATGTATCATAGAGCTATTCAGAGATGGCATCAATCAAATGTAGCAAGACATAAATAATTTTCCCTAATTTTACTTATAAATTTGTAAAATTAGAAAAAATTGTTTATTTAAACTAAACATTAAACTGCTAAAATACTCTTTCAAAATACTTGTTCAGAAGCTGTGTTATTTATTGCCTGTTTTTTCAAATATATTATAACTAATGCACTAAATTTTACAAGATTTATCTCATTCTCGTAAGAAAACTTGAGGCTAGCAACCAAAATCAATAAAATTCTCTGACAAAATTTATCAAAAACTAACCTAAAATTCAACATTAAAGGTACAAATTCCATTCTTAAACTTCACATTATCTTCAATCTAAACAACTACATAAGAAAGTATGTTAAACATCTTAAAATATTATTTTTCATTACTTATATAGGCATAAAGAGTAACATTTTGATATCATACAGTAATAAAGATAATGGCAAAGAATTTTCAATTTTATAAAAAGGCATAGAAAAAGGAAAGATATAATTTTCTTTATTCTATCCATCTATGATGGTCGAGTGAGAACGATAGAAAGGAGTAGTAAGATGTATGCTTACTTTTCTATTTATTTATTTTTTTTTTGTGGGTTATAAAATGAAGGAGATTCTTCCTTTTTTGTGCTTTAACGGTTGCTTTCTGTCACGTAGTTGATTGGTAGGAGAGAACGAGAGATTTTATACAGGTAGTAGTCATCTATAAATAAACAAACAAGAAAAATATCCCTTTTTCTTGTGATATATTAATAACGTAAATTTCCTATCATGTGTCTAACTATGCTTTCCCGAAATCCCGGTCCCGAAACTTTTCCGGGACCGGGACGGGACCGGGACGGGACCGGGAAATCCCGGGATTTCCCGAAAAAAAAATTGTACTAATAAGTACAATATTTTAATGTTTTTTCAGTGTTTTTAAGCTTAATATGTATTTTCAAAAATTTAATGATGGATTTAAATTTTTAGAACTCTTGAACCTGACTAGTTTTAAATGATTTTAAAATGAGTTTAACTATCACATTCACTGTTTATATGATTATGAAGAAACAAATCTTAGTTATGAGAAATAATCTCTAATATTTGTAGTCAAATTAAAAAGCATTGAACATTTCAATTTTTGAAAAACCTCAAATTAGCTGGAAATCGATAGGTTTATTTAAAAGGGTTTGTTTGGTTTGGTTTATATTATTTGCCACTGTATTTCAGAACAAAAATCAAAAACGATATTAAATTTGAAATTTTTAACTCAAAAACATTCAAAATACGAATTTATAGCTCCATATTTCTCATGTTTTTTGTTTTTTTTATTTTGATTTTAAATTTTTGGTTACAAATTAACGGGTTTTATTTTTATTTTTTTAAGAGTTTATAAGAATTTCTTTTAAAACCTGGTCCCGCGGGACCAGTCCCGGAAGATTTTCGGGACTCGGGACGGGACCGGGACGGGACAGTCCCGGGATTTCCCGGTCCCGGTCCCGGTATCGGGAAAGCATATGTCTAACTCATGGGAAAAAGGTGTATTATGCATAGTAGTTGATAGACTTGAAATTGTAATTTAAATGGAATGAAAAATTGTCCTTTCGGAGTGTTTTTCCTGTATAACTTTAAGGTTAATCTGAATAACTATGGTTGAGTAACTTTTATTTGTGACTGGATACTATTAAGGGTGATTTGGTGTGGAAAATTTGAGATTTATCATTTTGGAACCTGATTGTCGAGGAATGTCTAGCTTTAAAAATTTTGTGAAGTTGAATTGAATTGCTAAGCAGTTGGAAGAATCATAAAAAACCACCAAATTTATTCGAAATCGAAAAATCAAATTTAACGTTTTTTGGAAATTTGAACTTTAACGGTTTCTCAATTTTTGAACGTTGAAAGTTCTAAAATTTTAGTACAAACCATAAACAAAGTGAGATAAAACAATAATTTACACAAATTGTGAGGAATAAGTCATCAAGTCATTAAAAACTAGTCACTAACTAGACGTTAACCTTCCTTTGACCATCTATACTTTTGTCCACTCGACAGCATCAATTGAATTCAAACTATCCGGATATTGACTTTACAATATTCTGCAACTTTGAATGTTTTAATTTGCACAATTTTACAGTCATCACTACAAAGTCTAAATCTCTACATCATTTCAAATTAACAACTTTTTCATCCACCCTCTATTAAGTTACGTCATAAAAAAGGAAATTAAGCTCGCACTGTAATATCCCGGTCAAAAAAAAATTGCGAAGAAAAAAAATCTAATTTGCTATTTCCGTTCTAATTATTACTTTTTACTCTTTCATACATCGTAATTTATCGTAGAGTCAGAAGTGTAGTCAGAAAATTGAGTTGGATGCTGATTTCTTGAATTTTGTTCTTCATGCTTCAAATACCATGTCCAATTACTAAAGAGATTATGATCTTCAAGTAACATAGCCCCAAACAGACAAGAAGCATGCTTATGAGTAAAATCTTGTCCTATCGGTCTAGCTTAACAATATTGAGCATGCTCATTTAGGTGCATAGACTGTTGTCCTTTTTCTATTGTCTGCTAGGTTAAGGATATAGATATAGATATAGATATAAATTACAATTAATATGTGCTATTTGTGAATCAAGCAAGTGAGCATCTAAACTTGTGAAATAGCACAAATTTGGAAATGACTGGATTCAAACTGACGATTCTCGAGTTAACACTCCAAATTTGAGTCAAATGCCATAGAAGCACTTAACTGCCTATTTTAGAATATTTTCCAATTCTCAGAGAGAAGTAGAGAGGAACCCTGACTACACCCCATACAATACAGCAATAAAGCTATAAGAGAGATTATTTTACTAGCTCGAAACAACATTTGTACGATCAATACATTAGTAATTCAGAAAGATATATAATAAAAATCTATATAGCTTATGTCTTTTTATAGAAATTTTTCCTAACGTACTAAGAATTTCATTTTGTATTTAAAAAAGAATGGAATACGTAGGAAGACACAGTAGTATCGTGTAAAACAGATGATGATTTTCTCTTTCAAATAGTGTAAACAATTAGGCAAAAAAATAAAAAAAAAATTGAATAAACAATTTTTTCAAGACTTAAGGTTTTTTTTGTGTGTAGTTAATAGATATTTCAAAATTATTTCGAATTTACCCTCCCCAAGAAATAATAAAGTACAGTAGCAGATTTGATCTATTAAATGTTAGCTCACCATGATTATTTCCTTATGAAAAATGTCTCCGCTGCTTGTTATAGTCGATAATTCACTTATATTATTATTATTGTTAATAAAATTCTGATGCTTCAAACAATCACTTGTAATGATTTCTTGAAAATGATTTCCCACAATTGATGGTAACAGGTCTTGATGCTGATGATCTTGTGAATTTTGTGACGGTATACAATAGCCACAAAAGTTATTATTGTTGTTATTATTACTAATTCTTACACTTGTTTGATTATTATCAATAACAACACTATTATGATTTGCGTTAGCTAATGATTGAGTGATTATATTGATAGAGTTGTAATAAACAGGTTGATATTGATATGATTGAGATGTGGTATTGAGTAAAGGATTGTAAACGTCAGGAGGTGATATAAAGGAGGGTAAATATAAATTGGAACTTGGCGTAGGGAAATACGTCTTGATGCCGGTTTATTTTGTGTGATTTATCCACGAATTTTTAACTAAACTTTTATTTTATTTCTCTCAAGATTGACTTGTGCTTTAAGTAGCGATAGAATTTTGTCTAATACTCCGAAGTAAATGATCGAGAGCTATTTTAAATATTTGTTTTAAATGTGTGAGTGTTACTATCTATTAAGATGTCGATATCACGTTTTTCTGGTTTTTTATCATCTAATAGTAATTCCTTCTTCTTATTTCTTCCCCAAAAAAAAATATTGTCTAGCTTTAGATGAACAATAATTTATGTAAGTTCCTCTCTTGGATTCTTTGTTGTATGAGTAAGTGTCTCGTATTCTTTATTATTTTCTTCTTTCTTTATTCATGAGAATCTCATGAGATAATTGCTCAGAAAGAAGAAAAGAATGCGATAAAATTAAACAGCAACAGGTTTTTATTCTTTCCTTTTTTCTTTTCGCAAAAAAGCCAAGCTTCTTTCTCAATCAAGCTTTATTTTATGATTCTTTACAATTGAACGGGCTTACTTGAGCACAAAAATTTTTTTAATATAAAAGTTTTTTCTTATATCGATTATTAATTCCCAATTCTGTTCTTTCTTTTGAATAATTTAATTAAATTTTTTTCTTTCTATTGAAAACTCTTTTTTTTGTTGTGTTTTAAAAGATTATGTATGAAGAAATTTTTTTTATACAATGAATTTCTTGATTAGATGAATTTTGTATTAAACATATAGATCTGAGGCTTAAAATTGATTGCCTTAGAAAAAGGTTAATTACTAAATTTTGTAGAATATTTTTTAATGATTGTTCAGAGTATTTGTAGAATTGATTGACTTAACGCCTATAATTTGAAAGTTTAATATATATTTTAAGTATAGTTATAGATATTTTTTGTGTTTTTTGAAATTGGATTGTCAAAAGAATTTTTTGATTGTCCAATAATTCACAAGAAATGAAATATTCTTAGAAACTACTTTATTTGATTGTCAAGACGCTTCTTGATTTTTTTTTTATTTCCACTGATCTTATTTACCTTAAATTCTAATCATTTATATAATTCTCAATTCATACAAGAATTTGAAAATAATATATATATATTGAGCTATAATATCTATAATATTTGATTATCGAATCGCGCTTTCTTCTTCAGTATTAAACTTTATTACTATTATTACTAAAAAATACTTCCTTGGCCGTTGACCTTGTACACGTTTTAAAAAAAAATGTAAACAACCTCTGTATTGTTTTTTCTCTCTTGATTTCTTTTCTTTTTTACTTTAAATTCCTCCAAGAATATTCTTTCTTCTTTTTATTGAAAACTTCGACTTCTTTCGATATTTGCTTCGTTTCCACTTTCTGTATTTCTTGTTTTTTTCAACTTCTTGAAGCTTCTTTCTTCATTAACTCTTTCTTATATATTTCTCCTTCTTTTTTTTGCTTTTTCTTACACAGCTTTATTCTTTTGCTCATATAACGTAATAAAAATTATTTTTTTTTGCAGGCTTTTGCGGTTTCTACTCTTAATATATGATTTCTTTTCTTAAAATTCTTCTTTTCACATTTAATGATTTCTAAAATGAATGACTTATTTTAATTTGTCACTTCTTATTTGATAGTCGAAAACAAAAAAAATTACACTTGAATTTGTGAATTTTATGAGAAAAAAATTAAATTTTTTCACTAGAAATTGTTCAATTTTTTATAAATGATATGTATGTATGTATAAGTTTTAATTCTTTTAAAAATATAGTTTTTGCACATACATCACAAGAAAATTCTTTTCTTATATTTTTGTGATATTAAAAATCACTTTACAAATTTTTTTTATATTTTATTAAATTTCTTGAAAAATTAAAAAAAAAAAACTTTTTACTGTAAATTTTATTATAAAAATTGACAAAGTTACCCTCAATTTAGAGTTATGATCTTTGGTATATGACGGAGTATTTTTTTATTTAATTTAGATTTTCAAATAAGCTCAATTTTTATTTTTATAAATCCTTGAAAATCTCGCAAAATAAAGTCAAAAGTCAATCTCAAAATTATTATGAAAAAATCTCAAATTTGTCACACTTTTTTGATATTAAAATAATAATAATAATGCACCTAGTTTAGGATTGGATATTGTAATTATTTTTATAGGAAAAAGGAAGAATGGAAAAATTTCTCTCAATTCAATTTCAGTCACTTTCGTCGATAGATTTAATTCCTCACTCAATCCGGATGAATGAAGCTGAATTTTACTACTTTTTTTTTTATTAATAATTATAAGTCAGGTGGCAGGCAATTTAAGAAAAAAAGCAAACACACTAAATTTTTAAGCTCTTCTATTGTTTTTTTTAACCGAAAACAAATCCAACAAAATTTTTATTTTAGCTAATTTTTTTTATTTATTTATATTTATTTCACTTTATTTATTTCTGAATTTAATTGCAATGATATATATATTTGTGTGATATAACACTAGAGCGGCAGATAGAGAATGATTGTATATATTTTTGGAACGGGTTGAAGCGATGAAGACTGTATAAAGACTGAAACTGAAGAAAAAAAAATTGACTGGTTTCTACTTTTTCCACATTTCGACGTCGAGAGGTAATAACAATAAAGTGAAAAAAAAAAAAAATTGTATGTAATGTAAAACATGTACAGAGTTATAATGTGTACATATACAAAGAGAAGCATAGCATGTTATAGAACGATGATGATACTAAAATGATGATGATGCCCCAAAATGAAAAAAAAAGAGAGAAGGAACAATGCGGGGAGATAGAGAGAGAGAGAGAGAAAGAGAAGCAACAGTGTTGAAAAATAATAATTTTTTCTTTCCTTCTTTTCTTTCTTTTCCGAGAGAAATTCTCTCTTTTTTTATTCAGCAGCACAGCTCCACAGCTTTCGTGTGCTACAGAAAGAATCTTTCTTTCGATATGTATATACATATATATAGACCCTTGAATACATGGCTATAAAAAAGAGCGAAAGGTTCTTTTGAAATGAAATGAAAAAAAAAATCCGGTTACCTCAAATGATGGTAAAAAAAATTCTTAACATCGCTTGTTGCTCGTTTTACACTCATACAATTGAATGAAAAGCAACAGGGCAACAATTTCCCACTTTTTTTTTGATATTTTCGCCTATTCATACACAATGCCATGCGCACTTTATGAATTCTTGCAGGGAATGATGGAAAAAAAGTAAGATAAATTTATAATAATTTTACAGGATTTAAAAGTCATTTTGGCTCTTAATGATTCAGTAAAGTGAAAAATTTTTCAAAGGACTTAACGTCTTATCGTTCCTATTTTATGAAAATATATTTTAATTTCTATGTCAAAAGGTAGAACTTTTCACCGTCAATGATAAATGTTAAACAGTCATTAATCATTCCTCAATTGAGAATTTTTCCTTTGAATCCAATTTTCCCCTCTTTTTCCCCACCTGTTTTTTTCCACATTTCTCGGTCAATGATATGTCTGAATATATATTTAGAACATGTTCTAATACTATCATTCAACATAAAAATCATTAAGCATTTATATATACTATATACTTGCATATGTAGCATCAATTATTGATTTGACTGTAAAAAGGTACTTCAACACTATCGTAGATACATATTTCCATACAAAGTTATGATTTACATTAATGTTTTATGAATTTAGTTTGAATATTTTGTTGAAACTTGAAAGGTATTTTTCTTTTGGGGAAGAATTTAACGATTTTAAGGGAATTTTGTTGACATTTTATTAAAAGTTTTCAATTTTTGGAAGTTTTTTTTCTTCATAAATATTAAAATTTTTAAATTTTCAATAAATTATTCTAACTGTTTTGTCACTTGAATTGACGATAATTTTAAGTGGCAACAACTTTTCCACGCAATATTCGACAACTTTATTCTTTAATTTTTAAATTGAAAATTAGAGAAATTTAAATTTCAAAAAATCAGAAAAATTCAAAATTTTAAGTGAAAATTCGAATTTTGAATCGACAATTTCAGTCAAAAATTCAAAGTTTTAATCACAACATTCAAATTTTTAATCAAACAGTTCAAAATTTCAATTAAAAATTTTTAAAATTATTCTTAAAATTCAAAATTTTAATCAAAAAAATTCAAAACTTTAATCAAAAAATTTAAAATTGTTGTCAAATATTTCCAAATTTTAATGAAAAAATTCAAAACTCTTCATTAAATTCAAATTTTCGGTCAAAAACTTAAATAAATTTCCGATAAGTTCAAAAATTCTATGAAAATTCATCAAAAAATTTTAAATTTTAACCAAAAATTCAATTTCTATACAATGTTAATCAAAAGAATTAAAAAATTTAATCAATATCAATTTAAAAGTTCCAAATGTTAACCAAAAAATTCAAAGCTTTAAACAAGAGTTTCAAAGATCTTTAAATTCAAAATTTTAGTCGAAAAATTCAAAGTTTCACCAAAGAAATTCAAAATTCTTCGTAAAATTCAAATTTTCAATCAAAAAGTTAAAAAATTTCTTGATAAGTTCAAAAATTCCCTGAAAATAATAGTCAAAAAATTCGAAATTTTAGTCAAGAAATTCAAACTTCTAATGAAAAAGTTCAGAAACTTCCAGAAAAATTCCGAAATTCCTCGAAAACTTTGAAATTCTAACCAAAAAACTAAAGTTTCCCCAAAAATATCCAATAAAGTTCCCCTCAAACATCCTCCAAACAACAACATCAACAACATTCTCACAATTACAAACCAAACATCAATTTCAAAGCATACAGCTTATTTTACCCTAATTAACATTGCAAAAAACAAACAAAAAATTAAATTTAATGAAACACGTCTTTGTGGTGACGAACAATCATCATCTAAAAAAGTACCCTAAGAATATATATTGCGACTATCAATGATGACACAATCTTCTGACTTCAGCAACAACAACGAAGAGAAAGAAGAGAAAAAAAATATTTTCATTGCATCATGTCGAGTCTGGCGTGTAGCAATACAGCACAACATTGTGTATGAGCGAGAAGGAAAATCATCCATACGAAAAATTTTCTTTTTTTTACGGAGAGGAAAAAAAAGTAAATGAGGCGAACTTATAACTTATGTCTAAGGAGGGAGGAAAAACATTAACAAAAAAAAAGATCCGCCAAGGCGCAACTAGTTGATTACAGGTAACAAAGTCAAGAGCGAGACAGTTTTATTCTCACAATTTTCACGAAGTAAAATTTTCGGAAATAAAAAAATGCCGACGAGTGGCAGACGTTTTACGAAGGATACACGAAAATTAAGCTACAAGCAACATTGTCCTCATTCGTGATGTGAAAAGCACTGCCAGACTCCTCCACAGCACATTTTTTTGTGTTCGTTTGCTGCCTTGCTTTTTGAATTTTTTTGTATATTTGGTATTAAAAACAATTCGAAATGACACATTTAGCATGTGGAAAATTATTAAAAAATTATCGATTTAGTTTACTTTTTATGCATAATTTTTTTAATGGGGGTTTGTGGGTTATTTGGAGTTTGGGAATCTTTATCAGCATACTATAAGCATTTAAGGTCAAAACTAGCTTTAAATGCTTCTGATTTCTCGTTTCTGCATAGTTGGGTCGATCCAAAATCTGGGATTAGATCGGCATGACTGAGACTGATGGTACTAGATGATGGCAAGTCTCTGACTCGGAAATGGTACCAGATCATGGCATGACACCAAGTCAGAGTCATGTCAGCCTGTGATCGGATTTTGGATCGAATGACTAATTTATCTGCTTTGTCAGCAGTTAGTCAGCATCACAGTTTTGAACCGAAATTCAGATTCCTGAGTTCTAATTTGTTGCTAAAAAATACGTAAGAACCAGACATGAATTTGTCCATTAACTAGTCCCTAACAGGCAAATAGACCACGTTTAGGCACCGTATTGATATTTCCATACCATTAAGCATCTCTGTTTGTGAGCTTCAACGTATCATTGTCCACTCAAGATGGACCCAACTACCATATATGCATTAATTCAAAATTCTCCAAAATTCTCCCCAACAATCTTCAGAATTTCCATTAAAAAACCAAATAAGAATCTCATTCTAGCACCTTAATCTTCTCCGAAAAATAGCTGTAATAATGCTCAGAACAAGAGCAACAATCTCGTAAAATTTGTATGCAGTAATTTATTGTTCAAACGGTCATTTGTACTTACTATTTTTTTTTGTTGTTCTTGCTCATTCCTCTCTTTTTCTCAATAATTTATGGACATGTTGAAACGTTTTCTAGTTAATGTCGTAAATGGCATTCAGCTTCTTATATTATTGTTGCTCGTGTCTTTGTTGAATATCTCACCAAAAGAGAGTTACTGATAGAGTTTATTTGTTCTTGAAGGAAACCCGAGCAGAACAGTGTGTCTGTAAGGGCACCGGAAAGTCGCCGTGTTAATTGTAAGACTTGAAGGTCCTTAACAGACAAAGAGCTTGCTTTGATACTTGCGAGTATGCTTTTTGCTTGCTCTACTCTTGAGAGCATGCTCTTTACCTGCTAGGAGATGTCCTAACGACATCAATGTGGCGTATTTCAACTCATCTTTATGACGAAAAAGCCGGTTTGAAGCATTGTGCTGTTCGGGCAATGGACATTATTGATGTTTAGTATTTTCTGGTTGTCTGTCATTTTGATAGAGTTTTTTGATTGATTTTTTCCTATCCCGGAAGCAAATTTGGAAAGTATGAAGATGTGTCCAAAAAATTAAACAAGTACTCGTTACTATCGAGTATCTTCAGCGCATTCTTTGCCAGTGATCAGAAAATGACTTCAAATTTTCTTACGGTTTTAAAGAATTTGAAAATTTTCTCTGAATAGTTCATATAGAAAATAATATTTATAACGGTTATTCAAAATTCAAATTTTCAAGTGAACTTGTTCATCCTTAGCCAACTTCAGACATGTTTACAAATGAAATATGAATGAAATTAAAATCATGAATTATCGAATTTAAGAATGATTACAAGATTTAAGACTATATGATGCGCCAATAACTCAATAACACTGATCTTACAAAGTTCATTTGAGCTCTCTACGATGTCTGGTAGACGAGTTTTTAACAGCAATCGATTAAGTTCTCCAAAGTCTCGGTTTCGACAAATTCTCGAGACCGAGACCGTGACCGAAACTAACTGGGAAGTCCCAGGATCGAGCTCGTGGCATCAGGAACCATTACACTGGACCTACCGGACAATGTGTTTTATTAACTTCCTTAAAATTAAAGTAACCTGAAGATAGTAACATATTTGTAATTCAATTTTGATATTTCGTCAGACACATCAATCAGTTTAGATTGTTTTTGATAGGTTTTGTACGTAGTCTTGTATGATAAAAAAGCTCATGAATTAAAAATTTATTAACTTTTATAAGAAAATTTTCTTTTCAAGTAAAAACTCTTTGTACTTTATTCATATCAAACCCAACTGTGTGTCTCAAAACTTGATGTAATTGTAATATGTCGGTTTATTCTCTAACCTCCCGCATTACATTTTAATAAATTTTTCATATCAAAGAGCTCCTTTTTGATGATCCCTCATGCCTGCTTACATCTAATATTATCATTTCGAGTATTATTTTTGTACTCTGTTATTGCATGCAGGTATAATACAAAGGAAGTTGAGTGAGATAAGAATTGATGAAATGAAGTGAATGGAACGCATTGTTTTAGGCATACAATGTCCTCAAACTGAGCAACAAATCTCATACTGAGCAACAACCAGCAGTTCTTCTAGAACACATGCTAAAAAATTGACATCGGTGACGGTAGTAATCTAATTTAATTAATAACAATGAAGAGTATGAAAGCTCATCACACTTTCATTCACATACCAAAAAAGAGAGAAGACTTATGCATGTAAAATTCACAGAATGAGGCCACAAACAATTTTTCAATAATTCTACTATATTCCCTTTGAAGTCGTACATGAATATTGCGAATTTTATGCATGATAAAGGATTATGAGTTTTGTGCTTATAAAAGTATTATTTTTATTATTATTATTATTATTTAGTTAAAAGACTTTTGATAAAGGCAATATAACTCAAGTATCACATAAGTATGTAGAAAGGAGTGGCGGTTTATTGGAATTTTTGATTTTTTTTTTGTCTCTTTTATTCTTTTATTTTTGATATTCATGAAAAAAAAAATTGAAAAAATGTTTTTGAGAAACAATTTTAAAAAATTAAAAAATGATTTTGAAAATTTAAAACTTTAAAAATTAAATTTACAAATTCAAAAATTTGATTTTACAAATTTGAAAACTTGATTTTAAGAACTTAAAGACTTGATTTTAAAAATTTTATTTCTAAAATTTAAAAGTTGATTTTAAAAATTTAAAATTTAATTTTAAAAATTTAAAAGTTTGAATTCAAAAATTTATTTTTGATTTTTAATTTTATTTCTAAAATTTAAAAGTTGATTTTAAAAATTTAAAATTTGATTTCAAAAATTTAAAAGTTTGAATTCAAAAATTTAAAAATTTTAGTTCCAAAATTAGATTTTTAAACTTGATTTCTAAAATTTAAAAATTTGAATTGAAAAATTTAAACATTTGATTTTAAGACTTTTAAAAATTTAAAAACTTGATTTTAAATCAATTCAAGACTTTGTAAACCAAATTCAAAAAATTTAAAAATTTAAACTTTAAATTCACTTTGAAAACTTTTTCATACAAATCTAAAATCAATTTTCAAAATTTTTCAATGAGTGTGCAAATTTTCCCTAGCGCACGTAGAAATTCTTACAATATTTTAAGGGACATGTTTTACATACTATTTAAGTTTAAAATTATTACCCAATTAACAAGATTCAAAATCACATTAACCGTGATTTATGCTTTATATTCATTATTTGGCAATAAAATATCAAAATTTACTATCAAAGATTTCAGGTTTGATGCTTGATCGGAGATAAAAATTATAAAAATTTTCTCAATCACGTATTTCTAATTTTAGAAAGAAATCTTCAATTTTGAAGATCATTAAAATCTATAAAAAAAATTTTGTGGGGAAAATGTAGACTTTTAAATTGATTTTTATAGGAGTGAATGGACGAATAAACATGTTTTATTGGATAGATTAGAAGGCTAATTAATCTGACGTGAGGCCCTTCCTGGCCTCTTTTCAATATTGTAGCTGAATTTGGTGAGAATATTAAGAACTAAGCTTAATAGGTTCTTAATTGAAATTTGAAAAAATAAATGACAAATTTACACTTTTTAAGATTTTTTAGATTTCAATCAAATTAATAATTAGTACCGAATTTCCACCAATAATTAGAATGAATGAAGATAAAAATGTAAAAATTGTGTAAATTTTAATTTGAAAATTGCAAAGAAAATTTTACTGCTACTTAGGAAAAACCGAAGTGGAAAATTGAAAGAATAAACTTAATTAGGAAAATATCAAAAAAGATGATTGGAAATAAATAATGCCTGAATAGGACAAGTTGGTTAATCGATCCATAATCTGACACTAGATCGGCATGACCCTGACATGGTGCCAAGTCATGGCATGACACCAGGTCAGAGTCACTCCTGACTTGATCCAAATTTTTGATCAATTAACCAATTCATGCCATTCAGGATGAATGGAATCAGAAAAAATATTGAAATTATTTTTGAAATTTTTGCAAAAAATTAAAATTTATCAGATTTAAAAAGAGTTTTAGTCAATTTATCAATGAATTACTCAAACACCTGCACAACAACACAATTTATAATTCAAAAAATAAGTTTAGTGATGTGCTGTTTTGACATCTGCTTCCTTAATTTTCAATTGTATTTTATGATTGAATTGACTGAAATTGACGGATGTAAAGATAAATTAATTAAGATTATATGCAAATTAATATATTTATGGCGAAAAATTATAATATATTCTAACTTTAGAAAGAAGAGACAGCGAAAGCAGACAATTGTTTATGTTGATTTAATTTAAATATTTTGAAAATGTTTGGAATTTAATTTGTTATTGAAAAACAAAATTTTTAAACTTTTTTCCAATTTTATTCAATATTGTGAAAGATTAAAATTTGTAAGAAATTTTTAAATTCAAATTTTATAAAAAATTTAAGTTCAAACTTTTTAAAACATTTAAATTCGAAATTTTTAAAAATTTTAAATTTTTTGAATTCAAACTTTTCATAATTTTTAGAAATTTTTAAATTCAAACTTTTCAAAATTTTTAAAACTCAAAATTTTTAGAAATTTTTAAATGCAAATTTTTAGAAATTTTTAAATGCAAATTTTTGAAATTTTTAAATTCAAAATTATTAAAAATTTAAAATTCAAAAATTATTAATAATGCCAAATTAAAAATTTTTAAAACTTTTCAAATCAAAACATTTAGACATTTTTAAATTTGAAACTTTTAGAAAAATTTAAATTCAAAATTTTTAAATTCAAAATTTTTAAAAATATTCTAAATTTGAAATTCATTTGTTAAAAATTTTCTTTAATAAATCTGATAAATTTCTATAATTTTTTATGCAAAATTCAAAAATGAAAACTCCAATTTTTCTCTGAACCATCCTTAATATATACAACAGGTATTCTTATGTAGAGTAAAAGTTATTGTTATAAAGATGAAAGATTACTTGTACTATAAAACTATAAAAAACATGTTGAAAGAGTGAGTAAAAATTTATATAAATTGAAACTATTGAATAATCAGAGGAAATTTAATTATAGGGAAAAAAAGTTAAATAAATAAATAAAAAAAAAAATAAAATAAAAATAAATAAATTATGTAGATTGAATTTGTGTTGTTAACTCACCTTTATTCCTATATGTACTGTTGGAAAATCTGGATGCAATGTTGGAGTTAAAAGTGGCAATGGCAATGGCAATGGAAGATTACCTACTTGCATCATTGCAACCACCTGTAAATAAACCAAAAAGGACATAAAATGTGATTATTACTAATGGTATATTTAATGTATGTATTAATAGTGAGTCATAATCATGAATTTTTGATAATGCACTTTTATGTACATGAACTATAATGAAAAGCACTTTTCCTGTCCTCAACTAATTTATTTTTCCTTTTGTGCCGTATTCCACATTATCATAATCGCTTTTAACATGATTATAGCCATATTTTTTATATATACTAGATATGTGTGTTATGTTTAGCTGAATGTCTGGTACTTAGAGAATATCATTAATTTTGGTTACTACACTCATGAAAAAACTTCAAAAAAAAGTTTTCAAGTTCAGATTTTAAATTTCAATTTTTAAGTTTTTGAATTTTTTTAAATTTTGTAACAATTTAAAAAAAATTAAAATTTTTAAAAAAATTGGAAAGAATATCAGAAAATATTTATAAAATTTCAAAATTTAAAAAATTTGTTAAAATTTGAATGTTTAAAATTGTCAAAATTTGATTTTTCAAAATTTTCGAAATTTGAATTTTAAAATTGCTAAACTTTCTTAAAAAATTTAAAAATTAGATTTTTAAAATTGTCCAAATTTGAATTTTTAAATTTGTTAAAATTTGAATTTTTAAAAGTGTCGAAATTTGAATTTTGAAAAGTGTCGAAATTTGAATTTTTAAAATTGTTAAAATTTGAAATTTTAGAATTGACAATATTTGAATTTTTAAAATTGTTAAAATTTGAATTTTTAAAGTTTGTCAAAATTTGAATTTTTAAAATTGTCAAAATTTGAATTTTTAAAATTGTCAAAATTTGAATTTTTAAAATTGTCAAAATTTGATTTTTTTAAATTGTTAAAATTGTCAAAATTTGAATTTTTAAAATTGTTAAAACTGTCCAAATTCGAATTTTTGAAATTCTTTAAATTTTATTTTTTATAATTGTAAAAATTCTGCAAAATTTTTCAATTGAAAATTCGCTCAAAAACTACGTTTCAATCAATTAAATCCAAACTATCGCAGCTTATCGTACTGCATTATAATGATGACAATGATTATTGTGAAAATATTGTATGACATTAGTCATTTCATGGGGAAAAAGAATGTCCACATTAATTTAAGTTAAATGTACAGGAACGAACGGCAAGTATGAAACTGAACACTCTCGGGCATGTTAATTAAAGACTCTTTTTTTATTTTATTTAAAAATTATACATTAACATTCGAATTTCGATGTATTCTCATAGGGAAAATTTCAATTTTTTTCGGAATTAGCGAGAATGTTTATCGAAATAAAAGAGAATTTTTGGAACGTTTAAAAAATTCATTTTTCCCCAATTTTTTTTATAATATTATTATTTTCAGTAAAAGAAGCAACAATTATCGTAATTAAAATTAATTTAAATTAACTGTCAAGCCCTTTCAGCAGTAAATTTTATTTATATTATATATTTTGGTAAGCCTGAAGCAGTTTTTTTTTTTGTGCTTATTTTGCGTTTTTTGTTTGGTATGTTTTTGTATAGAAATGGGAAACTTGACACATGAGAGAGGAAAAATTGAAAAAAAAAAATAAATAAACTCTTTTTTATTAAAAAAAAAGTTAGAATCAATTACATGTGTAGGTTTGTGGAACAGGGAAGGAGTTCTATTTTGAAGAGACATATGAATTTTTAAAGAATTTTTAATTAAAATGACGAATTTAATTCCATTTTGATCAGATGAATGGCTGAAGCTTGATATCTCATCAACCAGACAGTCTAGAGAGCTGGGATTTGAAGCATTAGCTCTTTCTTATTGAGTTACTGGCTTATCACTTGATCAGGTAGCTTAAAACTATCTCTAAATGCTTTAATTAAAGAATATTCTTCAAATTTTTCAATTTAATTACAAAATTCTTCAAAATTTTCCCCTCGTCAAATTTTTAAATTTGCTTTAACCGTTAAATTTCAAATCAAATTTGACCGTTACTTTTTAATGAGACTTTTTGAATTTTTTTGAACAATGAATTCCAAAATTCTTTTGAATTTTTCAAAATTGTCAGAAAATTTGAATTAAATAAACCCGTTAAATGACAAAAGCCTTCAATATTTAAAAATAAATTCACGAATTCTTGAATCTTGAATTAAAGACAAAGAATTTAGTTCATGATAAATATACTTAAGTCTCTCAAAAAACATGAGGAATTTCATCATTTTGTCTCCAATTTTTAAAACTGTGTTAAATTAAATTAGCAAATTTTTGCAAATTGCTTACAAATTTTTATGTCAAATTAAACATTTGAAAAATGATAAAAAAAATGTTCATCTTATTTTTTTGATAAAAAAAGACTTTCAAAAAATAAAACATTCAAAACATCAAGTAACTCCTAAAAACATCATTAATTCTCTCCCCTTCACTTAAATTTACTAAAAAAAAAAATTGAGGAAAAATATATATTTTTTCACATGAAAATGAGATTGTATTCACACAATGAAGTCATGTGCGCACATATAACTCAATTTAATAGTGATTGAATTTATGTACACATAACAAGTTCGAATTTTTCACACTTTATCTCATCGCAATGCCTGTTGCTTCGCATTTTCAAAAAAAAATATATGTACACTCTGTATACACATTGAATGAGCGCTTATTTTGAACTGCTACGTTATTGTGTGGTAGGAATAAAAACGAAATGGAATTTTTTTTTTTGCGTATATTTATCAGAAAATAGAGGAAATGAAAATTTCAACTTAAGGGATTAACGAAAAAAAAAGTCAGTTATTTTTATGTGTATACATTTAAAGTAAATTGCTACAAAGTATCAATTTAAAAAAATGCTTTAATAATTATTATTATTATTTGGGTGTTCAATTTTACGGGATATTAATTAGAATTAACAATACAATTCAGCTATTCAGATCATTGAGATCCAGAGATGCGCTTGGGTGATTCTCGGGCTAGTAATTGTTTAACGAGTGAGGGTTGCGTCAGACCTCTGCATTCAGTAGATTTACAGTTTAAAGTCAGATCAGGAGCTGGTTTCTTAACCTCCCAGGGATATTCTACACCACTTGGTTGTGCAGGGCTATTATTCTTTGTTATCTTACCCCACCTTATCCTAGGTTACCCTTTTCCATCTTATTCTAGATACTCTAAAGTTGAACTCCCTTCTTTGTTATCCTGCCCCACCATATCCTCAGTTACCCTATCCTAGATACTCTAGGGCAGATCTCCTTAGAAGGTTACCCCTACCTAGAGTAGATGAGGTACTCTAAAATATCCCTCTATCTACCGTATATGGTAGAGTAGATTATATCGCGAGTAGGTTAAGAAATCGGCCCCAGAACCACCTTTTAGATGTCATTACTGAGTGTAACCTACAAAGGAAGACTATGAATAGGGAGGCCATCTGCTGTATTTTTGTCGGGACGCTGCTGTACTGTTCACTTTTGCTGCTGTGTCGCGACAAAGCCTCAAATTGTCCCGATTTTTCGAAAAGTGCTCCGATATTTTGCGAAAATTCTCTGGCCGCCCTAACTATGAGGCGCATTTATGCTACTTATGATTCGAAAAAGGACAAATGAAAATAGTCTCCTGCCGAGTCTCGAACCCATGACCGCATGGCCGGATGTAGCAATAATTAAACACCGGAGTACTAAACCATTCCACCATCGAGCCACTCTGCCTCATTAAAAATATTCTCATTATTTTGCACAGTTAAATTATAATCAATGCATAAAAAAGCAAAAAAAAATCTTTAATTTCTAACAATAAAACTCGATTTTTGCAATTTTTAATAATCTTTTTAACTATTAATGATAAATAGCAAGCAACAGAATTAATTCAACTTTAAGTTTTTGCCAATGAAATTTCATAAATATTCAAAAGAATCACATGTTTATTCATACTTCTTTTTTATCGATTTATATGAATCAAAAGTGACCATTGTCTGAACAGTGAAGAATAAGAAGACATTCTAAAAACCTGTTTTTAAGATGGCAAGTTGTACGCAAAAAAGAGCATTAAAAAATTCTTTCAGCATTCCTCATTCACATCGCTTTTTTTATATTTATCATTTTTGTCTTCTTTCACATCTTTTTTCGTACAGACATGATTACATGTCTCTTTTTTGTGCACATTTACTGAATGCTTGGATGATGGTGAAGCTTTTATTCTATTTGGTAATACTAAAAGAAGTTACTTAAACTTTTACATAATTCTCTCTCTTTCTGTTTTTTTGTGAATGTGTGGTTACTTTTGATGCCCATCATATTGATCGGCACTCAGAGAAAGTTTCTTGTTCATTCCCGAGTGACATAAATGAAGATGGCGTCATAACGGAGGTCTTGACGGAAGTGCTGACGGAGGATTTAAACCAAGCGGCACAATGTGGTATTCGATGTAAAAATGGATCAAAACCCGCCACAACAGTCATTAAAGCAACTTCAGATTCGTTAATAAAAAGGAGCAACAATGCTCTTGTTTCCTTGACCTGCTGTTCGGTAAAGGCTTCCCGAAAGCTCTTTAATACTAAATGAAAGCCGCTTCCATGTGACATCCAAATGACTGCAATATAAAACCCACATGGAGTTATATGGCATGCCAATGAAGACATCCTCATGGCTGCCTTATCACACCTATTTCGAGGCGTACGATACTCAATTAGAGTCATCCATATGGCTGCCCTATGACACCCACATAGAGGCATTCAAATGCATTCAAATAATATGACATTCACATACAGTTGCCTTCGGTACAACCATTCTCAATCTATGTCGCTCGGTATTCACCGCAAAACATGAATTGAATGACGAAGGAAATGATTATAAAAAAAACTTGTGAATTTCGAATAGCAAAAATAAAAAAAATTAAAATCTATAAGCAAGTTTTACGAATTGATATCAATTCAGTTTATTTGCACTAATCAATTTAAATCAGGAAGTTGAATTCTAAGTGAATCCAAGCGGATGCAATGAAATTTATTTAACAATTTAGTTTTTTTGTTAGCATTAGTTAGCAATGTGTTGTGACTTTAGGATTGTTTTTTTGATTTAAAAGTAAGATGAGATGATGATGATGCAGTGGTCGGTCATCTTAGTGGGGAAGGGGCTGTTCACTTATTAGGTATCGTGAGAAATTGACTTTCTGACCTTCCCCACCTCTCATTCTTAACAAATTTCTATTTTCTGGTGGAACCGACTAGGATTATTCATCCCAACGTCTAGTTACATATAATTTTGACATTCTATGGCAAGTTCCTGAAATGTCAAGTATGTAGATAGAGCTCATGAAGCTAGAGGGTCGACAAATTGTAGCCTATTCCATTTGGGCATGCTGTTCCTTGCTGGATGACCTAAATTCCCAAAATCTCATCATCTCCCCCCTCATAACCTCAAAAACTCATCTCACCAACCCTGCTTTTTTACCCCACAAAACCATAAATAATCATACATTGAATCTACAAGAGAACATTTTAAGCTTGTCGTTGAAATTGGATTTAATTCCGCGTCATATTTTTCTTCTCTCTCATAATATTTACTAGTTACATTTTTCATCTGCTATTCCTTATCTCTCGCCTCTTTTTGAACCATATATCTTTACAAATCCTCTTGCTATGCTTTCTGTCTGCTTCTGTGTGGCAAGAGCGTAAGACTATGAGATACAATTTTTATTTTGCAATGACTAAACATATAGTTTGTACATCTTGAAATTAAATCAAGAATAAAAATTAAAGAATGGAAAAGTTTTTCATTTCCAATGTATAATTCTGATACTGTGGGTAGAAGAGATAGAAACAAAACGCAACAGGATAGAGAAAAAAAGTGTTATAATGACTTTTCCTTGAGTAAACTCAGGAGTGAACGAATGCGGTTGAGTGTTTCAGGGGCTAAGGTTGGTTTTGGAAAGTTTCGAAAAAATCTATCCCAAATTACACAAATCAGTCTGTTCATTGATCCAAAATCCGGCACTAGACAAACACGATTCTGGCATGGTGCCGGATCCAAATCGAATCCATCAGATTCAAGTCTGTCTGGAGCATAGCGGCTGATTCATTGGGCAGGGAGACGGTTTTATGCGATTCGAGTATAGATATAGTTAAGGTTTTGAGGTCTTTTAAGCTTTAGAGTCTGAACCCTCGAACAGACTTGAATCATTCTCATGATCATGCTCACAAAATTGTGCACGCTCAAAACGCTTCATGAGTCATAAGCAAGCTAATTTTGGTGAGTAAGCTTATTGTCTGTTAGGGACAATCAATCTTTTTTACAAGTTTTAGTAGAAAGATTCATAATATTTTTAAAGTTTGTCGATATCGACATAATCCCTCCATAGGTCATCTGCCGAACTGCGCATCCTATGAAAGAAGGCACCGGCGAAAAGTGACAGCTTGTGGAAGGTAAGTGGAAGGAGCCATTGACGGAAGACTGCGATCTTTGCATGAGGCTATCTGTGGAATGTGGACTGATTAGTGATAAAACCCGGCTTTTAACAGTTCTTCTTCAGTCCAGCTTGGCATAAGCCTAGTGTCAGATTTGGTGAAATTTGACCTTTGATCAGAACCGAAAGCTATGTTACTATGTTGTGTGTCTTTCGGATGAGTGTCAGTTTCGTATACAGGAGGGTAAGGGGATTGAAGGACCTGAGAGTCGACCAATCCTTCCCTTTTGGTCACATGATTATTTGTCCTGATGAGTACTATAAAAATGGAATCACGACAAAAATGCTTCATCCCTGCATTTAAAAAAAAAAGAATTCTTCTATCTCGCCCGGTATCAACTTTTTATCATCCCGCAATTTCTTTCATTTTCAATTTTCTCAATGTTTCCATTCTTATGCTGAAAACAACAGAAGAAGAATAAGAAACAAAAACTTTTCTTCCTTCTCGTCTTCCTTCACTTCTTTTAATTTATGATAGTAAAAAAAATTATAAAATATATTTTATAGCTGAATGCAGCGAAGATGATGGAGAGAAGAGATTCTTCATATCCACCCGTAGAAGAAAAAGGAAAAACATTTTTTTGTTGAATGAAAATATCACGAGTGTGTCAAAAGCAGTCAAAACACAAAAAAACGAATGTTAAAATTCATTAAATAAGATAAATTTAAAAACAAATTGGTTTTGTGCTATAAATTTTATTAATTAAATATATCTAATGTCTTGTTATATTTTAATGGGACAATTTGGTGATATTATTTTTGTGTTTCATGTCTGGACTGACAAAATATGGGTCAGACAAAGTAAAATGAAGGAAATGATCGTAAATTTTAGACAGTGAAAAAAAAAGTCACGCGAGGATCAAAAAAAGTGAAAATTTTGAAATTTTTATTTTAAGAAAGCTTTAAAATGTTTTTAAAATTAAATGACTCATTTTAGCTTTAACAGCTGTTCGGTATATGCTTGGCGATTGCCAAATTCTGGCATAAAACCCAACTTTTGTCACTTTGCTTAAAGCAACTACTATGACATTAAGAGAAGCTTAAGATGAATTTGCTTGATTCTATCACGTTAATGAAGCCTCACCACAAAATTTAATATCAGTCAATCTGACCCTAGACAGCAATACTGTTGCCAATTTCACTTGGCAAGGAGGACCTTGCAAAAGACTGAGTTTAAAGCGTCATCTCATGAGAGCAAATGGGTAAGTATTAGGCATTCCTATGGTGCCGGTTTTAACAAATTCTTTGACCGGAATCAAGATTTTAACCGGGACCGAGACTTAGATCAAGAACGAGACTGAGACTGGGACGGAGACAGAGACTGGGACGGAGACAGAGACTGAGGAATGAAAACTGAGGATTGAGAGTTGAGAGTTGAGGACTGAGGACTGAGGACTGAGGACTGAGGACTGAGGACTGAGGACTGAGGACTGAGGACTGAGGACTGAGGACTGAGGACTGAGGACTGAGGACTGAGGACTGAGGACTGAGGACTGAGGACTGAGGACTGAGGACTGAGGACTGAGGCCTTGGTTTTAGTCTTAGTACATGTAGTCATTATTGATCAGCAAGGTCAGCAAATCAAGTAGATTCCCAAAAATATCCTTAACCCAACAAAATTTTCTTTAAAAATAAAACTAGATTCACTTTTTGATACGTTTTTCGTAATAATGAAATACTTATTAATAGACTACGCTGATTACTCATTCTTGATTTTTTCTTGACGTGGGAAAGTTTAAAAATATATTTGCAGCAGGTATTTAACCTGCTGATACAATGTGCGAAAATTTTAATAAAATATTTTGTGTCTCTTTGACATCTCAACATTTTAGAAAAGGCACAAAAACTTACAAATTAGTTTAGCGCCAGTCAGAATATAAATGCAAGGCGTCAAAGAAATTGCCAATTAAAATATGAGATGTGTCATGTCTTCATGAACAATATTGTTTGAGTTTTGATTTATTTATAGCTTTATAGTTTTAAAGTCAAGTAAATAAAAACTAATTATGATTTTTCTGTACGAATGTATGTGAAAATATGAAATGAAGACATTTTTTCTCTGAGTGTACAGTATAAGTTGTGCTGAAATGAAGATATAACGCACTTAGTCACACAGGTATTTTTAGAAAAACAATCGAAATTTTTAGCGTCTTAATCATAATTTGATTGAGTCATTCGAGCAGGCATAGACAATGCTTTCATGAGCTTGCTCTACTTAAGTGATGGGCAACCTGGGTGCCGCTAATTAAATATGAAAGTAAACATGCTGCTGAGCGAGCTCTTTCCCTGCTAACATGAAGTTTCTCAGGAAATTTGACAATATTATCATGAATCTGCAGCTTAAAGCTGACATATTATCAAATTGGTGCGAAAAATACTACTCGGGTCAAGGACGAAGCCAGGGAAGATCCAGTTTTGGGGGTAAGGGACCCCTCCGAGAATTAGAACATCATATGTACAATACAAACACGTAAAAGCGACTTTAAGTGACATCCACTGAATTAAGTGACTTTGATCCATATTTGCCCCCCTACGCCCCTCCCTCTCCCCCAAATAAGAATTTCAAACCCCCAAAAACTCCTAACTACACCCCTGCCAACATCAAATAGCTTCAATGCATCACAAAGAATATTATTATATAAAAAAATCACGACATAGGAAGCGTTCATGAAAGGTGTTATGATGCTATTCTGTTAGCTTGCTTTTATTTTACTTCTCATATTTATCGCATGGCTTCATAATTCAGAACGTTCACTTTTTTTTATTATTCTTATTGCAATTTTTATGTTCAGACTAGCCTGCAATGTCAGAAAAAAGAGGGAATGAGAAAGAAATAAGATTTCTAGACGTAACAATAAAAAGTTGCTTTAATAATTTTTATGCGAAAAGATGTTAAAAATAAGCAAGTGTATATGCATTGCAATGAATTTTAAAGGAATTGATGCATAGTTCGTTTGAAACAAAGACCTGAATAAGCACATGTCGGTTGATCGATTCATAATCTGGCATTAGTCTCGTGTGACGCTGACTTGGTGTTAAATCTTAACTGAATAAGGCATCTAGCCAGAGTCATGTCGGACTAGGGACTGATTTTTGATCAATTGACTAACTTTAGTGCTTTATGGCAAAGCTTGGCATAGAAAAGTAATGCTGGAATGTCAATTAGATGTCAAAACAGAGAATTTGTACAAGCCTTGTGATGTGGCCAGCAACAGAGTCAGATGGAAGGCCTTTTGTAATAATCTAGGCTCCAAGTTGGAGCATGGTTCCAGTAAGTAAGTGTTTTATGCCTAAGAAATTGTATAATTACGTAGTGATCTGTCAGAAAATGTATAATTCCGAATATCGGATCTCCGGTGGGACTCGAACCCACTTTTTTAGATTTCTGGTCTCATGCTTCTACCACTAAGATCAGGAGTTACTCGATTATATGACAATGTGCCATATAAAAATTATGCATTTTCTGTCTCTTCATTACTGCACTCCCAATCATATGCCGTTGATAGGCCATTAGAGGGATCCCATTCTAAAAAAATCGTATATTTAAGATTTTGGATAACAGAATCAGAAAATATTATGAAAGCAGCATTAATCTAGTCATAACATAGATCTATCTAGTCATAACCTTAACAGACAAAGAAACCGATTTTTAGACACCAAATGACCACAATTATTTACTTCGAAAGCATGCTCTTTGCCTGTTCCAATAAGTATCATCCAAACAAACTCTAACATCCACAAAACTTTCTCATTTCTCGTCTTATTAAGTTATCAAAACTAACAAACATTAGCTAACACTATCAATTACCCAATCAACATCCCCTTTCATGTGAAAAGCACGCTAATAACTATTTACTTTAACTCAATACTCCTAACAGGAAACCATTTGAGAATTAAAATGAACGATATCTGAGGAAAACCAGACCAGAAAAAAAAGTTTTGCAAGGAGGAAATGAGAACAGTGAATTGATCAGGTGCAAATATCAATAAGTCTCTCGTTATTCCTTCATATAAATGTTTCATCATTTTAAATTGAAAATGGCTTGATATATCAATTAATTTACTTTGATGGTTGTAAAGTATATCCCACACATAAGAAAAAGAGAGAACTGGAAAAAAAAAGTTCGGTGTATAGGTAGACATTACTTGAATGCACTTTTCTTTGGAATTTTTATTCATGCTTACCATTAAGGCAATTATGCTGTATTTATGTATGTAGACTCTTTGTTAATCAACTCGAGCATGAGCATTTCCGATAATATATTGAAAGACGTCTCCAGTCATATTCAAAAATAATTGTACATCAATAATAATTTATAAGCAAGGTTGAGCTAGCCTTGCGGCTATTTTACTCTTTTATTTCATAATTTCTATAGCTATGGTGGGCAACCTGTGTGTCCTGGTGCATAATAATTCTTGGAAATTCCATGAATTGCAGGACATGTGCATCCACAAGGGAAAAGGCATCCTGGTGCTCAAAAAACAACCTGGTGTAGGACTGTAATGAAGGAATGCCAGTTAGGGAATCGGCCAGCCATATAGTCAGTTGGAAAGCATTTTATGGCAACCTAGGCTCCAATTCAAAGCATGATTCCAGTGAAAAAGTAAGTATGCCATGACTCGATCCATGCTGACCACCAAAGTGTCCCGCTCCAAATAAAAGGTTCCCCACCCCTGCTCTATACACAAAAGAGTCTATTGAGCAGTAAAATGATTTGGTCAATTAGTCATTAACTGACCATTTTTTCATCGTTTCCATCATATCGATGATGAATATTTATTTATCGCTTTTTTTGGCTGCTTTTTTTATATATATTTTTCAGTTGGATGTGCATTAAATATGAGAATGTATTTCCAATGAAAGGCACATATCATGTATATGGAAACTTGAAGTTTTTATTTGCTTATTTTGTTTATTTTTCATACTGCAAATTGCAATTTTATGAATTGCTAGCATTCAACCTTGTAAAACATGGTGAGACTAAATATAAATAGAATATAATTTATCATGTGATGGCATTCTATAGCATTATTAACTATCAAATCATCATTCTAACACATGATCTAACACTTGGATGAAGAATACTTGAGTAATAAGCAATTCAAAGTCAATTACTGGTTTGATCTTCACGAAATAGACATTAGTTTGGATGGAGATTATTAAGGAAGAGGTTGTTAAGTGATTTAAGTTGTTTTGAGCTCTAACAGATAGGGGGAATGCTGACCTAAATGGTTGTGCCTAAGAAAATGTTAAATTTTGTAGCATATTACCCAATTTTGGAGTATACTCATAAGTATGCTCTTTGTCTGTTCGAGAAAGTACAATCAAATGGCACATTGAATGAAAAATTTGAAAAGGAGTGTCCCCAGGCTCTCTGGGCTGGAGTCGGATTTAGTAAAACCTAGTCCTATCTAGAGCAATTTGAGCTTGAAGCCACTAATTTTCATCTGTCTAAATCATGTGCCTTTAAGAACAATATCTTCGAAAATAAAGCTATATGTAAAATGTCAAACAATCTTGTCCACATCAACCAGATGATCATTTGGATGAATGAACCTTTCCATCTTTTTTTTTACATTTGTACAAATAACAATGCCAATTAAATAAAATTTGCCACAGCAAGTTCAAATTTGACAAAAATAAATGAAAATGTGACAGGAAATAGCCCGCATGTTTGACAGTTTATAGCGCGAGTTGAATGAATTTGATACTATGTAACTCTAATGGTTCGCGATGCCGAGACGAAGACTTCCCAGTCTTGGTATCGAGATTTGTTGACCTTGGGAAATTCTTGGTCTTCGAAGTTGCGGTTCGTTACTTTATCTTGGTCTCGGTCTTGAGATTTGTCCACTTTGGGAAATTCCACTGTATTTTCTGTTCCGTACTCAGTCTAGGTATCGAAATTTAGACGAAATTGAGACTTCGGATATCCTTAATTGTCTCCAATTTGAAATTTTGATGCAAAATCTACCTGGCCATGTAATTTATTGGATTTAATTAAAACCAGAGCTAGAATTCGACTTAAATTTTGCATCCTAAGTAGAACAGACTCCAATAAGTCGACTATATTTCTATTAATAAACTTGACATTTGCGGAGGTTGCCATAGAATGTCAAGTTTATTGCTAACTAGTTTATAACTGCTCATCTAATATTTAGTAACCTGTTTCACTTGGATACAAATAAGCCGACTCAACTCTGTATTGTTGACTTCGACTTTGGACTAGAACCACTTGACTCTATAAATATATTCATATAATTTATCATGTGTTCACAAACTAAATCAAATTAGAACACATTCATTCTGTGCATGTACTTAACAACTCAATTTGATCCCCAATTATCTCAAATTGTCCCATGTTTCCAATTCCTGAATAATTCAAAAAAAAAAATATTCATAATTGCTCACTTTTATCCAATTCTTACTTCCAATAAACACAATTTCAGTTATAAGCAGCAACAGAAAGCGAAACAAATCAAGTTCGATTGTACATATTATGAACGGATATCACGAATAATGTTTATAATAACTATTCATATTAAATAAAACATCCTTTATTATTTTTCATGAGGGAACCGTCTCAGTATATGTATATACATACATTTGTATTTGCATTTGAGCTCTTATATTTCACTCGTCAATGTCGTTGTGTGTTGATTATGTTCATGCCGGCCCGTGAACATCATCAAAACCAATTGTTTTAAATTGACTGCCGGTTTACAAATTTACTTGCCTTCATACTGTATTAAAATTAATTGAAGTCTCTCTCACTGTATGTATGACTGTATTTGAACTGCTTAACTCGCATACAGACATATGTTCATATGTGTATAGATGTATTATAAATAAATATATATTTATTTGTTCAAAATCCACATTGAAAGCAATCAGAATGAGTTAATAAAGAAGTCAAAATTGATTACTATATGTAAATATTTCCGAGGTAAAATATTGTTGAGATGAGATAAAAAAATGCTTTTCTAATTTTGATTCCTCTACGATTTTTCATTTCCAATTTTTCTTCTTCAAAAAAGATTTTCATCTCAACTAGGGTTTTTCATGTTTTCATGCTGATATTTTGACATGTGAAAAAAAAAATTTAATAAATTTTAAAAAAGTGACTTTTTACTCATTTCACAACTCAATTGGAATGGATTATAGCTGAAATGATTTCAACATTTGCTGCATCCATAAAAATAATTGAAAATTTATTTGTCATTTACTCATTTTAATAATGCAAATAGCAAGCAAATAGTATTTTTCTGTTGACTTAATTGCATACAGTTATTACTTTCCTTGAGTGTCTTCAATGAGAGACTTAAGCTGTCATTGAGAAAATTGTAGAAATTCTTTATTACTCAATTAATGTTTTAGGAAACGATTCTGGGAACTATTACTTGTTCCTAGGGTTTGACCTAAATTGCTGGCCTATAGACAAAAAATGCAGGCCTGCAGCCTTGGATGAACTACTGCCTAAAACTGCCAGCTTTAACCACTTGACCATTGTCGCTTTTTCACTGCTTCTAAAACTGCCAACATGCGCATCTAAAATGCAGGAAATGAGAATAACGACCTTTGTTCAAAAATGAACCATAAAATTCTTGGAATATTCATTGTTTAGAAGGAGATCAGATTAAAACACAACCCTCCCCATCCCACACCCCTCTCACCTGTACATAACATTCAAACAGCCCCTCTTCATTGAATTCATGACTGAGAAACTACGCTCATTACCATAAAGTATGTATAAATGCTCACAAATTACCATAAACTTTTGGTGCTTTTAAATGCTACCACAAGAATGTGTTCTATTCTTTATTCTACTTGTTCTCAACTGTTGAATAAAATTTGAATTATGTTCACTTTGTAGTGTGCAAGTATTTTTATTGTGAATTTTGTAGAACATGCAGAGCATCTTGAAAGTGTTTTAGTCGTGGTTTGGAATCAGAAACTGTCATAATATCATAAATTCGGTGAAATTAACCAATTTCAAGGAGTCGTACCAAAGAACTTTTGGAAGGAAGCTGTCGATAGAGACAGTATTGCATTTGGTATTGGCAATTGGCAGACAGAAGTCAATGATAGAGCCAGCTTTGGGCATCATCTGAGGGATGCCATGGATCACAGTTGATCTGTACAGCCACCAAAGTAAGTAAGTCAATAAGAATTGGTCAGGTGGTTGAAGATCAATGCAGCAATTATTCGCGGCACACCTGAGACTTACTGACACACTATTGCGTTACCGCACAAAGATTACCAACTTATGTACTTAAACACTTCCAAACTCACAATAATGTCATCATATAAGCAAATACTTATTTATAGTCATCAATAGTAATACTTATGATATAATATAAAGTAATACTTAATGATAGTTGCTTTAATGACATCAGAAATATACGGCTTAGTTGATACGAACGACTGACTATTCCAAAAGATTTTATTGTTTTTGTTTGAGACATGAGTAGTGCATACCAAATAGTATCATAACAGGGCCGAGTAGTCAATTTGACATAATATCCAGTAAATAACCAGACGTACAGTCAATTAATGATATTTTCTCTGGAATGTTCCATGGAAAATGCCATAAGTCAACCGTGAATTTAGCTATTAACTAGACATTTTGTCAAGTTGCTCACTCGGGAGGGGTTTATTCAGACTTGACCCTAATTTTGACACATTGACTTCCAACCCCATCCTCTTCTTGCTCATTTCGCATGTTGCTGGATTTTCCAGGCAAAAATCCAAAATAAAATTTTTTCAATTTTTGCGTTCGACACAGAAAATATTTGGCTACGCCCTTGTATCCTAACCTTGAAAATTGAAATTTTGAATAATTGTACTTCTTTAAGTGTAAACTTCAATTGATGTAAAGCCACATCAATTAAATAAAAGTGTGAATTATTTCAACACTATATTTCTTTGTAGCTCACATGGGGTTAAAAATTGTCTAAACAAAGACTAATGACCAGATCCACAGAAGTCTTCCGCACATTGTGGTTTTCTGTTTCTTTGACTCAACTTAACACCTTGATAGCACAACAGTCTTAAACAATAAATTTTATTGTCTGTCCTTGTAGAAACCGCACTCAAAAAAGACCCCCAAAAAAGCTGTGCAATACACATTATTTCATTCAAAAAGCTAAACATTGTTCAAATCTCTAAGATACACACTTCAATTCAAATAGCTAAGTACGTATGTATTCGGGTATATTTTTTTTTTGTTTGAAAACCTTTTAAGTATGTAGATACCTCGTGCTAAGTTATTCTTCCGCAAACGAAACGTAAAATCAAAAACTATTATGAAAAATCAATGGATATTGCAGGGGTGGACAACCTGTGTGATGCGGTACGCTAAAGTGCTGGCTTGGAAATGCCATGAACCGTAGCGTACGTCGTGCCTAGACCAAAATCGTGCGGCGACTACAATAAGATATACCGCGGAAAATAAAAGGTTGACCACCACTGGACTATGGACTAACTTCTTCCTTTAACTCTTTAGTCTTGCAAATTAATATAAAATTAGTTAAACAAAATAAAGTGATGAGATCATCGGAAAAGGTAAGTTTTTCTGCCTGTGTGTTATTTTTTTGTATATTTAATAATATTTTTTTTTATAAATCGTATGTATACATTTCAGGCAGAGGCGTCGTTGTTGGATGTACTCATTGAATCGATACGCTACTGAACGGATATGAAAATGATTATCATTCAACTATAATGATAAAAAAATGAGAATTATTATAACGGTATTACCGGCGAAATACATGTGAATATTTTATGCATAAATCAGTCAGTCTCGTCGCTATTTTCTCGTGAAAATAATGAGCCAATATTGAAAAGGCATCTTATAATGACTTGCAATGTGAGCATGCATGCAAAAATGCAGTGTTATGACTTTTTTTTTGCATTTTTAAGAAGTGTAATGAACATTTTATGGGAATTCCAAGGTTAGCATTTAAAGGCAGGAGTGGGGAACCTTTATTTTGTCACAGGACACTTTGGTAGTCCTCGAGCAAAGCCTCACATGGCATGCGGTTCGTGACATTTGACGCCACACCAGTGTACCGCATCACAAAGGTTGTCCATCACTGACTTGAGGGTATTGCCATGAAAATTCAAATTCCTAAAAATTGTTGAGATTTGATCTGTCAAAAAATTTGTATAATTTATTCAGGCACACCTTGAAGTAATCAACATTAATCGAATAGGCTCATCATTTATGACTAAATATTTATTATGACTATTGAATGGGTCATGGATGATGATGTTTTTATTAAGGAGAACATATGACTTCATAAATAATTTTTTGCGAACAATAACTTAAAGGCAATTCAAGGTTGAATGTGCCAATATTAATATTCCTATAATACAGTCGTTACTATAATTTACTGACAGGCAATTTCGTCATGCGCGTCCTTTAAGTTACGAACAAGAATAGTAGGCAAGTAGAGAGAATTATAGCTGACAATTAAAATGCAAGTTCGTGAAGCTATTTCAGCGCATTTTCACATGAAAAGTGTTTTGATTTGTTAGTTGGCTGACATTCTTTGGGTGGAAGTTTTATGAAAATCACATGGCATGCAGGAATTCCTGAGATGCTAAGCAGGGACGGAGCTAGGCATTTTTGATATGAACCTCAAAAATTTAGGGTGTATGGGGGAGAAGGGCTTGGATCCATAGCAATTTAATGAATTGTTGCAATGTGTGGATTTGACCCCAAATTCCCCCCCTCCTGAATACCCCCCTAATCCTCAGTATTAGAGCTTCATACCACAAAAATCGGGAAACTCACAAAAATTCATAAAAAATATGAAAATGTGTACCAGATTTGTAACAACGTGGAATTTAAGAATGTAGCTTGGCACTAAAAATTTGAATGAAAAAAGTCGTAAACAGATGAAAAAAACTGCATGACAAAGACACATGGCAAAACAAGACAGCATGTCACTTTGCTAGAATAGAGAACTTTGTCAAATCTGAATCTTGTTTTCTACTTTTTATTTTTATTTTTAATAAACAGCTGATTGAATTCGATTGTCAAACTGTATTATAGTTTATACAGTAATACTTAATAAGTTGGAAATATTTAGTTTTTATTAAGGAAGTCGAAGTCGAGACTTGAATTCGCAGAAAAAACGAATATAATTTGAATTGATTTATTTCTGCTAACACTTGTGAAGTATATGATTTAATACAAATTTCAATTGGTTCTTAGCCTTCATACAAGTTTCTACGATACTCGGGTATGGCAGGGTAATCCTGAGTTATCATACCTCATTCTACCCTAGGTTACCCTACCCCACCCTATCCCAGGTACATTAAGGCTGAACCCCGTATTGAGCTACTCTTACGTAGAGAGAGTGAGGTACCCTAAAAAAGCGCAGCCTACCTGGGTATGATTGGGAATTTCATATCGCTAGTATGTTAAGAAACCGATCCCAGAACCATTACTTTAAAGACAAATACAGCCTATAACCTACAAACCAAGATTGTGAACCCCATTTCCACTACATGTGATTCGAAAACGGACAAGTAATGAATTTGTCCTGCCGAGTCTCGAACCCATGACCGCAGAGTCGATACTACAACGATATGATATCAAAGTACTAAACCATTCGGCCACCAAGCAACTCCAACTCACAACAAATCGTCCAACGAGCCGGTAAATAATTTAAATGTTTATTACCTTCATCAACAACTCTCAGTTTCTAGTTATTAGTAACTAAACAGCCAGAAAAAAAAGCATTTTGTATGCCGCACATATAATAGAGTCTGATAGTTGTATTGTATTAATAATAAATAGAACAACCGCATGTTTAGTAGCTCTAACCCAAACGATATAAAAGAAAATATGTACATATAGTACGAAAAATGAATGTAATAATCCTCTCGGCATTTTAATATACATCCATATCCATATATATATATGAACACATATAGTTTATAAATTATTCAAAGCAACAAGGAAATGAGTTTCCTACTTTGATGAGTCTCATTAAAATTGTTTTAATGCTTTGAGGCAATTTTACGAAAGGATCCAAACAGGTTAGACCCCTTAATAGATTAATGTTATATTGTGGTTAATTAAACTTTAACCAAATAATTTTCTAGATGAACTACACATTCCAATTTTAGTTTAGCTTTTTTTTCACATCATCTCCCTCTCATTCCCCATTAAATAATTTGTTTTCCCATTTAGTCACACATACGAGAAAGAATAAAAATACATTCAAAAAACATTCAGTTTCACAAGAATAATTCTAATAAGAATCGCTACATGCGACATGTATTAAGAAATTTTTAATTCATCAAGAATTCATTCGTCATGTAGTGTTGTTGGGTAGACCGTGTAGTTAAGAAATTTTAAGTCTTTGATGTCCAGAAATAGCTGAAATGGATGTAACAAAAAATGTATTTAAGAATGTTCTCAAAAAGTGAAACTGTTTTAATCTAGGCTAGGAAACTTAAAATTAGTCGAAGTGGTTTGGTGGCGGGATGGTTAAGTACTTTGGTACCTAATTATTGTGATACCGGCCAAGCGGTCATGGGTTCGAGACTCGGCAGCAGAAACTTTATATTTGTTCTTTTTCGAATTTCGAATCATATGTTATGAAAATGCGGCTAACAGCCTTCTTTGGTAAGCTAAAGGCAGTGATGTCATCTATCAAAGTGGTTCTGAAGCTGGTTTTTAAACCTTTCCGGGATATAACCTATCCTACCTTACTCGAATGGGCAGGGCAATTCAAAAGAACGTCGTCATCAACTCTAACCCTACTTAAGCCTTAGAAGTGCTCAAATATATTGGAATAGGGTAACCTAGAATAGCCCTCAGCCTTCTCCAGTAGAGCATGGCAAGGTATCCCGGGTTACGAATCTGATTCCCCACTATTAACTGAAGATCTACTGAAGTACAAAGGTCTTGCACACCCTGGAGATGGTATTTTATAGCTAGTTTCTTAAAGATGGGTCAATTTGCAATATAGCTATGTGTCTTCTTCAGCCACATCTAGCTTAACTTCACCGTGCACCAACCTCACTTTCTTTAGGTAAAGACTCTCAATTCATGTCACAAAGTGGAGTGGAGTCAAATGAGCCGTAAGAGACAAAGAGACCGCTTTTAGGTATCCTAGTGGTAATTATGTACCATGAAAGCATTTAAGGGGAGGCTCTGGTTTTCACAGGGTGTGTCTGTCTAGCAAGCCACCATGCAAGCCTTAACTACAAGCTAGGAAACTTAAACAAGTTCATGCATCACAATTGATCTGTATGCCCCAACGAAGAAAGTAAGCAAGTAAGTAAGACTAGTTCCGTAGCCTGAGATTTTAATAAAATAAACTCACAATTAATTTACTTATTACGAACATTTCCAGTTCATTTGAATATAAACATTGGCGAAGAAACAGTTTTTAAAATAAAAAAAAGTGTAAACATCATTCAAGTGTAGAACTGATATTAGTCATGTCACACATAATTTTATACGGAATTAATTCTCTAATACCTTTTTTTTTTTCTTTTCTTTTCTTTTGTAAAAATAACATAGAGATATGCAGTATATATATAAATATATAATTTAACCAAAAAGGGCGCGGACGAGAATACACTTGAGAAAAAACAGCTCTTCAATATTTTTTAATCTATTTTAATGATGTTCAAAATGAACTGTTCAAGTGCTAAAGATAGTAAATATATTCCTCAGAAGAATCTATTGAATAGGCAATAAATACATCAGCTTGTTAAGTGCGAGAAAAACAAGAGTTTTTTAGCATAAATTATCAAACAACTTTTTTTTTTCATACTAACATTTTAGTCAACTAGCAGCTATCCAAAATGAAAGAAATCCAAAATAATAATTTTTGCAGTCTCTTTTCGTGTGAATTAATAAATTGACTCTTATTTTTTTGTGCTTGCTTGCTAAATAGAAGGGAAAATTATTATTTTTTATCTTCGGTTCTTCTCTTCACTTCTTTTTATTATTTCTGAATGGCAACTAGTGTCATACAATTTGTAATGTAAAATGTCACACACGAAATGTTTAGTCCAACCACCTGTTCAATATATGAATATTTCTCTTTTTTATGTATATACTTTTTTATTTTAAGGTAATAACATCACTGGCTCACAAATGATTAAATTTGAATCACTTTTATGAATTCTTAATTAAGTCTTTGTAATTCACTTGTGTAATTTTTTGAATTTTAAGAATCCGTTAAATTTGATGTGTAAATAATCAAATTTGATGTGTAAACAATCAAAATTAATGTGTAAACAAATTCAAATTTTTAAAAGTCCGTTAAATTTGATATGTAAAAAACCAAGTTTCAAAATTTTTGATGTGTAAATTTTTGAAATTTAAAAATCCGTTAAATTTTTCAAAATCCAAATTGATACAATTCTAAACACTTTTAATTTTTCTGTTTTCAACCTTCCTTGTTTTTTTAATAATTTATCTATTTCAATTCCATGTATCTTTCAACGCGATAATACCAAACAATATTTACACTTGTAAAAAATTAGCTGCTTTCATCAAGAATATTAAAAGAAACAAACTAATATTTTTATAACACGAATTTTATATTTTATTTGATTCCTTTAGGGTCATCAAAATATGTTAATAATTATAATTGACACTAAATAAAGACTCGTATTTCACTAAGAATTTTAGACACAAAAAAAAATTAAAAGTTATGTTTTATTAAAATTTGTATTTTTTTAAATTTTTTTGAAAAAAATAAACCACGAAATAAAAATGAATACTGGTTCCGCGACAGCAGATTTTTCAACTAATTCTTCGTGTATAGTATTTCAATATTTCAAACTAAAAACACAATAATTTTTTTTTTTCTTTTTCTTCTTCCATTCATACATTTATGCCTCACGGTTCTGTCTCTCAAAACTGTGCTTATGTGTTGTAAAACAGTATTAATAAAAATCCATTCCTTAGTTTGTATTTGTTGTGTGCATTTTTATATGTATGGACGCTACGATATACACATATAAGAATATAACAATAAAAAAAAGATATACAAGTGCGATATTCAGCGGGCTATGAACGCACATCATGAATGAACGATACACACGGTCGCAGTGGTGCCTCACGAAAGTGTGAGTCTGTCTTTCTGAAATGTGTATTTGATTAAAAAATAAACAGTTTTTTTTTTCGGCATTTTCAAATACATATTTTTATGCCTTTAAGTTCATTCGAACGAAAGATATCTAAAAATATTGAGGGGAAATAAGAATAAAGTTTTTAATCTCAAGAAACTATACGATTATGGACGATTGTTGCTTGAAATGCTTTTTATGCAGATTTAGTTGGAACTATTGACCCTTGTAAGCAGTTTTATCGTTAGTTGGTATCGGATATGAAAGGTGATTATTATGAATCTGTTTGGACGGATATAATATTGACTTAATTTATTGTTCTGTTGATAAAAAATTCTCGGAAGAAAGTTCGTTAGGAAATTTCATGTTTTTTGCAATTTTTATATCGATTGTGTTCCTTATCTTGATGTGCTGTATTTGAGACCTTTTTGAATTTTTGCACTTATTTCTATCTAGAAGTGCTGTTTGATAACTTTTTTGATTTTTTAAAGTTATTCAGAAAGCAGATGGCGTTGAAATGGCCTAAAGTCCGGCTGCAGACCTCCTTGACTCTGACTTGAGGCTAGATGGCCTGCATTCAGATTCAAGTCAACCTGGGGCCGCATTTTCGTTCATTTCTATGCCTCTTGAATTCTTCCCCATACCAACATGACTCTGACTGCAAGCCAAACTAACCTCAAAACATATTCAAGTCAGTCTAAGACGGTATTTTCAGACACAGAGTAGCTGTGTGTTTTCAAGCTATTTCAACTTCAAAAAGTGTTCACTAAAACAAATCACCAAAGGTGCGGAATTGTTTAAATGACCAAAATTGATCAAGCGTGTTTAATCAGTTCCGCACTCTTGCTGATCACTTCCTCATACTCTTTCAAATTAATTTTTAACTTAGAACTCTATACTGACTAGCATATTATTTGAAATAGTCAATTTTTAATTGGAAGGAAGAAGGAGAAGTGGATTTCGTATGGACTCGATCGATACATCTTGAAATGTTGCTATCAAGGTAACGATTTGGCAGTTTACTTAGAACCAAGTGGCAATCAATTAGCAAATTTGTTTGATTCGCCAAGTAGAAATTTATCGCGATCGAGACTTAGATGATTTCCCTTGTAATCTATCTTGGTCTCGATCCCAATCTCGTCCTCGGTCCCAGCCTCAATCTCGATCCCAGTCTCAATTTTAGTCCCAGTCTCGGTCTCGGTACCAGTCTTGAATTCAGTCCCAATTCTGATCTCGGTCCCAGTCTAGATGTTAGTCCCAATCTTGTCCTCGGTCTCAGTCTCGATCTCGGTCTTAGTCGAGTTCTCGTTCCCAGTCTCGTTCTAGTTCCCAGTCTAGTTCTCGGTAACGGTTTCTACCCCAGTCTCGGTATGGGTCCCGATCAAAAATGAGACTTTGGGAAACCCTAGTGGATGTCACTTGGTTCTTAGTTTGCTGTTGAGTCTCCATAGTTACTGACTAGAGCCCCTAGTGGACAACTTGATATAATGTCTGGTTATGGACTAGCCTTTGGACTGCCAATGACGTTTTCTCCAGAACGTTTCATAAAATTTGTCTGAGTTATCAACTAGATATTATGCCAAATTGTCCACTTAGAAACTCGTCGCTTCATTACGATCTTCTTACATAGTTTCAATCAATTTCTACTCAAATCTCGCAATTTCACCATAGAAATAATTTAAAAAAATATCAAGTCAAGTCTTTTAAAATGTTTTTAATTTTATCATCACAGAAAATAAATATCAAATCAATTTAAAGAGAAAATATGTTCAGTTTAAAGATCGAACGAGACACTTGACACAAGTAATTAGCTAGATCATCAAATCTATCATCGATAGCATTACTCATGTCTTAGACCAAAATGATTTTTCATGAAAACCGATGACTTTTTTACTAGAAAAATTAAACTCGTGTTATTTTCTAATTTTTCATCCACAGTCAGTCGCACATACATTCTAAATATTTTCATAGTCTATCCATATAATCCAACCCAGTCTTATGTTAATATAAACATGAAAAAGAAAAGTAAATTTTTATTGCAAGGGAAAAAGATGTTTCGGTCGTTGCAAAGTAATATTCATCGTTTTTGGCTTATACATGTGCGATGTTTATATGATATTTTTCATGAATTAATGCACAACTACACTCGAAAGCGATGATTGACCGTCAAAAAAAAAACGTGCGAGAATCGAGCATTTATACACAGTGAATTTATTTCTTCTTTTGAAATGTACATGAAGGAAAGGAAAGAAAAAAAAATATTCGAATTTTTCAGATATAAACGGAATTGAATAAATTATTAGATGAAAAGGCAAAGAGCAATTTTTGAATGATTTTTTTTTTCTTCTCTCTTTCCTTCCTAAACACGAAAATTGTGAAGTAACTTTTTTCAAAAAGATGAAATAAAAACCCGAGCAACATGAATGAAGAAGGCTGTGCTAAAGAGCTTCTAAGGGTCACCATAACCTCACTTATTATCACCAAATGTAAATGGCCTTCGTTTGGCGTCCATATGGCTGCCTAAAATCAGTTTTGTGTCTATTTGACTGCCAAAAACCCGTTTGACGTCCATATGACTGCTAAAAATCGTTTGACGTCCAAATGACTGTCAAAAGTCAGTTTGACGTCCATACAGCTCTCACAAATTCATTTGGCGTCAGTATGATAGCCATAAATTCGGTTAAGATTCATATGGCAGTCAAAAACCCATTTAGTTTCCATATGGCTGCCTTAAGTGCCGTTTAATTTCCATATGACTGTCAAAAATCAGTTTGACGTCTATATGGCTGTCTAAAATCCGTTTGACGTTCATATGGCTGTGAAAAACAGGAGCCGTCAATTTGGCACCAATGAAAGTGTTTTGCCAGACCCTTAAACGCTCCATAGCAGAGCCTTCAACATTTGGATCACACGGTCAAAGATGATGCCAGGCAAATCGATAATATCAGAGCCCATCTAAAATAAATTTTTTTATGGCACCTTTTTTGTAAATGTTGATAACATTAAGCGACAAAAAAAATAATATTTTTTGATTGTTGACATAAGCAATTAGTACCTGAAAAAAAAATTTGTATATACATCGTCACGCTAATATCTGTGACTGGATTTTGATATTCGCATCATCATCGTCAACAACGCTGCCTTTTTTTGTTGTTGTTTTTACACACATATATATCCAAACGCTTATTTTACGCTCATTGTTGTTGTTCGCCGACCCCACAAATTATTCTCCGACTCCGACATACAGCAAAAAAAGAAATATATATAAATCGAAATACTCAAATGGATATAAATCAAGTGCTCAATTTTAAATGATTTTTTAAAAGATTCTTCTTTTACTACTTTAGATCTTCTATGATGCGAAGTCAGTGGTGGGGAAACTTTTATATTTTGTGGCACAATTACTAGGCCGATATCAGAACCGAAATCGGAATTTCCCCTCCAACTCCCGGTTCCGTGCAAGTCCCGGTTCGACCAAGTTTTGGTTCCGACCAAGTTTCGGTTCCGACCAAGTTTCGGTTCCGACCAAGTTTCGGTTCCGACCAAGTTTCGGTTCCGACCAAGTTTCGGTTCCGACCAAGTTATGGTTCCGACCAAGTTTCGGTTCCGTCTAAGTCCCGAATCCGTCCAAGTCCCGAATCCGTCCAAGACCCGGTTCCGTCAAATTTTCAGTTCCGTCCAAATCACGGTTCGGTCCAATTCACGGTTCCGTCCAAATCCCAATTCCGTCTAAATCCCAGTTCCGTCCAAATCTCGGTTCCGTCCAAATCCTGATTCCGTCTAAATCCCTGTTCCGTCTAAATCCCGGTTCCGTCTAAATCCCGTTTCAATCCAAGTCCCGGTTCCGTCCTAATCCCCTCCCGATTCCGAAAATCTGGAAAGCATAACTAGTAAGCCGCGCCGCACACAGATTACCCACCACTGATGCAAAATAGTGTGAAGATACTCCAAAGACTCACTTACAATATGTGTATGTATGTGGATACAATTGGAATCATGACATCATCGGTTGGTGATGTCAAAGGAGAGGTGAAGAATGTTCAGTGAATAATTTAATGAATGGAAGATTTAACGATTTTTTCTGCGGTATGCGCACTGATGGATGTGAACTAGGGAAATTTGAGACATTTGTCGGGTAAATAATATTAATAATTCTTTTTCTATATCTACTCTCGCTTTTTTTTGTCCCGTCTGATAAGTTATGACTGTTTACGATCTCTGTTCATTCACGTGCCAATCATGTGGCAATAATTCCGAGAATAATTATTAAAAACTTGTAATTATTGTTTTATATCCGAAAAAAAATTGTTTGTATTGTTGACGTAGAAATATTATACGAGTCAAAATAGAGCGATACAATTTATTATTTTAGTGATTTATGATAACAGTGCTGTAATACGTAATATGCGTGTAAACGTTTGTGGAAATTATTGCAGGAAATCTTCTATTATCCGTTGAAAGAGTTTTATGTGAAGTTTTGTGAATTTAGCAGTAATTTTCCATATAATTTGTATTTATTTCTGTTGAAATTTCCAGGTAAAGCCGCATGAATGGTAAAGAACTGAACACCCTACTGAGAGTTATGTCAAGAATTTTCCCGCATTCACGAGAATTCACGAACAAGTTCGACCCCTTGACTAGTATACTACTTAAGTAAAGCAAGCTCTTAAGAGCTGCTTAGGTGCCTGCTAGGGACACTATCTAGAAAACAGCCTTAAGTATCTTAAGAGCAGAATAATTGTTTAAAATTACATTCTGTTAAGCATTTTAATCAGGCCTGATAGTTCAATAGTAAGAGCATACGACTGGAAATCGTAAGACACGTAAGACCTTAGTAAGTAACTAAGGATTTTAAAGGTTGATTTGAATTTTAATCAAATAGCTTCTTGAATGAGGTAAAATACATTATAACCAGAATTGAGTGAAACATCGCAAGTCCAGGTTTCTTGCATTTTAAATGCGCAAGCCTGAAATGTTCGGCTGTATCACATATTTCGTCCAAGGCTACAGGTCTGCAGTTTGAGATGAACCCTAATTACATAAAACTGCTTAAAGCGAGACAATGTCTAGTTAAGTGACTAGTTCTAAAGATTTCAAGGCTCCCGCAGATTATAATCTTCAATAATCTTTCTATGGAGATTATAATCTTAAAAAATCTTTGTATGAAGATTATTAAAGATTATAATCTTTGTATGGAAGATTATAATCTTTGAAAATTTTGTATGAAGATTATAATCTTTAATAATCTTTGCATGGAGATTATAATCTTTTCCATACAAATCCTTTTAAAGATTATAATCTTCAACTTTAATGTCATATTGAGTTATTAAATGTTACGAAAGTGTAATTTACATTAAATTATCGAAAAAAGCAGAATTTTGCCTTAGTATTCATATTTTGGATGAAAACCTATTCGGAAAAGTCGAATTTTACTTCAGTATTCTTATTTGGGATGGAAAACCTTAGAAAAACCAATTAAAAATGCCAAATTTTGTCTTGATTTCTTTATTTATTGTGGAAAACTCCTCCATAAAATTGAATTTGGCCTCAGTTTTCTAATTTAGGATGGAAAACCACACAGTAAAGCCGGATTAGGCCTCAGTTTTCTTATTTGAGGTTAAAAACTCATCAGTAAAGCCGAATTTGGCCTCAGTTTTCTTATTTGGGATGAAAAACCTATTAAAAATGCCAAATTTTGCCTCGGTTTTCTTATTTAGAGTGAAAAATTTTTCAGAAAAGCCGAATTTGGCCTTGGTTTTCTAATTTGAGGTGAAAAACTCGACGAATTTTGGATCGGTTTCCTTATTTAGAGTGGAAAACTCCTCAGTAAAGCCAAATTGGAGTGTAAAACCACACAGAAAAGACAGATTTTTCTTAAGTTTGCTTAAACAAGGCAGAAAAACCCTCGAAAATGTCAATTTTGGCTTGAATTTTCTTAAACCTAGTGTGAAATTTTCCTAAAAATAAGATTTTTCGCATTAATTTTCATAGCAATTGGGTGAAAACCCAGTTTGACAAATGATGCACCGTGCACAGTTGACGAAAAGCTCAGAAAATAATTAATTTCTCATAAAATGTTAATTTTCCATATATTTGAAATTAAATTCATTCTATTAAAAGATTATAATCTTTTATATGAAGATTATTTTCAAGATTATAATCTTTCTATGAAGATTATTAAAGATTATAATCTTTGTATGAAGATTATTTCGGATTATAATCTTTGTATGGAAGATTATAATCTTGAAAATCATTTTGTATGAAGATTATAATCTGCGGGAGCCTTGAAAGATTTTTTGTCCACTTGGGGTTGGAAGAAATAATTTTGAAAAGTACAAATGCTAATAGATTATTAATACAGCCACTAAAGTGCCGCTAAGTCATTTAATCCATCATATAGTGCTGTTCGGGAATATTTAAACGATTAAAAACTAAGCATTGCCTGTAAAAACTTCAACAATAGGCAAAATTCAGTAATTCACCAAGTTTCTTCTTCCAAGCACTTCCCAGAGAATTAAAGATGTTTCCGAAACCGTTTCAAACACAAACGAAAAAAAAAAGAAGTAAAAAAATCAATTGACCGATTCAATTTGAAAGGTTTCAAGAATACTTAGAATTTCATACCAACTTAAATCCTCAAATATTTCGAAACAAAACATCTTATACATACACATACAATGTCTTAAGACTCTACAAAAACCAAATGAGATTCTTGCCTCATTCTGTTTCTGCGTGTATACTTTTTCAGAATAATTTGCTTTACCGAATGCCTTTGAGACTAATTACACATTTTTTTTTAAAGTTCGACTCTTCTTAGTCTCATTCCTGCTTTATAATTTCTTTTGGTAATTTCATTTTATGATTTTGCACAAAAAAATCATCCTCAACCTTCTGTAAAAATGGATATTTTCTTTTTGCTGCTGCTGCTTATTCTGTTCGTTTGTAACGCTTCAGTTAATTTTTAAAATTTATTTCCACGTCAGATAAAATTTTTCAATACTTTTAGAACTTTTTTTATTTTATGTTTAAAGAGTATGACTTAAGGTAGGGGTGAGTAAAGGAAGTTTTTAAAATGAGGATGACGGAACGTATACTTAATACATCCTTTGAAATGGATTGAGTGTAAATTAGGGTAATCTTTGGGAATATCAACCTGTAAAATCAACCTGAATAGCGTGAATTTAAACCATGTATGGTGCTGAGAACATATGTGTCTTAGAAATGACCAAAAATTCAGTTTCAAACCAGCATGATTCTAGCCCAAAGTCAAATTTGCTTTCCGAAGCATCAAATCAGAATCTCGTTGGTCTAAAGCTGAATTTTTTAAACAATAAACCCAGCGGAACCACAAGTCGTATGATTCATAGCATTGCCAATAATTTTTGTGAGAACACTAGTGTGTCACGGCACACAGGTTGCCCACTACTAAATTAACTGTATTGTGGACTTACAAACTTTATTTTAAATTTTTCAAAAATATTTTAAAATTTATGAATTTTTAAAAATTGTTATAAAATTAAAAAATCTGTGAAGTTAAAGTACTCGAAGCAAATATCGAAACCACGTCCTTTCATGGTTATTTGTCTTGTACCCCCTACTCTCTAGGCCACTGAATCATATAGAATACTATCCAAAGTCTCGACCAAACTTCAATGGATTACTTATATCGTTGATGAAAAAAATAATGTTTATGTCAATAGCACAATTTTCGTAAATCCTCAACAACCTCAAAGTCCGTAACAAAGTGCTTAACTCGTTAAATACATGACCATCCATGATTTCTTCATGAAATTCTTTTCAGCCATAAATGTGTCAAAAATCATTTGACATTTAGTCAAGTTTGTTAATCAGAGCTCGAAGTCGGCCCAGAATGTATATGGAGTCAATTCCGCTTGAGTCGACTTTCCATACAAAATCCGAATTGACTTTGAGCTGTGATATTATCTAGCACTTCATAGTGTCATAATCTGATCAGCATCAGCCTCAGAATGCCAAAAATTAAATTGAATTCTCTTCAATATTAAATTATTATGTAAATTCCATTACAGCTACGAATTTATCATTTTTTCTATTTCATGGAATGAAAAAAATCTCCCCTAATCCATATCACATAGAAAGAATGCAGATGGAACATAAAGTAGCCTACCTTTGCACTTGTTATTATTTTATTTAATTTTCCATAACAGAAAAAGAGACACAAAAAAAGGAAAAAATTATGTTTCGGAGTTTTTATTATGTTTTTTTGGCTGTGTATTTTTAAGTTCGTTAGAACAAAGAACCTTTTTTTTTTGTGGCAATTGTGCTGAGTGTTTAGATAATATTTCAAGGGGAACTTTCATTAAAAAAATTTTTGATGTTTATTTTGTGTTGAATTTTTAATCAAACTTTTTTTTTGTTAGAAATAAAAGCCAAACCCACCCTTCTCTACATTACAAATTATTATTGTTATCATTATCATAGCAATCCTCATAATATTTTTATAGGTATGCCAAACAAAGGAATTGAAAATTTTTGAAACTTTATATTATTTTAGATAAATCCCTCTCATTTCAATCAGGTAAGTTAGGAAATTATTCTCAGAAAATTGAAAAATTACTCGTTACTATCTAAAATTACTAGTGACTTAAGCGCATTTCTGTCAAAGATCAGAAATTGATTAATTAACGGATTTTTTTTGAAATTCAAATTTTCTAATTGTTTTGAAGCATTTGAAAATTTTCTGTGAAAAAATATCAATCCATATAGAAAATATAACTTATAACAGTTATTCGAAATTCAAATTTTTGAGTTCAAACCTTTCATTCGTAGCTAAATTCCCAGTTATTATTCCAGCAATTATAAATCGATTAGTTGACGGTCTTAATTTTCAAATTTTTGAGTAAAATTGTTCACTCGCAGCCAACTTCAGGAATATTTTCCAGTTAAATTTTTAAATTCGCAGCTAACTTCAGGTATGTTTACAAATTCTCAATTATTATCCCAGCGATTAGAAATCGACTAATTAAAGGTTTTTCAATATTCAAATTTTCGATTAAAATTGTTATTTCGCGGCCAACTTCAGTTATGTTTAGGAATAGAATATGTGGGAAAAATCATTAATTATCGAATTTAGGAATGATTACAAGACTTAAGACGATGAGAAGATCCAATAACTCAATAAAACTGATCTAACAAAGGTTATTTGGGCTCTTTATAATGTCTGATTAATGAGATTTTAACGAAAGTCGACCGAACGACTTGACAAAGTGTTTTATTAAGCAGCCCTAATTTTCAAAAATGCTCTATTTTCTCAAGAATCTAATTACTCATCAAATAGAAAGAGCGCGTTGGTTAAAAAGCAATTATCTATTATTGAAAAGTTCTGTGATTACAAGGATTATTAATGTAAATTATTTTTCAACGTCAAAAAGAGTGTCAGTGAGTCTAATCTCTCGGATAAAATACGTATTGTTAATTAGAAAGTTGATTATTCTTCCTTTATCAACAAAAAATTTTTAGAGTAGGCTTACAAAAGCCGCGTAAAAGTTATTTTTACGAGGAGAATTTTTAATGATTTTTAATTATTTTTATTAAATTCTCGTGTGAGTTTATCGTGGCTGGATTTTTGACAGTTTTTTGGATTTAAAAATTTATGGGATGTATTTTTGAAGTTACGTCTCTATAGGGAATTATGCATAAGGGTGTCAAACCAGTTTTTGGAACTTAACCCCTTTGGAAAACTAAATTTATTTTCAAAATTCATTTAGTTAAAGATAGAATTTGGGATATTTTGGTTGTATAGTTGCCACAGCTTTTGAAATAAGTTTCAGGAATTGCACTTGATGTTTTTAGTTCTGCAAGGTTCCATTAGTTCATCTTTGGCAGATTCAGTTACTGCAGGTAAGAAGCCACATGAAGCAAAAGTGCCTTGACAGTTCACTTTGCAAGATGAGGAGTCACAAAAGTTGGTGATGAATTTGAACTGCTAGGTTCAAGTCCCGCCATGACTCAGCCTGAATGTAGAAACATTTTAATACAAATTAAAGTAAACAGGGCTGGATGAGCTAGGAATGCTTTAAGAAGACTTGTAGAAGCTCCGTTGGATTAGATATTCAAGTTTGTCTTTGTAGATGATGAAAGATTTACAAGGACTGCCATATAATTCATGGAAGGAAGATGTAGTGATAAGGCCAGTTTCAAGCAACATCCGAGAAAAGCAAAGTGGCCAATTGATCTGTATAGACTGCAAAGTAAGTAAGTAGATACTTAAGTGTTGCTGTTGAAGGACGCGAACTAAGGTTGTTTAAACGGAATTTGGGTCCATCATTCAAGAATAAGAATAGAAATGAGAGCCGTAAATTCAATTTGGTGGAAGGTCATTTATGGAAAGAATTTAGATGCTTTAGTAGCCGTCTAGAAATTATGTTAAGGTAAGCGATTTTTGTTTTCAAAATGAACAATGGAATTCTCGGAATTTCTATTGTTTAAACCGCATTTAGATTTGGATTTTTGTCTAACACAACGATAAGAGCTGTGCAAAAACGTTTAAGTGAGCATTGTGCCACACTTTCTGGGAATCGTCAATAACTTAGTTGGTAAGAGCATCTCTTGTTATTTAGTTAAGCAATCGCGGGCTCAAGTCCCATTTGGGATATGTTGTGGAGCTTTCTTGAACCTTAGAAATACTAAGGTTCCGAATAGGGTTTCCAAGAATGGGAATTTTCCTGAGAAATCCCGTAAATCCCGATTCCCGATATTTCACGGGAAGGGAATTCTAGAAACTCTAGTTCCGAACAACAAGAGATCCAAGGAACTCTTGGGAAGAAGCTGTCGATAGAGATAGTATCACAATTGGAATTGGTAATTGGCAAGCGGTAGCCAGCAATAGAGCCAGCTTCAGGCGCCGACTGAGAGAACCCATGGATCACACATGATCTGTACGGACAGTGAAGTAAGGAAGTAAGTAAGGTTCCGAGCAACATAACCTCCAACTTTACTTTTAGATGCCCCCAACTAAATAAATTGTCATTTAAATAAAGAATAATTTTGTGTGAACGGAAAATGTTCATGTTTTCCCTTCATTCATCACAAAATATGCATTATGAATATGACAACACATGTCTTTCTGTGCTATATATCATTTTTATAAAAGAAAGACATATATATTCTTAGTAGGTGAACCCTGGCAATTATGCATGTGCTCTCAAAAATATATATAAAAAAGAAGAGTCTTGAGTTCAGATTTAAATCCGTAAAACTATCATGTTAACAACATAAGACAAATCATTTTCTTCGCTGAGAAAGAAAAGAAAAAGGTGGAAATAAAGAAGCATGATATATTCATATATATGTGGAATGTGAAAAGTGATTTTATGATGTGTCAAATAATATTTTAAATTAAAACGTTTAATTTTGTAAGATGTGATCATCATCGTGTGTGCATTTCAATTTAATTTTATATGTTTTTCCTCTCATTTTCTTCAACAATTTTCCCAAAAAGATTTTCATCTTTTCTTTTATAATTTTTCCCTCATTTTCTCCTTTTCAAAATGATTTATTTGGCATAAAACTCATCATGCGGCAGCAATTAAGATTTAAATTTAATTTTATTCAATGTAATGTGTCGGTAGTTGAGAAAGTGTGCATGAGTAATGAGCACTATAAAGTTTTGTAGTGGCTTGTAACTCTTCTTTTTATCGATTTTTTAATTGATACATTAGTTTTATTGATAATTTATGGAAGTTATGATTTTTAATGCTGTTTTAGAGACATAAACTTGATTAAGATTGAGTTATGTGCTGTTCCTTCAAATGGATATTGAGATTAACTATTAGCGGAAGGCAACAACATGCTGAAGGGGCCATTGTGGAAAGCACATGGCATAGAATTGATCGAAAATGCGAATCCATGCAAAGATGGCCATGGTCTTAAGACTGATTAGATGAAATACGGCCTAAGATCAAAATCAAGTCAGCCTGGCTCCAGCATCAAACGCCAGGCTTCAGTATTAGTCGCAAGGGTCAAATATCAGACCCCAGGCTTACTTAACTCTCATCTTACGCCGGATTTCATCAAATCTAGTCAAAGTCTAAAGTCAAACTGGTCTAGAGCCGGATTTTTGGTCATTTGTACACCATGTGCTTTCCGTTATCAGATCGATTTGACTCTGTTCTTATGCTGGAATCCATTGAATCCAGTGTAGATCAAAGTCATACAGTTCAGGGGCTGGGTTTTAGGTTAATTCTAGATCATGTGTTAACCGGTTTTAGATCGACTTGGCTCTGATCTTGAGTCGGAATCCATCAAGTCCAGTCTAAGGCCAAAGTCACGTTAATCTCAAACCATTTTAAATCATTTCTACATCATGCGCTATCCGGCTTCAGACCGACTTGACTCTGATCTTAGGCCAAAATTCATCGAGTTCAGCCCAAAGCCAAAGCCATGCTAGTCTGGATCCGCATTTTCGGTCATTTCTACGCCCCGTACTTTCCGAGCATAACGACAATTTGATGATCTGTTCCATAAAGTTTCAAATTGCAAAAAATCCAAATTTTCTTAAAATCTTCAATGAATTTCATTAAAACCCCACAAACTGGGTTAATTAATTAAACATTTAATGTCCCAACCATGAAATATTTATCAACAGATCTTAAAAAAAAAATGCAATATTGTCAGGTCAATGTTCCTTGCCCTCTCTGTCACCATCACAAAACTCATCAAAGAAGCTTAAAAATAAAAGACAGGACCGCACACACAAAGTCATTTCGCTGTTTCTTAAATGGATTATACGTAGCGTATGTGAAAAATTGCATTTAATTACACAGACAGTAAGATGAAATGTAAATGAAAATTTAAAAGACATATCATATGCGAATTACTTTTTTGCTCATCCGAGATTTAATTAGAGCAGTATTCTATAATTCATCGAGGCATAAATAATTAAATGAAGCTTAATAAGAAGCTCATTTAGATTGAAGAGTTATGATGGTGAAATTAAATTGGAGGTATCACACTATTTCAATATAAAACAACTTTTGAGCTGATTATTGACAGAACAGCAGCTTAATAAATCATTCTGTCTGGTCGGTCGGTTGGTTGATGTCAAAAACTCGTTTACCAGGTATCGTAGCGAGTTCTAGTTTGTTTTAATAGCTCAGTTCTTCATATTATTGCAATGCTGGGCATTTAAAAGCTTCAAATCAATGCCTAAATACTATAATTAACAATTTTTCATTTTGCTAAACAGAAACACGTTTTTTCAATGTTTTACAGTGTTTTGTAGTGATTTTCAATGTTTTTTCAGTGTTTTATGAACAAAGTTTGAATTTGTCGTTATCGGTTGAATTGTAAAAATCCGTTAAATGATGAAATTCATAAATTTATCGTATGATGATTTGAGATTTACTGGATCTTGTTTTTTAGGGTCTGTAAGTGACTTAGAGCTTACTGGATCTTGGTTTTTAGGTCGGAAAAGTGATCTGGATCTACTGGATCTTGTTTTAGAGCAAGTAAGTGACTTAAAGCTTAGTGGATCTTGGATTTTGGTAGAGCAAGTGGCTTGGACAATGCTGAATCTTGTTTTGTAGATTGGGGAAGTGGCCTGGATCCTACTGGATCTTGTTTTAGAATGGGAAAGTGACTTAGACCTTACTGTATCTTGTTTTGTAGGGAATGATATGACCTGGATCCTTCTGGATCTGGATTAATAAATTACTGACAAAACAATGACTAAAATGCGCATAAATGACTCAATAAGCATGAGTACTTTTTGTAATATTTTAGAGACATACATCGTTGTGTATGTATGAGACGTAAACCAAAAAACAATTACAAAGACATTGCATGTTAAATCTCTGTAAAAAATAATAATATTTCTTTCTTTTAGCATTTTTTTTTTTTGTTGTTTGTTCATTCACGTCTTTTGTCAGCTATAACACACTATAATATTATTTATAGAATAATATTTTTATTTACATGTGATATAAATTGAAATCATTTACAAGTCGCACATCGCAAATTGTGTGAAACACATTTCATCGCATATCAAATTGCTGCCCAAAAAAATATATTTACAGGCAATGCAAATTCAGGACAGTAAAATTGGATTTTTATGATCTTGAATCTTAAGTACTTTTTGAATACGAATGAAATGCCAAAAGAAGTCATTTTTGTGGGTCTGAGTTTAATAAATTTGCTTATAGACATGAAGGCTCACATGCAAATTTTCTCAGGAATTCACACTTATGACTTAAGATTGAGTCATATTTGGTGAGTCTAGTGCTTTTTGGTTATAAAATCTGCTAATTAACAAGCTATTTAGAGCAGTGGCAGGCAACCTTTGTGCCACGGCACATCTTGTTGGTTAGCCATGACCGAAGCCCCAAACGAAGCCCCAGGCATGCAGTTCTCGTGGAAATACCAAACAAATTGGCAGCACATTAGTGTACCGCGACACACAGGTTACCCACCCCTGATTTAGACTGCATCAGCACTGTTCTTTAAATGAAATGAAAAATAGATATTTCATTATGCGAAAGATTTTCATTTTTGAGCTATGAATATGAGATATATAATGATGCCAAGCACATGTCAGGTACGGAAATATGACAAAAAAAAGTAACATTACAATAATGATGTTCACATTTTCATGCTTAACTATTTGCATCATGTCATTGACTAAAGGCAGTGGTGGACAACCTGTGTGCTGTGAAACATCTGTTTGCAGTGCAAAATTGCATCTGTGCCTCAAAAAGGAGCTAAACTTTCAAATTCTGAGCAACTTTTTTTGAGAATCTGGATAAAGGTTCCCCACCCCTGGAACTAAGGGATGACTAAAAATGATGAGATATATCTATTGTTTGAATATAAAAGTCACGAAATATCTGATTCTATTATTCATTTTCTTCTTATCATGTGTGTTCGTCCACTTAATCACTTGATCTCATGTAGATTTGTGAGAAAGATTTTGTACGTAATTTCAAAGCAAAAAAGTATTTGACCCAAAAAATAACAAACAAATGAGAATGAATTATATGAGGATTTCTACTTGTTGAATGATTTATTCATTAAGAGTGAAGTCAAGGAAAATTGGAACTAGGGATGAATTGATGAATCATGGTGTAGCCCGAATAGAACAGGTAGATTAATATTGTAGATCTGAAATCTGGCATTAGGTCGACGTGGTTTGGTATCGGATTCATATCGAATCGTACATCAATGTACAGTCACGACGACCTGAGGCCTGATTTGTGATCAATTAACCGATATTTTTGAATGCTGACTAACATCCTGAGCAGCACAGTGCGTCAAACTATATTATTTTATCAGCCGGCATGGCAGCTTCACGTCTTACCGTTAATACGGTCCTAAATGCTGTTTGGACATGATAACAATCCTTCAGAATATGAAAGGCCTTGGCTACGTCCAAAACTGCATGCCTGCACTCTTAGTCAAGCTATAAGCTTCAGCAGATAATTACAAACCTATAATCCCGTCCGAACCCTAAAAACAACCCTGCCAAGACTTTTTAATTCAAATTTTGATTGCAGACAAAAAGTGTCCCAAAAAAATGCAATCATAACATTCACCATCTGTACATATATCTAGAAATTGCTCAGCAGCAGATAAAAAAAAATGTAGGAGGCAGGTAGTACCATATTTTTTTCGTATACGGCATACAATGCAGATGCTGAAAGTGTGGCCCATCCGGTATGCAAGATAAATTTACCTATCATCATGCATGCTGTTCGAGACACACAAAAAAAAAGAGAGTCTGATGATGATGAAGAGAAGTACGTCAACCAACTTTTATATCTCATTCATTATTGTAATGATTCTATGGTCAAATATCCTTCATTAACGTCTACAGTACGTTGCATCATGATGTATTCTAGTTGATATAAATAGAATGAAATTCATCATGCATGCAAGTGATTTGAGGCACTTTCTTTTGTGGCACATCTCATTTAACTTTGTTGTCATTGAATTGTGTAACAAGTTAGTGTAAAATTAATTAGCTGACAAAAATTAAAAAGTCACGGATTTGATGAAAGGTTTATATGAAGCCCGAGTTGGATAGGCTTTGATTCGTCGAGCGTATAACTGATTGGTGGGCAAGCTGTATGCTGTGCCACACTAGAGTGCCACTAAAAGTAAATGTACAAGGATTACCAACGATGTGCCGCGAAAATTGAAAGATTGCCAAGAGCAGATATAACTTGACATGTGCAGAACTTCCCATTAAGCATCAACTTTGTAACTAGACGTATAAACGTATGGATCAGACCCTGTTCCACCTGGAAGTTTTGACTTAACTTTTCCATACAAAATAAGTTATAACTTGACATGTGCAGAACTTCCCAATAAGCATCAACTTTGTACCTAGACGTATTAACGTATGGATCAGACCCTGTTCCACCTGGAAGTTATGATTCAACTTTTTCATACAATATAAGTTATAACTTGACATGTGCAGAACTTCCCATTAAGCATCAACTTTGTAACAAGACGTATAAACGTATGGATCAGACCCTGTTCCACCTGGAAGTTTTTCCTCAACTTTTCCATACAAAATCCAATTTTTTCTCATGCTTCCCCAACATTTTCCCTTGATTAGTGACATTCACATCATAATTCAGTGTCATTCAAACATATTGTCTGTTTGTGAACCGACTTTATTCTTTTGAGATGCCTTGAAGATTCACAATTTAATTAAGTTTGTTAACGAAAAGGAAAAATTTTTTTTTTGATGTCTAAAATGTCTTTTTAACATCGATACAAATACATATATTGTACATGCTGTAATAATAATGATGGTATACTCTTGTCTGTTTTGAGAAACACGACTTATGCTTTCGGCAATTTCTTTTAAAATCAGTAAGCAAAATATGAAAATTCTTAGGCTTATCGTGGGGTTGGTTAATCTGTTTTGTGAATTTGTTAGCATAAATTATAAAGGAAGGAAAGTTTAAGGAATTTATCAAATTAAAGGTTATTGATTGTAGTGGAGGAATGCAGAGACTTGAGGATACAATCCGACAAACTGCATTTTCCGCTGTAAAAATGGGTCTAAATCAACCTTCGCGGTGTCACTAAGGCAATTTTGAGTATTTCTATTGATACAGTGACGTATTTTAGCCAATAAGATGCGTTGTTCGGTAGAATAACAAGAATAATGTCCACCCAGTGACGCAAATGAAGAAGACTCAATCATGGGGATTTTAAGGCTGCACTTAAGCTTATCATTAACAATTAATGAGAACCAGCTTCATGAAGCATGGATATGACTACCAAATTTAGTCGGATTTAAATTGATGTCAATAAAGTTACTTAGAGGAGCCTCAAAAACTCCATAGTGAAAGCTTTTGTGCTTCTCGGGTCAAACAGCACAAGTCGGTTAATCGATCCGAAATTCGATACCATGCTAGTTCTGGTGGTTCTGGCTTGATGCCGGATTCACGCCGGCGTGGATCGGGATAGTGTTGTAGCTGGGGGTGAGACACAAGCTTGCTATACTTTCCTTAGTTGGAATCCACAAGGTAAGGCGTCCAGGTGCTCCAAGAACAACATGGCGTAGGACGGTAATGAAGGAATGCCAGTTAGAAGTTTTGAAATGAGAATTTGTACAAGCTTTGTGATACAGCCAGCAACAGAGTCAGACGGAAAGCATTTTGTAGCAAATTAGGCTCCAAGTCGGAGCATGGTTCCATAAGTAAACGTAAATAAGTAAGTAACCGGTTTGTGCTGCTCGGGATAGAAAATTTATTGCAAAAAATCGATCATTTTTCACAGAAAACTTGTCAAAATTGCATAAACTGGCATAAACTATTCATAAATCTCAATAAAAATTGTGAAACTTCTCACAAAACCATCCCAAAAACCACTCAAAACTATTTCCCAACATTCAAATTAAACGCACTACCAATCCTTCTATACTGTCATATTATTCAACTCAACTTAAATCTCCACGTATTTTTGATTGATTCGTTAATTTTATTATTCCATATGTTAATGAATGCCACAAGATCAAAAACGATGGATTAGTTCTTGAATTTTCAAGGTTAAGTTATATCATTGAACTTTAGAGTTTCAATAACCCCTTGTATGAATTAAATTGTGACTATTCATCTAATACAATTTAACATGTTCATAACAATAAAAGTGAATACATAACTCATGTGTAGTTAAAGTGTTGAAGCTTGTTGCTAACATTCAATATTTGTTTAATTGTTTCCTTAAATGTAGTTAAAAGTGAAGTAATTTTGTGGTTTTATTGGAGTTATTGTAGAGTCTAATTGCTTTAAATTGCGAATAAATTTGGGGAGTAATCAGAATTTTGGCAGAATTTTGATCATCGATATGGGGATATTCACTTATTACGTAACCCAAAACATCGACCCTCCCCTCCTTCTATGATACAATCTATATGGAGCACAGTTTTCATTGGTTCGAGCATAACAGAATCTCAACCCAGCCTCACCTCCTCATCTCTTCCTAAGAGTAATACGCAATTTCTGAACGTTCTTTGGACCGTACACTTATTACGTAACGGGGTAGGGAGGTTGGGTTGAGATTGTGTAACACCAGTGTTTCTGATTGCCGCATTTTTTTATAACCGCTATTATGATGTTATGAAAAAACTCAAAACCGCTGTTATGCTGTTAACGGTTAGCGGTATAGGTCACACACTTCGGAAGTGTAATACAGCAGAAATTGAGGGTGCTCACTTTACGAGAACAGAGACACACGTTTGTTTAACCGCACTCGGATGGCTCCGTCCTAGGATGGGATCAATAAGGAAAAAGACGCCCCAAAGCTCCATAAGCCCACATGGTGCAGGACTTTCTATAAGAATGTCAATTAGAAACGAAAACGGGCAATTTATATAAATTTTTTGATAAGACTAGCTACCTGACTCTACTAGATGGTAAGCCTTTTGTAATAACCTAAGGCGGTAAACCATCCTAGGCTTCACATTGGAGCGTGGCTCTAGAAATTTAGTATGTCAATCAAACTGAATTCTCATAAATAGCTATTTTGTTAAAGAGGACGAGAGGGAAGGGGAGGGGCTAGGTCAAAAAGTCAATTTCTTGCCTTACGTAATAATCAAATAACCTCTAAATCTACCGAGACAATCAAACATTTTCAAAATTTTATTGAAGAAAAAAAAAAGTTCAAAAATCAAACAGAAATAAAGCATAGTGACAGGTTGGTAGCAGGTTGTTCAGTCATAATAGCAATTATTTTTTTTCTATTTTTGTATACAAATAAAATAATTCATCGTGGAAATAAAAAAAAAATATGTAAGAATAAGAATGAGACGAAGTCAAAAATGCTTGAAAATAATTGTTAAGTATGATTTCATAGCTCTTCCGTATCAAAATAATAATGAACAAGAAACGAATTTTAACAATCTATCTACATATCTTCCTTCTTAAACATCGTGTATCAAAAAACTATAAAACTTGCTTCAAGAGCAGATTTTAATACATAAAACTCATATAACGTACGTAAAATGATGTGAAGAAGTAATGGAAAAAAATTCCAATTAAGAAGAATTAAGTAAGAAGAGGAATCAAGAATATTATACGAAAAATAGTAGAATGAAAAAGAATGTAAGAATTACAGAATATTTTTTTTTTATATTCTGTTGTTCATGGAAGCGCACAGGCACGGCAGAATTGTGTATACATACGCAGAATAAAAACGAGTTGCGGGTTAAGTTAAGAACACGAATAGATGTGGATAGAAGGAAATAAAGAGAAATATAAAAGAAGAAGAGGAACAAAAAAAATGTTGAAAATTTTCGAGTTATTAATTGAGGGACTTGAGCGCATTTATGGACAGTGATCAGCATTTGGTAGGAAACTAATTAGGGTTCGTTCAAAACTACATGCCTTAAAGCGAAAAATGCACTTCTGAATTGCAGGAAATGCATGCTAGAGGTTCATGGCCGAGCCCTATAAACAACTACTATCTCCGTCTAAAATGCCATTCTAAACCCGCAATACTATCATATGAATTTCGTAGGTTTTAACATTTAACGGTTATTAGAATTTTAAACTCCTAACGACTTTCAAAAATTCAAATTTATTGTTCAAAATTTTTTGAAATTAATCTAAAAATTGTATGAAAAAAACGATCAAAATTTATTTTGAAAAGTAACGGTCAGTTGTTTTTATAAACTTAACGGTTACTAAAAATTCAAAAGTTTGATGAGGGGAAATTTTTGAAATTTTTAGCGCATTTTTGAAATTTTTTTCAAAAAGGTAGCTTAATAAGACACTTTGTTCGTTCGTTCGTTCGTTCGTTCGTTCGTCTGTTCGGTCGGCTGGAACGCGAGATCTCAAAAACTAGACATTGTAGAGAGCTCTGGTTTGTTTTAATAGCTTCGTTCTATCAAGTTATTGGGTTATCGGTCATTTAGAAGTTTCAAATCAACGCATAAATACTATAATTAACAGTTTTTCATTTTCAAATACAACAACAACAAAAACAACAACACGTTTTTTCATTGTTTTACAGTGTTTTTCAATGTTTGTCGATGTTTTTTCAGCGTTTACTGAACAATGTTTGAATTTTTTTTTGACCGTTATGAGTTTTGAATTATGAAAATCCGTTAAATGATTAAGTTCTTAAATTTGTGGAAGTTTTATATGGATCTTGTTTTAAGATCTGAAAGTTACTTGGATCTTACTGGATCTTGGTTTTTAGGTTTGGAAGTGACCTGAATCTTACTGGATCTTGGTTTTTAGGTCTGGAAGTGACCTGGATCTTACTGGATCTTGTGTTTTAGGTCTGGAAGTGAACTGGATCTTACTGGATCTTGGTTTTTAGGTCTGGAAGTGACTTGGATCCTACTGGATCTTGTTTTTTTGATCTGGAAGTGATCTGGATCCTACTGGATCTTGTTTTTTAGGTTTGGAAGTGACCTGGATCTTACTGGATCTATGTTTTTAGGTCTGGAAGTGACCTGGATCTTACTGGATCTTGTGTTTTAGTTCTGGAAGTGACCTGGATCTTACCGGATATTGTGTTTTAGTTCTGGAAGTGACCTAGATCCTACCAGATCTTGTTTTGTGGGCCAGGAAGTAAACTGGATCCTACTGGATCTCATTTCGTGCGAAAGGAAGTGACCAGAATCCTACTGGATCTTGTTTTTGAGGTCTGGAAGTGACTTATTAATCAATTACTGATCGCTGGGACAAAAATGCGCTTAAGTCCCTCGATCAATAACACGAGGACTTTTGTAATTTTTTTGAATAAATTGAAAGTTTTGGAGAAAAATCATTAATTAAAGCATTTCGAGATTGTTTAAAGCAACCACACCAAATAATAAGCCAGTAACTCAATAAGACGCTGCTAATGCTTCTGATCAGAGCTCTCGACGATGTCTGGTTGCTGAGATCTCGTACCTCAACCAGTCACATGGCCTGCCAGTCATCTTCCCAGCTAGCTAGTCAGCCAGCAAACCAGCCAGCTTGTCAGCTAGCAAACCAACCAACCATAAGGTCAGCCAGTCAACAAAAGTGAAGTTGAGAGCCTCATTTTCCTCAAAAAATCCGCTAAAAAATATATTCAACTCTTCGCCGTCTTCATATGTACGTCCACATCATTCTTATACATTATTTTATATTTTTTTCATCTTTTTATATTCCATTCAATCACCTGTTCAAGAAGCAGAACTGAACTGGCCACTTCAACAAATACAACATTAAGAACTTTTTTTTTCAATGTTAAGCATGGAAAGAAGAGATTTTTTTGCACATACACGACTATAAGCGGTTCCTCGTACTCATATTAAATAATTATACATGATTTTTGATAGTGTACAGGCTTATATAATAGCCACATTCTTATTTTTTTTTTTGTTGCTAAATTCCAGCTGAATCTTCAGTTGAACTGTGAGATCACAGTACGTACTTTTCAATGTCATATTGCTTAAATTGTATGGATTAATAGGAATGAAGCACATGACTTGAGAATTATTGAGATTCGCTGTAGGTTTATAGGAAGTCATGACTGGACAGTCATCACATGACTTCTAAAAAAATTTGCAAAAACTTAATTAAAATTCCAATTTTCAGCACTTCCAATTTTCCCCAAAAAAGGGGAATTTTGTACATAATCAAGCAACCTGTGCAATTATGAATGATTTTTGAGAATTTTTTTAAAGCTGTATATCCAAAAAAAGAAGCATGCTTTCATGGCGCCACAAAATTCTTTCTGTCTGTTGGCTCTAATTGCAAGTTCATACATATTTTAAGCTTCAGTTAACTATTAAAGTAAGTGTCGAAAAATTATCTAGTATTGTCTGTATAGTGACAAGCATTGCATGTTTTAAAGAAAAATTTATAGAATTTCCTACCTGTCACGTGTAAATTAAGTTGGTTTTGTCACGATAATGTGGTTGGATAGGATATGTCTCTTAGCCTGTCTGATGCTTAAAATGTGGATATTATTGACCGGTTAAGATATCTATAAATGTGTATCTCTTATCTAAGTAAGTGATGTCCAAACTTTTTTGTGCTATGACACACCTTGGTGGTAAGCTATGACTGAAATTGCATGTGATATCCGGTTCATGGCATTTCCAAAAAATGTTGGGATTACACTAGTTTTTCGCAGCACACAGTTTGGAGAACACTGATCTGAGTTAACCTGAATGAAAATATACAGAAAGAAGTGAACAACAGAGCCAGCTTCAGTCGACAAATGGTAAAAGGCAGAAGACGTCTACCGATAGAGTCAGCTTCAGACGTCAACAACGAAATTCCATGGATCACAGTTGATCTGTACTGCCAGTGAAATATTTTGGAACAGAGTCTGATTCCCCAAAATACAAGACAACATTTTGCTCTACTGTCAACCTGGTAGTGCCATACACTATAGTACCAGGAAAGCACATTGACGAATATTCGAAAATGCCTCTGATCTGATAACAGATTTTGTCAAATCTAGCTTTGCGCCAGAATCTATCAGAAAAGGTGCCAAATTTCTAGTCATTTGTACGTCATGTGCCTTCCGGGGTGTAGTGTCATACACATAAGTCATGGTGATGATAGTGGTACACACAAGCACATAACCCGAAATGCACATGATGTGAAAAAAACGTAAAATAGTGCCTGACTATTGTGACTCAAGCTTGTGTTGGATAATGCCCAATTTGATTTGGAGCAAGGGTCACGCCGGCTTGTGGACACAATTATTACGGCTTTTTTGTTTCGTGTGCCATTCAGGCGGAACAAGTTCGATTGAAAATGAAATTCAAGCTCCGACTCTGATTTTGTATGATAAAATTCAACCAAAGTCTACTCAACTCAAGTCAACTTTGAGCTCTGCTGCTTATTATAAGCTGTCACGATATCATGGACTCACCCCCTCTCCCAGCCCCCATCCTTCTATAAAAAGCGAACGTAATAAGTGAACGACCCCTAACATCAACTGTGAAGCTTTTACTAGCTCTATATATTCATAGATACCAAGCCATCATCCAGTAAACAGTAAAGTAAACCAGCTCCATATCAACAACATAGTAGAATCAAAAGCGGTCGGTTTTTCCATATAAAATTAATATTATTAAGTCAACTGCAATTCATTCATGTGAATTATTTACTCACAAGGCAATTGTCATTTTTTTTATCTCCAAAGTAGAATTCTCTCGAATGAAAATGAATGAAATTACATACTGTATATACGTATGTAGATGTATATTTGCGTATACCTTCCATTCTACACCATTCAAGTATAAAAATTAAGAATCTCATCATCTTTTTGTAGTAACAAAGAAGCAACAGTAAGCAAGTATAAGAAGTCGAGTTCAAGGAACATTCAAGGATGAATAATTAAACATCTACAGTCAAAGGTGTATAAATGGTATAACTTAGTCACACCGTCAAGACATAGAGTCCGATTTTTCATAGTCGTTGTGCTTCTATCACGCAGAAAATATTAAGCAACAATCCCAAAAAAGAAACATGTTATAATGATATAAAAATATTATTAAAAATTTATCGTTTTTACTCCCCACACATACGTAATGTATATTTCGTCTATATCCTATTCCCCCTTCATTTACTTTTGGTGAAGCATTCCTATCCTTACCATTTTTATATTCTGTTCTCATAATGTGCAGGGAAAAGTAAAAGCGACTGTGAAAATCATTGGAAAACTGACTGGAAAAATATATATATTTCAGTACATGGATCCATAGAGTAAGTCACAGTAGTATGTGTGTGAGTGAAGGGAAAAAATTTTCCTCTATATATTGTTTTTTTGCTGCTGTTGCTGCTTATGTGTAGTTTTTCTATCGCTTTTGTTGCTTTGTTTACTGTATAATTAATGTATTAAAAATTTATGCTCATTTTATTTTTATTAGAAGAAAAATTTTTTTTTTGTTCCTTTTCGTACAATATGTACGCATTGAAGACAAGGTACCGACATATCAGCGAGCTCTGGGGTAGATTTCTTCGATGGTGGTATGGTATAGCGTAGGTCAGTGGTATTTAGGGTATACTTTGGTTATTTAGGGCACATTATGGTGGATAGCTTTGAGTGAAACCGCTCATTCCATACGGTTCATGGCATTTCCAAAAACCTAGTGTGCCGCGGCACACAGATAACTCACCACTAGAATATGTAAATTCACCACTAGTAGAGTATAGTGGCATAAACATTTGGCTTGGGCACTTAGTATGTAATAGGTACACCTGCTGTGGTTCGGTACACCTGATATAGGCACACTTTGAACAGTATGGTGTAGGCACACCACTGATATGGTATAGCGGTGCATCTAGTATGTCAAAATGGGTATAGGCACACCAAATATGGTAAAGTGGTATAAGTAAATCTTGTTCGATACGGTTTTGGAATGTCTCTGATATGGCATAATGATAAACCAGGTTTGGGAATGTGGTAAAGGTGCACCTCTGGTATGGTTAAGTGGCATACCTGGTATGCCTAATTGGTATAGGTACTCATGTTATAGTGGCACACTTGTTATGACATGCTATAGTCAAGACTGGTACGGTAAGTGGTACACATGGTACGACAAAATGGTATAGATACATCTGGTATGGCAAATTCGAATAGGTACACTGGTATACTGGTACTGTTTAGTCGTAAACCTGGCATGATCAAAGTTATATAGGTGTACTGGATATGGTACTGTGCAATATTAATTCAGTACTAATACGGCATAGTGGTACACTCGGTATGGTAATTTGGTGCAGGAACACTTGGCATGAAACGATATAAGTGCACTACTAGTATCTTGTAGTGGTTCACCTGATATGAGAAAGCAGTATAGTACAGTTGGTATAGTGGTGCACCTGGTAAGACTGGCATGACATATTAGTATTGGTGCCAATATGTGCCGGGTATTGTACGGTATTGACGCACTACTAGTACGACATTGTGGTAAACCTAGTATGACAAAGTGTGAACAAGGTGCTGTACCTACCCCATCCCATACCATCATCGGCAAAATCATTCCCCAGTAGCAATTGTTGAGTAGTAATAACAATATCATATTTTTTCATCGAATATGTCAACACTGAAAATTGAACAAACTTACCCAAACATGATTAGCCTGTCTTCTTGCCGGGATTTTGTGCTTGTTGCTTTTACTTATGTCTTAACGTCGACACTTTACTATTGTTTATTTATTGGTGAGCACTTGAATATATATATAGATATAAAAAATTGTATTATAAGTACTCGATGGATATTGCAATGAAGCACACAATCTTTTTTTTTGTCTCCTTCTTCTTTCGCACAATATATGTGTATATGGATAAAAATCAATATGTTTTATGTATTTTTATTCTGTCTCCTCTTGAATTTTTCTTCGTTCCTTTATACTTGTTCCTCACTTTATTAATTATTCATGAAAAATTGAATTTTTTATCTATTTTTTTTTTTTTGCATTGACCGGGTTGTAAATTCACGGGGGTGGGTATTGGTGAGAGAGACACAAAATGCACAATTTCACACAGAACTAAATATTGTTGTTGTTATACTCCTTGTAACACGTCTTTAATCACATTAGGTTATTTCCAAAATAAAATATGAATACAAAAGAAATCTTTTCTTTATTTTTTTATCATTTTTTTTTTTTTGCTATAAAATTGAGAAGATTTTCTCTCTTTTACTTCTCTTCCTTGGTTCCTCTCACACAAAAAAAAAGTTATTTTCCCTCCTTCCCTTTCCAATCGCTTGTTGCTTTTCTATATGTATATATACTTTTTTTTTTAATTATGTTCTAACAAGTGGTTAAGAAATCAATATGGCGATGTTAAAGTCTATTTTTTTAGTCAATATAGTCGTCACTTGCTGTATGTTTGTGATTCTAGACAGTACGGACACTCAATTAGCGTCTGTGTAATCTGATTTTTTGGATATAAAGCCACGTATTAAATATTTAAGAATTTCAATTTTCTTTTTTCTCTTTTAGTTCCAACAAGTTAATGCACATTACACTATAAGTAAGTGGATAAGATTCACACAATTGTACACAAAATTAGTTTATGGACTTGCGATAAGGATTTTCGTTCCTATATACTTTATTTAAATTTTTATTATTATAAATATCAATGAAGGGCGAAAGAATTAACTTGCAAGAACTCCTCACTCAAGTAAATGTAAAGAAATTTTTCAGTCACACGAATATAATTCTCTTTTTTTTTGTGTGCTGTATATTTTGGCATCCAGCACCAGAAAGCTTGAATGTACGCAGACTCAGCGAGAAATGTGAAACGTTCTTTTTTTTTTGGTGGAAGTTTTTTAGTCTCTAATAATATGTGTGTATATGTATGTACTACATATACATGCAGACTTTCGTGTATTTACACATAAAAATTGTTGCTTCCCGGAGCTATCGAAATATGAAAATTCAGCTTTTTTTTTCATTCAAAGCTTAGAATTATGAAAGTATTCACTGTACTCTATAATGCCATGAGAGTTCATGAGCGGACCAAGACACGCGCACCAATTCGGATACGCTGTTGAATATTTTATATGGCTGTATTGGTTATAAAAACATTGCACAATGCACAGGTAAGAAAGACGAGATTGTGTTGCTTCTATTCTTACATATTTTTTCAATATATGTGTCTCACGATTAAAGAATTCTTTTCTTCTTCTTTCCATTTCCTTCTTCTTCTTCTTCTTCTTTTTTCGTATTTCAATATCATCGAAAAAAAAAAAACAATTTTTCTGTAAGACGACACTACGAGTATATATGTCTATAGCTATATATATTTGCAATAGATACAAAAAAATGACACATTGTTGCTTTTTCTTGATTATTTTGTCGGCGTAGAGAGAAAAGCATATTGATAATGACAAAAAAGAATGTCTTGAATGATTGAATTATTGATTTCGATATCGTGATAAGGGGAGTGGAATTGTAAATTAATAGCGGAATAAACAATTTATTGCCCAATCGTTTAATCCATGACTTTTACTTTTATCAGACGGAGAGATAATGGTTGGGCTAATTCTGTGTTTTTTTTTTGCGGACATTTGAGGGTTTTTTTTTTTTTTTATAAAAATAATTCGATTCCGGTGAACCTTAAAAATAAAATCAAAATTGTCATTTAAAATTAACACAAAAATTAGAGTCAAGCTGGCTTGTTGCAAGCCTGTTGTCGGATTTTCAGTCATTTCTTCCCCTTGTGCTTTTCGGACGATGGACATGAGTCATTCGATGTGTCTGTTTTCTTAGTAGGCAATGAGGATGCTCTAAAGGGCATACTCTAATTCAGTAGTGGACAATCTGTGTTGTAATATGTGGGTAGCCAATGCACACTCGTGTGCCGCCAAAAATGATTGGAAATGGCATGAACTGTATAGCGTGTGCAGTTTCTATCGAGGCTAGCCACCATGGTATGGCGCTAAAAATAAAAGATTGTCCATCACTGCTTTAATTAAACATACTTGTTGAGCACTAAAGAATTCTTAGAGAACCAAAGAACTCTTTGAAGAAAACTGTCGATAGATGGACGTAAGCAAGTTGAGCATGCAAAAGAGTACGATAGCGATAAAAAAATTCATGGAAGGAGGCTGCTGATAGAGGCAATGAAGCACTTGGTATTGGCAATTGGCAAAGGACAGCCAGCGATAAAGCCAGTTTTAGACGTCAACTGAGAGATGCCATGGATCACAGCTGATCTGTCCGGTAGCGAAAAACGTAAATAAGTATGTTGAGCATACGGACAAGCGTGCTCTCAACTTAGTCTGCTATTAAAAGCACACTCTTTGTTTGCTACAGTAACAGACTTGTCTTTTGACTCATATCCATCGCTCTAAAATCACAAAAAAGAATCTGGCACTATATCAGCTTTCTTCTGGACCCAGATGAGATTTGATGAAATCCGGTCTCAGATAAGAGTCCAATCAGCAAGAGACCGAAAATTTCTAAGTCATGTGTCTTCCAAGGTAAAAGGCAAGCAGTTGCCAGCTTCAGATGCAAAATAAGTCGGACGATGGATCCCATTTGATCTGTTCGGCCAGCAAAGTTAATACCATGTCAAACTTCTTACAAATGCGGTGCATTAAAAGTTGACAACAAGCGCCATCTATTATAATTTTTTGGAACCTATGCCTCTCATAGCACATGAATATAAAAATAATAATAATTACAAAGTGAGCATCTGTGAATTCCTACACAAATCTTTGAAACTGTCAAATTATTCTAATATCTACATGATGATTAAATTGAATTTTTTATTATGCCTTATTTGTTCCTTTGTGGGGGTTAATAAATTTTCCCCAGGTAACATTTCGATTATCTTTTTTTCATGCCCATTATTCTTTAGTCAATATCTGTGATTTATGTTATAATGAACAAATGAGAAAATATTACTTTTTTATTAAGAAGTCCTCATTGAGAAATGAGATAAGACTTGTATGTACTCCTCTACAAGCATCCCATTAGTCATTATAATGGGCATAAAAATGTGAATTTTATGTGCGTTAAAGAACATTTTAACGTAAATCTAATGTTCTTATTATGAAGAATGCAGAATATGAATTATTTTTACTTCTTTTTTGTTTGTTGTGTATTACTGACCATTTATTTTGTAAATTGATAAAAAATTATTTAAAATTATTCCGCAATGTCTTAAGCGCAATTGTTTGATAAAACTAACTTACGGGTACCATGCTCTGATTTGGAGCCTAGGCTTCTTCAATAAGTTTTTCATCTGACTCTATTGATGGTCGCATCACAATATTCTATCAAATTCTCTGCTTTCACATCTAATTGACATTCTCGCAATACTGTTCTACATCATTTTGTCTTAGGATCACTATGTCTTTTGCTTATGGGTTCCAACCAAAAGTGGTTAAACAAGTCAATGTTTCCATCCCACTTTGGTCACTGTTCTTAGCTAGACTTTGTTTGATGTCCAATCAACTAGATCATTAGTTCAACATATTCTGAGATTCAGTCTAGTTAAGGACTGTGTTAACGACAACAAATGGTGATGCATGGTCTCCCTCAGTCGGCGAAAGAAGCTGACTCTATCGCTGGCTACCGCTTGCCGACTACAAATTAAAAGTATGATGCAATTTCTATCGGCAGTTTCTTTCCATGAGTTTTTGGCCTACTGCATGATCTTTGATAGTTTTTAAATAATGAAACTTTTTAAATAATGAAGGATTTTGTATAAATTTATTTTCAATTTTTTTGGTATTACAATACGCTGGTTCTTTTTATGATTATTGTTTGCTGATGACATCAGCTTTACTTAGTATTACAAATAACTCTAGTAAACAAAGCAAACACTCCTCTATATGATACAATGCGATAGAATATTGCTGTGATAAAGATATGATGATATGTAAGTCTATTTAGAGGTGTAGTTAAGCGAGGTGAATTTTGGGGTTTAAGCCGACCTTAGAGCAAATTGATATTGCTACCTGTTGTCCTATCTTGAAACATCTATAGAATGCCTTCTGATGGAGCCTTCTTGATTGAAATTGGATAATCGACTCTCCGTCCTCTTCCTTTAACAAAATCAGTTCAGAAAATCAAAATTTCCAATCGTAAGCATCACAAAACTCACATCTACTCTCCCCCTCTCTCCCTGAGTCTATTGCTGTTTTCTTAGTTTATTTTAGAAATTTCAATTCAAAATTTGAAATTATTTTTCAACATCCAAAAAATGATCAAACGGACAGCGCGATAAAATGATGAAAATTCTCCATCCCATCCAAAAAAAATAAATTCAAAAAAATTATGCGAAAATTGCCATATAATTTTCAGATCCCTCTCGAATCTCTAAATTATTTTTGTGTAATCTTTTCAGTTCCACTGCCATGTCTTAGCATTTTGTAATTATGCATTGTAACGAAACATATTTGCATTACATCCACTAAATTTCGTTATGAAATATAATTTCAAATCCAACACAACATGTGATTTGTGATAATACTTTTAAGCAACGAGCAACGCAAAAAAAAAAAAAACAGCAAGTAAGCAAATGGAGGAAATTCAATTTAATAAAAATAATTGGCTTTTTCATCTCCCATATTTTATTGAAGGAATGAAGGAAAAAAAAATACACAATTTCAGAAAATTTATATTACATTTTTAGTCTGAATTGAGTGACTGTGTATTGTATTTATATTGTAATATCCCGTCAGGTACAAAAAGGCAGCAAAGGCATACACATGAAAAAACACAGTCCATGATTAAAATTTAAATATTTATTAACGTTTACAATTCTTTCAGCATTTAGGTGAATAAAAAATGTAAGTGCTATGCATATTACAATATAAGAGCGTAAGAGAGCAACAAAAATAAAACTTTTTAGTGCAATTTTGAGGAAATGACGGTTATAGTTTCACTTTTATCGGCTGGGTGACTAACTGGCTGACTTACTGAGACTGCCATAGTCTCCCTGAGATAGTTTGAGACTGCTTGAGACTCACTGAGACTTACCAAGACTTATTGTGACTGTTTGAGACTGACTGAGACTGACTGAGACTGACTGAGACTGAGTGAAACTTGCGGAAATTTCCTGAGATTGACTAAGACTGACTAAGACTGGCTGAGATTGACTAGGACTGACTGAAACTAAATAAGACTGGGTGAGATTCGCTGAGACTGACTAAGACTGATTGAGACTGGTTGAGACTGGCTGAAGCTGACTTTTACTGGTTGAGACCGGCTGAGATTAACTGAGACTGATTAAGACTGACTGACACTGAATGAGACTAACTGAGACTGTGAGAATAACTGAGACTGACTGAGACTTGCTGGAACTGGCTGAGACTCCCTCTTATTGAGTTAATGGCGTATTGCTTGGTTTGGTAGCTCAAAAATTCTCTGAATTTAAGCGGAGAAGTGAGTTGACTGTAATAATTAACTAGTTTTCCCGATCGGCACAAATTATTCATGGCATTCATGTGGCAGCCATATGACATCAAAGTGACAATTTTAATCTTAACTGCCATAACAATTGCTACTTAAATTCCATGTGGCCGTCACCTGACTCCCATGAAAAACTCGTACCGACCGGATAATTGTCAGTCAAATCACTAATCTCGCTAAGTAAAACTGCGCTCAAGTCCCTCAAAAACACGACTCCTTCCAACACTTTCTGTTTTTTCATTTTCATGTGTATCAATTTAAGGCTGTTTGATCCAATAACATTGCAAATTTGTTGTTCAGGTGAAAATAATATCAAAAAAAAAAATATCTTAATTGAATTTTCTTATTCGAAAGAGAAATTCTGACACGCAAGAAGAATCAGCAACAGGAATAAAAATATATACACAAAAAAAAAGAAGATCAAATAGACCGAACTGGTTAAAATAAAAACCACACTGAAAAGTTGATCCATGAAAGAAATATCAAAAAAAGGAGGGAAAAAAAGTTTTTTGTTTGCTTGGAAAACAAGAAAAGAACAAACTTTTTCAGAATGAAGGATGTTGGTGAGGTGAGGGCCATTTGTATGTGCTTCCTATCTCCTTCGCTTTATCACTTTTTCATGCTGTTGTTTCAGCTACGAAATATATATATTTAAGAAGGAAAATGCAAATTGTTGATATTTAGCTTAAAGTTTTTTTGCTGTTTTTCTATTTTCTTGTCTAATTTTTATGAAAAAAAAACAGTATAAGCATCTGAGGCAAAGTTTTGTGTTTTTCTAGCTATCAAGACATAACAAAATGTTTGAGATGGATTTTTGATTTTTAGACAACAAACTTGCTCTTAATTTGCTAAGGGTGAAGAGATTTATACAGGGAATTATGTGTGAAAATTTTTGAGGATTATTGGCTTTCCTTTTCCTTATAGTTCCTTTGTTCCAAATTTTATTTGGGTCGAAGTAGCTCGGTGCTGGAGTGGTTTTGTTCTTCGGGTACTTAATCATTGTAACATCGACTCAGCATTCATGAGTTCGAGACTCGACATGAATAATTCACTTGTCCTTTTTCAAATAATACGCAATAATTCAAACATGACTCACAGCCTTACTATGGAAGCTAAAGGTAGCATCGAAGGTAGAATCGAAGTACTAGATCTAGGTCTGAGCGCAGTGGCTTGGCGAATCCAAACTCTTTAAATTATCATTAAAACTGACCCACCATCATTAAAAGTCATAATATCATTAAAAATGGCAGCCACCTCGTCGCCGTAGTGAAAACATTTCAATGTGTGCCGATCGGGTGAGAACTGTGATCCATCGCCTCCCTCAGATGTCATCTAAAGCTGGTTCTATAGCCGGCATTTACCTACCAATTGCCAATACCAGAGATACATACTTACAAATGCTTATTCGGCCAATATCCAGCTTAACACCAGTGTGACTCAGGCTTGGTGCCAGATACGGTTTGAATGTAGCATCATGCCAGCCATGCTAATCTTGGTGCCTGATTTCGGGTCAATTGATGGACTTGTGAAGAATCTGTCGATCTAGATAGTATTGCATTTGGAATCGGGAATTGGCAAGCGCTAGCCAGCAATAGAGATGAATTTACCCGACATCTATGGGAGATCATGGATCACAATAGATCTGTACGGCCAGTGAATTTAGTAAGTAAGTGATTAACTTCTGATATTCAGGATATAACGCTCAGTTCTTTATCTTTCAGATCTAAACAGTTTAGATTTTTATTTTATTTTATTTATTTATTTGCTCTATCTGTTAATCGTAATTATATATGCTAATTAAAGTTGTTGGAAGAATGTATGAATGTAGGATATATTCAAGATATATTCCGGATTGAAGCACAAAAACTGAAACGGCATTACTTGATCTAGAATATTTAACAGCTACTTTGATCAACTTAGTTAAGCAAGGAATAGAAACCGTAATTTATATTTTACAAATTATATTTATTTGCATGTGCGATTTTTGAGCTCGTTTCTTACAACTGTTATAATACCCGAGCGGTGCAAATTAATAAGTATTTTTGGTCCCCTAGAGCTCGCGGCATTTTGGAAGGAATCACGGAAAGATTTACATACTAACAGTAAATGACCGATGGTTCGATTTAAAAACTATATGATCACAAGCGGCATTCATTTTATATTAATAGGGCCGATAGTGGTAAATCGAGTGACAAAATCAAAGAAGGCTTCACTTGGGCTTCACCAGCGTTTCAAAGGTTACGATAGAGTTCTTATATTAACACCATATGCATTTGTTGTAAAAAGACAAGATTTTGAAGTGCTTTAGAAACTCAATGACTGAACCATCTTGATTTGTGTTGTTCGGGTAGATTACATGAACAGATAACGGAACATCTTTAATTAATTAATATTAATATAAGCTGTTTTAAATCAAGAATAAGAAGTAAAGTTTTGACATAGCAAAAAAAGAAAAATATGTAAATCATAAGGATTTATCGTATAAGTCTTGTTGGTAGTTTATGTTCTATTTACTCTTAAAAGTAACAGAAGCTTATCTCTTTAAAAAATAAATTTGCTTTCACTCCACTCAATCCGGAAAGCACACAGTAAAGAAATGGTCGAAAATCTGGGTCGACGCTGACTTTGACGAATTTCATCAAATCTAGTCTAGGACCAAGGTCACGCTGATCTGAAGCCAAACTTTTGGCCAATATGAGACGCTGTGCCTTCTGTGTAGACGTCCTCAAGTCGCTGATAAGTTATTCAACTCAAAATTATGAAGTCAAAAAACTTTAAACTGATTCTTTCCTAAAGTAAAGACTAACTCAAAAAACTATATTGCGATACCCTCTAACAACATTCTAAAATGCATGCAAAACAATTTTCATTCCGAATATTCACCGCTTAATTAAATCCATAAATGATAAAGTTACTTAATGTTCCAGACATACTTCTTACATACCACTACAAAAATTTCTTAATATTCATTTTGTATTCGTCTCACCCTTTTGGGGTCGATGACATATTAGGTAACTCAAAATGTCAACCTTTTAGTACCCTTTTCCTCCCTCTGTATAGAAACTTGTTCAACCGATTTATTAACTCATAAAGTGTCATAAATCAAGAAGTGATGTGATGGGCTGGCCATGTTATTAGGAGACCTGTTTAAAATCCATTAAATAAGGTCTTCAAAACTGACTTTTTGAATGATAAAAGAGCTCGTTGACGACCTAGCCTGGTATTGGTATTGGAAATTCGATATCAGCCTTCTCGATACATGGCGATCAATTGATCAAAAATTCGGCTCCAAGTGGGTGACAGGAGGGATGACCTTGATCCTAAACAAGATTAGATGAAATAAAGCTGGAAATTGGCAAGTCTCCTCACTTTAAGAGCATTACCATAAGTTGCTTTCATTGTACTAGTTGATTTAGGAAATTGTTGGTTGTAAGCTTTTTCATCTTTGGCTTGGTTGTATGGCTGCCACCTTGCTTTTACTCTATTCTATTCGGTACATAGCTCGGTCGCCAGCAGTCGATTTAGCGATATCTGCGAATACCACGAGGATACACTTGACATTTGGTCAACTTCGAAGTCAAACTTCAGCCTAACTAATTCTAGGGACAAATTTTGAACATTTTCCATTTGACGATCCGGATTCAAGCCCAGGACTGACAATATTTTTTTCTGAATTTTAATCATTTTTTCACTTCTAAGCCAAACTTAGAAATGTCCCGATTTTTTGCGAAAATCCTCTGGTCACCCTTACTAATTCCCTTAAGACCGTTACGTAATAGATGAATGGCCCCACTTTTTGCTGGATATTGGTATTCATTTTTCATAAACATTTCCTAAAACGATAGCTTGTTTTCATAAAAGCACTTCAAAACTAATTGAAAGTTTTTTTTTACTTTAATCTCTCTTCTTTAATTTAATTTATTTTATTTCATTTCTCACTATCAAAGTGTACAGCACAGTAAAATTCCCATGATTCACAGATAGATGATGTATAAAAAAAAAGAACTAAAACCTCGATGTCTCGCTTTAGAGAGGAAAGTTTGTCTCAGGTGTGAAAACTTTTAGAAATAACTTAAGCAAATATTTTTTTTTACTTCTATATTCTCATTGCTTTGTCATCATTAAAATGAATACTTGAGCTTCTTAAAGGTAGAAGAAAAGTTTCTGTTTCTTTCTTGTGTGCATTATTTACTAGTTGCATCTTTTTTTTTTATTAAAAATTGTTAAAAAGTTTTGAGGAAAATTTGTTGTGCATTTTGTTTGCATATTGATGTGTCATTTAATAGAGGAATTAATGTCTAGGAAAATTTTTCGATCAAATATTGATAGAAAATTGTTTGACATTTTGAGGTTTTTATGAAAATTTATTGAAAAGTTTTTAAGAGTTTCTAATGAATTCAAAAATAAATGATTGAATGTAAGAGAAGTAGCCAGAAATATTGCAGCCAGGAGGTAGGGGGAGGGATTAAATTTTCTGTATTTGAGAGAAATTTGGATTTTTTTGAGTGATTCGTAGTGGCTCGGTTGTTGAACGGTTTCGTACTTCGGAACCTAATTCTTGTGATACCTTCCAAGCAATTATGAGTTCGAGACTAGATAGGAGAAACTTGGTCATCTGTCCTTTTTTAGAATTATATGCAGTAGAAACGTGGCTCACAGTCTCAAATTGAAATAAAGGCAATACTGCTCCTTGAATATGTCCCTGATTGAATGAGAACTTGCACAAATTGAAGCAAAAATGCTAAAAATCTTCGTGTAGTTGATCGAGAGATACAGCAACAGTGGCCTAGTATTTAGTGTGTCGGCTTAGAGACGGGTTCGATCCCAGGGAAAGTCTAGTCGGTTTCATGTGCTATTCGATTTGTGTATTTGCGATTGACAACTTGTGGCTAAATTCATTGAATTGATATACCCTGAACTTGTAACTGGACAAAGACATAAAAAGAGCAAAAACGTCATCAATGACAAATTATCAAATAAAAACTGGATTAATATGAGCGTAATAATGATTCTAAGCAGTCAAAGCAATCCATTAACTTGGAACTCGAAGAAACGGAGCTAATGCTTTAAATCTCGAGCTCGATAGTATGCCTTGCTGCTGAATTCTCGCCAATCAGTCAATTAGTGAAACTATAAACGTAATTATTTCAATAATTCACTAAAAAGCCGTTTCCTTATTACGCTATAGAATAACGATCTTTTTTCAAAATTGAACAATGTAATCGACCAATTATACATGACAATTGGTATTATAGACATTTGGTATTGATAACTAGCAAAGCGAAGCCATCGAAAGAGGTAATATCAAATGCCAACTGAGAAAGACCATGGATCACAGATGATCTGCACGACGAGCGAACAAAGTAAGCAAGAACAATAGAATTCTCAGAATTTTCCAATTTATCCTTTCCCTCCCCTCTTAACGTAATGAATGAGCAGCCCCTAAAACGTTGTTACAAATCTCTAGAAATTCACTTTATTTGTGTCAAACATCTCATTAGGTTTCAAACCCATCAAAATAGAACAGAAAATTATAGTTGGCTTAATAATTATCTATTCCCAAATGAATTAAACGTCGTAATATATGCAACCAACGTTGCACGAAGATACTTTTCGCACTATGATTTTATATATATATATTTCTTTATTATTCAGCGGCTATAAAAAAAAGTATCTTTGTCTTTAAACTTTATACCTTTTCATGACTACACATGCTCATGTATGTGGTGGGGGGGATATAATGTCTCACGTATTTAGATTTATTTAATGAGAATTATAGAAAGCAGAAAGTTTTTTAAAGCACATGCTTATACTCATTACTTTATGACTCTTATGAATATGTTGCCATTACATTCTTACTGCCACGCGCTTTTAAACATACAAGAATTAAGGATTATTACACAGTAGCAAAAAATGAGTAAAAATGTTAATGATTCTCATTTTGATTCAAATGAAAAGAATCTCGAGAGGGATGAAAAACTTTTAAAAAATATAAATTAAAAGAGTAGAACGAACGAGCGTATGGCAGGGGTGGGCAACCTGTCGGTAACCTGAACTGCGATTCAACAGTGTACTGCCAAATTATTTTAAAAATGCCATGAATTGCTTGTCGTTTGCTATTTCAATTGTGTCTCTAGTCCAGTGGTGAGCAACCTGTGTGTCGCGGCACTTTAGTACCATATGCCATGTGCAATTTCGATCGAAGCCTATCGCCAAGGTATCCTTCGAAAAACCAAAAGGTTCCCTACATCTACTTTAGACCAACCTGTACCGTGACACATCAAAATGTTGCCCATCACTGCCATATGGATGTGAAAAGAATTTCGTTTTTTTGTGACTAGATAAAATGTAAAGTTATGATGTTGACATACATTAAATGTATAACAAAAAAGGAGGAATGTAAAATTTTCGTTAAAGAATATTTTATGCTGAATTAGAAACTCTTTTTTTTTATGAGGTAAATTTGAAATTTTTATGAAGCTTTTTAGTATGCTTAAAGAGAACAAAAAATAAAATTTATGGTGGTTAGTATGGGGGTGCAGTCAGGGGGTTGGAGGGGAGGTGAGAGGGGGATGTTTGGGGTGTTAAAAAAATTTATTCAAATATTTTCAAAACTGCACTGGAAAATGGAATAAGTGGAGTATTCAGGAAGAAAGGAACATGAGATGGGGGAGGGGTGTTTAGGTCCGACCTCACCTCCACCCTCTCCCTATATGCAATTTTTCAAATATGTTGAGTTTTCAAGCAAAATTCGTAAAATCGTCCCTAAATTTTTGGAATCCATACAATCGCCATCAAACTCCTCCCCCACTCTCTCTCTCCCTTCCTCCAATCCCTTTCCCTGCCTACACCCCTGGTAGCCACTTTTATTGCATTTGTGAAAAAATACACTGTTGATTTAATAAATTCTCTGTCTCTGTTTAAATAGAAGGATTGTAGATAAATGTGTAGTTAGATTATGACGCAACTGGTGAAAGAATGAAAATAATGTTTTAGTTGACAGTGGTCTGTTCAAGCTTGATAACCTGTGTTAGGTGGTTTTTTGAGCAATTTATAGCTGCTATGCTGTCATAAAGTTTTTTTTATTTAACTACTCTAATATAAAGCTTAATAAATATTAGGGCTTAGCCGCAAATAACGTTCCATTTTTTTTCAAAATTTCAACGGAAAAAAAATAATTTTTTTCAAAAACAGATTACTAATTATGTTAATTAAACTAATTTAAAGCATGATTTGCTTCCGTAGAGTAATCTAATCTTAAAAAGGAACATAAAATCTTTATGCTCCCACAATTTAAATCATAATAAACACATAAATTTAGCGATTTTTATTAATTTTTCTGAAAAATTTTAAAAAATGGAACAAAAATTCACACTCAGTAATTGAGATATTTTTTGAATTTTTACATTAATTAAAGCACTAATCATAGCAAATTATATGCCAAATTGTTGGTTTTATGAATTTCTACAATTATAACTATCAAAAGTGATCCTAAAAAGTCCAACTAAGGAGAAAAATGCCTTTAACTTCAAATTACTGAGTGTGAATTTCTAAACGGCCATGCCCATTAACAGTAGATACATCATGCTTTGTTATAATTTTTTATTAAGGCTTGTAGGAATTTTTAAAGGAAATTAATTGGTTTATTGATTTAAATGTTAATTTTTTAAGTTTCTGAGGGTTTGTCAAAAATGGTGGGTCTGCAAACAAAAAACGTAGGCATGCAGCAATAGACATACTATAAGGACAAACTGCAGATCTGCAAACTTAATTGCAGAGTCGATACCGTAGTGGTTTTGTTCTTTGGAACGAACTGAAGAAGTGACTCATAACTTCATTTTGTAGGCTCCAGGCAAAAATGTTGTGACTAGATTCTGTAAACTGTAGCTTACTAATGGGAACATTCGTTGAACTGTCATTGCTAGAGTCATTCGCCTGGAGATGGGCGATATAAAGCGAACCTCCTGGATCTCTCAGATATGCATAAGAAGTTTCTATTTCAGTGGTTGGCAAATATAGAGTGTCACCAAAAATGTTTGAAAATGCTTATAAACCGTATTGCATGTGCTGTTACGCAAAAAACAAAAGATTGTCAACCACTGCTCTATTTGGATCCACAACGGAGGCAAGATTGATAAATGTTGTTCGGGATGTTTGGCGTTTATTATGATTGGTAAGATTTATTCAATCCATAATCTATTCAAAGCAACTTTGCCTGGAATTGAACCCTAGTCGTTAGGGTTGGTAGGTCAACCAACGGCTCTAACCACTACGCTACTGCATCTGTATCATCTATCCATCCAAAAAATAACAAATTCCGATTGGTACAATTTGGATGTTCACTTTGATGCCATAATGTCAGTATACCATGGAAGCAAGCAGTTGCTGAATTTAATCATTTTCTCCATGAACTACATGATTTATTGGGATTGAGACCGGAATTTCGAGAAAGGGCACTCCAATGTGGGCAACATTGAAATGCGTATCAATTGTAGAAAGCTATAATAATTATTAATCAGTGATAATTTGGTTTACAACATGAAAATTCTTATGAAAATTTCAATATATTAAAAGCTAATTTCATATTTCCCTTTAGGACATTCATAAATTATGCATTCAAAATACCCAAATATATGTATGGTATGTATGTACATGGTACCTTAAGACAAGAAGAAAATGTTAATCCAAATCAACATTAATTCAAAAACATATACTCATAAGGTTTTCATCTCATCAAATATGAAAAAAGGGAAGATTCAATTTTCACATCAAATGGATATAATAAAAAAAATATGAAATTATAACACAGTAGCATCAAAAGAAATTAAGGCTGAAAAATCTCAAATTTCATTTCCATTAGAATCCATCTCATTAAATTAAATTTAATTGAAAATTATATTTAATGGACATAAATCCACGTATATATAAATTAAGCATAAAAAATTTATTCTGTTTCAAGTCATATTTGATGGGAAAAGTTTTTCCCTTTTTTTAATAAAATTCAACAAGAAGTTTTGTGATGCTGAAACTTTATGGAAATTATCCTATTTCCTGTGCAAATTAATTCAGTGTCATTTATTATTTCAAACTGTTTATGTTTGCCAGACACTTTTCATTTTTCTCTCACGCTTCCTTTTTTTGCTTTTGCTTCCCTCCTTATTCGCAATTTAAAACTCACCGGGAATATTTCACTCAATTTTTTTTTTTTTTGCTTCCTACTTCTAGGTACTGTTAAAGTGTTCTTCGAAATGGGAGAATAAATGTGAAATACGAAGACGGATATCAAGTAAAATTAAAGATTTTTATAATGATAATAACGCATATTTTATTACAGGGTATACCCTAGTTAAAGTACAATTTAGAGTTACGTCATCAAGCTATCCTGAATGGATAAGCTTTTATCTGACCAGTTGGTCAATAGTGGACAAACCTTTTTTGTGCCGCAGCAAACTTTGACAGTAAGTTTCTACCGAAGCCCCACATGGCATGCGGTTCATGGTATTTCCAAAAATTTTTGGCGATACACATGATGACCACCACAGGTATAGATCAGGTTGCGTACTGTATCGTTCGAGGCTTATCACCAAGATATGTCGCGAAAACTAAAATATTGGTCATTACTATGCTTTCTCGAAATCCCGGTCCCGATAAATTTTCGGGATCGGGATCGGGATTGAAATTTTTGGGATTTCACGGGATATTCCGGGATCCTGGTCTAGATCGACAAATCACATCTAAACTGGGTCATCCCTGAAAAACACATCATGTTCGCTAAGGCAATGTTACTTCACCATATTAACAGTTAGACGCGATTGCCCCGACGGCATCGTAACGGCTGAATTTATTCAATTTTATTAACGAAAAATGCAAAAATGCAGTTCGCTGTATTGTATTCCTCGGTATCCTCCTCAAAACTAGGCAACTGAAAATCTGTCAACTCGAGTACTTGACCAATTCAATTCATACCAGCAGTTCGAAACTTTAAATCCTTCAATAAATCCCGATTTAAGAGAATCTTGTTATTCATGTTCATAGCAGTTTAAACTTTTTCTAAACATAAGTTTGGTAGAAAAAAAGTATAAATTAAGATCGAAACTTAAGTTGAAGTTTGACAAATGTAGTATAAACATGCATCAATACTAGAAACCATCTTAAATGATTATGTATCTAAGGAGACCTTTGGATGAACATTTCTCATAGTATCCTCAATAAAACTAATGATTAATTAGCATTCGCAGACTTTGTGGACAGCAAAAGTAAGACCGAAAAATTCTTGGATTGGATGTGCTGACAAAGACACTAAAGTTCTCAATATCCCGAACTGTCAGAAGTTATCGAAAGATAGAAGTGTCTACAGACGCTCTCTAAGTGCGGCAATGAGCCTTTGTATGCATCAGCCAAGGAAATAAGTACCTATTCTTTTTGGAAGAAAATTTGCTTTTTAGGTCAACATATTATCGTCATATGTTTCTTGTTCCCTTCATTCAATATTATGTCCACGCAGGTTATAATCTTAGGTATCAAGCCATATACAGACGATTCTTTCAGTGCGATTGTAAGGCCTCTACAGTCATAGTTAGACAATAGACCAGATATCTGTAATATTCTTTTTGTAATACGTGGATTCGATTATGTAGAATATTGACGATATGACAAGAATTTGCCTAATGCTCACAACATCACAAAGTGGACAAAAATAGGTTAGAGGTGCAATCATCAACTGGACATCAACTCATCATTAACTAGTTAGTCTACTCAGAAATACACTCCTAAATTCCAGCATCTTTGCAAATTAACTCCACAAATGCAATAAAAATCTTTTAAATTAAAAGAAATATTTTCTCATTGCAAATAACTCAGTCCATTTCTCCAGTTCTATCATCAACATTTTTCCTTTTAAAAACGTCCGTTTGTGGAACTGTTAAATTGTTTAAAAATAAAAACAAAACAAAAAAAAAACTCTCAAAAAAGAGAGAAGTAAAAAATATTATTTGAGTTTAATTAATTGGAAAAGTTTGATTGCTCCTTAGCATTAAAAAGTTGGTAGAGAAGATGCGAAAAAGAAGGAAAGTTAATTAATTAGAGAAGAAAAAATAAAATATAAAAAGACTTTAAAATCAACATTGTGAGATAAGAGAGATTCCTATTTATTTGAGTTCCTTCACATTTTTTACATGTAGAAAGGCAGCAAGAGGAAAAAAGTAATTTCTTATCTTCAATTTCTCATTCATCAACATCCACGTGCTTTTATTTTCTTGTGAGAAAAAGGAAAGAAAAAAAAATCAAACATGAAAGACAGACACAGGAGCAGATGTAATGTAATGAAATGAGTCATATACATTAACGTGATACATTTAATCTATTTGTATATGCTTTTTTGAAATTGAAATAATTCGTGCTAATTTTTGTCATCTACGATAAGACGATTGACAATTGCTATAAACACAGAGCAAATGTAAAGGAAGAAACCTTCGAGGCAAAGCAATCAACATTAAATGTGATGTGGATTTTTTGGGGAGTGAGGAAATGGAAAATTATAATCTAATTTTATGTCTAATATTGTCGAAATTTGAAGGTAAGGACATGTAGAGATGCTAATATGCAAAATTTTGTAATGATACTTTCACATATAATTGTTATTCTTGATTCTTGATGGTTTCACAATTTTTTTAAATTATTATATCGTTTTACAAACGGATGGAGGATAACGTGACGTGGAATAGTGACTTTTGATCAATCTTAAGTTTGTGGATTTTGGTGATGAATAGGTGGCAATTTAAAGAGCTAGATTGAGACCACATCCAACAATTGGTCGTCCATAATCAGGCAGACTCTGGCATGATGCTGGATGTAAACCAAATCTGGCAGCAAATAAGAATCAAACCGACTTGAAGCCATATTTTTGATCGATTATTTGCTATTTCTAACAGATAATGAATCGCTGCTATAGACGGATCCTCAGAATCTGGTGAACTGGCAATCTAGCTGATTGGTCGTCAAATCAAGTTTTGTTACAAAGAGCTGGTCAGGAAGATATTAATCGGGAAAGCGTAATACTTGATAAAGTTTCGTAATCGAAACAAAAATTGTTTTATCAAGCTTGAGTGAAATCCAAAGCAACAAGGTGGCGCACTGTTGCTCCAAATGTAACTTTGCGTATAACAGCAATGCGGGAATGACAATTAGATGTCAAAACAGAGAATATGTACAAGTTGGAAGGCCTTTTGTAATAATCCTCTCGATCTTTTGCCGTCCACAAAGTTTGCAAATATTCCTGTTAGATACTGGGACATCTTGTGGTCGTCTGTTCACATGACCTGCCCATCTCAAGCGATTCACACGACAATATTAGCATCCTGTAAAAGCTAATAGAGTTCATAATTTTACTTACATCGGTATACTTCAGCTTCTTTTGCAGGTCCATAAAATAATGAATACTGAATCTGAGTAGAGTTGGAAAACAAGCAAAAACCGTAAAATTTCTTGATAATTTCTATAGTTTTGTAAAAAAAAAATAATAATTTTTATAGTTTTGCCTGTCACAGATCCTTGTTTTGCAACTATGAATCTGAGCATGAGCAATTTCGAGAGCATACTCATGAACATCCTCCTCATGTGTTCCGATATTACAGCAAAATTCAAATCAAGTCCACCAGCAAAGGAACTAAAATTTACGTCGCAAAAAAAAAAAAAAAACAGAATTATTTTGCTTTTATTTATTTAAAGGAAATATCATCTCATCAGCCTAATGGACAAGTTAACTTTTTGCGGCTTTACTACTTCCAAATAACATGACAAAAGAATGGAAGTAAGCAGCAAAAAAAAAAAAAATCAGCTTTTATGATAGAGACGAGGCCATCTGATAAATATTTCAATTAAATTAACTTTTCATCTTACATACAGCTAAACATCCATCCACATTTTCTATTTACTTCTCTAAACAAATAGATAGAGATAGGAACAAATAGGAATGAGAAACTGAGAGAAAGTAAAACAAGTAGTAGACATGACGACAATATAATGTATATCGGATTGTAATTGAGATGATGACGATGATGGTCGAGTGAGAAAAAGCAGAAGCATAATAGAGTAAGGGATTCACAATATTCCATTTGTTTCATTACTTCATCAATGAATGCCATTGTTAATTATTCTCAATGATCCAGCAAATGCCCCTGCAATGTTAAACATGAAGTTTATTGAGCATAAAAAAATATTATCATATTACAGAGCAATTATCCCAACAACAACAAATATATATAGATATACTGACTCAATAAATTGTACGGATAATGCTGGCTTTATCATTATTTCAATGACTTTTCAAACATAACATTTAATAATGAACTGAATTGGTGATTCGAGCATATTTATGCGTGCATCCTTTCATTTGATTCTTTTATATATACATATACAGCTTTCAATTGCCCTTATGCTTTTTTAATTAATTGGTAACCAATATTTTATGCATGTTCATTTTTTAGGCAGTTAGTTGTTAAAAAGCATGTTTTTTAATCAGTGATAATAAAATTATTTTAATGATATCAATGATAATTTTCATAAAATATCAAATTGCAATCATTTTTTTGTTGTGTTCAACCCATTTAGTCTATTATTATCTTAAATGTTTGAAAAATGGGGTTTAAATTTTGAATAATTTGTGCCAAACCATTACTTTGGTAACCTTTTTTTGTGCTGCGACACACTTCGGTCCTAGAATTTGTTTGCAACGGCTCACAGATTGGTCAACATTGCGCTAAAAGAACATGGAATTTTTAGTTTCAAACTAATTGTTGACTGTGTCTTGCTGGTCAAAAAGGTAAGGTGATTGGATCAAATTCACACTTGAAATTGGTAATTGGCAAGCGGTAGACAACGATAGAGCCAGCTTCAGGAGCCGAATGAGGGCACCCATGGATCACACTTGATCTGTCAGGCGAAGTAAGTAAGTTAGTGCCTATTTGTGTACCATGAAAGTATGCTCTTTGACTTTTAAGATCAGTTTATTCGAAAACTAGATTTGAAAATTATGTGATTTTGATCCCTACACAAACTCTAATTTATTTATTGTAATATATGTAAAAATTAATATGTAAAACTGTTAATTATTACTGACAGTTTGTTGGCCACAAAATGTAAATGCAGTTAAAATGTAATTATCAAATGAATAAAATAGAAATGCATGACGAAGGATTTTTTAACCGAATGGTTAGTCAGTTAGGATATTACGTAAAGCAAAAATTCAACTTTTAAACCCTCCTACCCCCTAATAGCGTTGCGTAATATTTGAACGGCCATTAAGTTAAATTTAATTACTAACTCGCTGGCTGTATAGATCAAGTGTGATCCATGACCTCCCTCAGTTGCCGCCTGAAGCTGGCTCTATTGCTGGCTACCGCTTACCAATTTCCTTTAAATTCAATTTTCAAACATTAAATAAATACAGTTTATTCACCACGAAAAATGTAGAGAATATGTTAACGGCTGTTTTATATTCAAACTAAATTTACAGCTGGACAAATCCGCCAAGTTCAAAAAGTACAAAATTTTTGTTTTTCACAAATTTTTCTTTAATTAAGCACTTAGAGAAATATTGTTGTATTAAATGAAGTGTAATAACAACAAATGAACAACTTAAGGTGATATTCTGATGCTATAAGTCACTCATTAAAGAGAAAATTTGATTTTTCGAGCGTCAATCGATCCTGCACACAAAAAATTATTTTATAAAAATTCAAAAAAATCTTTAATTAGCAATCTAGACGGTATAAGCTCGATTAATTTACATTTCAAATGTGCAATTGTATCGAAAATTTTCATCTAGCATTAAGTAATCTTACTTAATAAGACAAAATTAACAAAAAATAGCGTCAATCGATCCTGCACAATCGATTATTGCAAAACAAATTCACGAAAATTTGGAATATTTACAAAATTAATTTCACTTAGTTAATGATTTAAGCATCATTTTATCGTGTCTAATAACTGAATTGTGTGATTTGATGATGTTAAAATTTTGTTTTGAATGAGAACATTGCCTAAAAACGTCTCAAATTAGTTTTTTCTGTCAACTTTAACGAATTTTTTGGAATTTGAAAAAAATAACAAATTTTGTCAGTTCGTGTTTTCTGCGGATTTGCTCAGCTACAGTTAGTTTGTTTTTCCCCTTTTATGGTTGTTAGTTCCCTCAATTGAAAAAATTATTTTGTTTTCAATCTTCAAACCAAAAGGATCTTATTTATAAATATCAGGATATTCAACTTATTACTTAAATCTTTAAGGTCTCCTAGTTTCCTTTAAGGTCTCTTAAGTTCCTTCATTTACAAGTTACAGTCGAGATTCCAAAAAATGCAAAAAGTAAGTTCAATCACCTGTTTTTATACAATCAATATTGTGATTTAAACTTCCTCAAATCCAAATCATTCACAATCTATGAAATGGTATGAAATATACAAAAAAAAATTGATTACATAGCCTGTCAAAAGTTGACATCAGTTATGTCAATAAACAACAAATTGAATAAATTTGAATTTTTATATCCAAAAACATTCAATTGTATGAGAATTTAAATCAAAAAAAAATCCTTTATTTCAAGACATTTTAAAATTCCCATCAATCATATTTAAAAGCATACGCAAATGTTCCGATACAAATATGCATCAATGCTTCCAGCTCTTTCTTATCTCACCATTACACACTAAACATGATTTGACTAAGGTAAATCTTTTCACGCACCTTTAAATCTTTGACATCACTTAAAGTGAAAAAAAAATACATCAAAAATAAAGGAAATAAAGAGAACAAACATGTTCAGTTCCTTGTGCTTGATATTTTTTTTATTCAAATTTAATCCTATAATATTTTTTGATCACACATCGAAAAGATTTTGCATTGTCTAAAGGCTGGATTTTTTTTTTGCACTTTGTCGAAGCTTATGGAGATTCTTTGTTTGTAATGTATTTTAAGTGATAATACTGGGAATTATAATGTAGATTTTATGGCATAAAAAATGTTTTTAGAAAAATTAATTCACAATATGGAATAGACATTGTCAAATGGTTTATAGGAAAATTCTTGATTTTTTGAGGATTTAGAGGAAGTGATGTTCAATTTTAGAATTTAGAAATGTAGCTGGAGTTGAATTAATGTTATTGATTGCAATGGCATCCAGACGACATGTTTCCAGAAGAGCACAACTAGGTTAATCGATTAAAAAATCCGGCACAAGGCTGGAGTGACCTGACTTGTTGCTGAATTCGGTTTAAATTGAATAACCGACCTGAGCCATTTGCTTTTAATTGATGAGTTGTTTTAAATGTAATGTTTGCTTTTTTCCAACCCTGTACAGTGGCATGATCCAGTGAACAATGTACCTAGTCAAAATGTATGTACCGTAAACACACAAACCGAATCAGAGTGACTAGAAACAGCGAAGAAGCACCAGAATTCGACAAGACTTTTTCTGGAATCAAAACAGAGTCATTATGGTCGGTTAGTCGACAGTAGATCTTAACAGGCAAACAGCATGTCCTAAAAAGCTTGCTAACTTAAAATATGATAGATGAGCTTGCTCGTGATCGTTAGTCTTAGCTTACTCTGTTCTTGGCTATTATAGTTCTTTGTCTATAAGAGAGCATTGATAAGACTTTGGGAATCCGTACCTTGAAAGTCCTATAAGATTTCACAGGAGTTAGAACTCTAAAGAATGCGCCTCCGCATTAGAGTCCTATATATTCTGCCCGACACTCTACCCACTACACCACTCCTGCTTCTTCACTCCCTGTGTATAAATTCCAGCAATATTTGCATCCACATATTTCACGATTCAATTAATTTCTTTAAAACAAATTGTTTGCATTTAAAATTGCAACAGAAATAAAAAAATTCCAATATTGATCTCTAATTAATTAAATAGCCCAAAGCAAGAAAAGTAAAAAAGAAATTCTTGTACCTTCATCAAAGTGCGAAAACCCAAGAATGTTACTTCTTTTTTTTTGTGTCTGAACAAGAATTTTTATAGCATAAATTTCAGCAGGAAAATTATGTTTTGGGTTAATTTTGGCTGATAATGGGAAAGGAAACTTTTTTTTGAATTATGAAGGAACAAAATGATCTTTAAAAATGTATGAATTTTAATTTTTTAAATTTTAATCGAATTTTGAAATTTCCAGCTTGTAGTTTTCAAATTTAAAATTTTCAAATGAATTAAAATTTTTGGAGAAATTTTAAAATTTGAAATTTTTGGAAGAATTTCAAAATTTAAAATTAAATTTCAAAATTTAAAATTAAATTTTGAAGTTTGAAATCTAAAAGAAAATTTGGAAATCAAAATGCAATTTTGAAATTTGAAATTTTCAAAAGAATTTCAAAATTTAAAAATTAAATTCCAATTTTGAAATTTAAAATTCAAAATGAAATTTTAAAATTTAAAATTTTAAATGGAATTTTGAAATTCAAATTTGAATTTTGAAATTTAAAATGAAATTTTTAAATTTGAAACTCGAAATTAAATTTGAAATTTAAAATGGAATTTGGATTTCTAATGAAATCTAGAAATTAGAAATTTTCAAATTAATTTAGAAATTTTGAGACTCAAAAAATTTCAAAATTTAACATTCAATTTTTTTTTAAATTTAAAATTAAATTTTGAAATTTGAAATCTAAAAGAAAATGAGACTCAAAATTTCTAATAAAATTCCGATAAAATTTCGAAATTTTTTAAAACTTTTTTTTCTTTTTTAAACTTTTTCAATTTTTTTCATTCTTATAAAAGTGCAATAAAGCGCTCGAAACCTTCGATCTAGTAGATTTTCACTTACTATCATCCTTTCTTTCACTCTTTCTTTGTATACACTCCATCCTAATGTTGTAAGGTAAATCCAGTGTAAACGGATTGAAAAATTGACCGTTGATTTTAGAAGAATTTGGATTAATTTTAGAATTGGAAATTCAAAATGAAAATTGCTGTTAAAATTTAAAATTATAATTTTTGACCCTAAAGGCTGTTTATTAAGTTAATCAAGTGTATTATTCTTGCTACTGTATTGTTTTGGCGTTCTAGATGCCAACTTGATGCTGTATTGGGCATTACGAAGTAAATACGGCTCAAAAATCACTAAAAATCTAAATTTATTTAAATAATTTTTAACGGCTTTTAAAATTTCAAACAAAAACCAAAATCCTTCCTAAAACATTAAATGCCAAATCGAAAATCTCGATCCACTGGGAGGAGTAAAAATAAATGAGAAGAAGGTATTTTTCACGTGTGAGAGGGTGAAAAAGAAACATCAAAAACCCTTTTTTAAGCTCCTTAAAAACGAACGTTACATTTTGATATTTATGCTGTCTTTTTTTTCTTTTTCTGTCTATTCTTCTATACAGAAATGCTATCAATTTTTTATTCCGTCTATCATGCGTCGAAAAAAAGTTTACTTTACGTTTTAGCATCCTCTTTTCAAACGGAATAAAAAATACGATTTGATACAATAAAAAAAAGAGCGAAAAAATAGAATTCTAACCTGCAAAATTGTTTTTACATTTCATTTTTCATTTATTTTTTGTGCTCTTTTTCGTTTGATCGGACACAGAAATACGAATTGACATGTGAAATGGCTTAAACTTGCCTTCTTTATTGTGCGCTCTAATGATTCCCATCGGTATTTTCGTTTCCTCCCTCACACTTCATGTCATATGTATATATATATGGATATACACACATATTCAACAAGCAGCAACTCATGCCATTTCGCTGTCATTTTTTACAATTCAAATTTTTTTATGATTTTTTCTCTTTTTTTTTTGTAGGTTTTAAATCGTAAAAATGTTTATTTTGCTAGTTACAAATTCCAACATCGAAGTAAACGTGTGTATGTTAAAAATAAAGGCAATTCCTTTACGTAAATATACTTATTTTTATTTCACGGTGAAACTAATTTAGATTAATGTGGAAAATTCCTTTTTTTTTGCTTCTTTTGATACATTTTTTTGTGCGGAATAAAATGGATGGTAATGCGAAAAATGAGCATAAGGAATTTAAATTTATTTATATTTTTTTGCTCATTTTAAAAAGTTGGAATCAGGGCAGAAGTCATTGGCAACTTCCTTTTAATTGGGTAAGTAATCAATTAATTTAATTGATTTAAATTTTGGGTTTTTACGTTTTAGTTTTGAGGTGACCCAAAAATCCAGCATGAGCGTCGACATGAATCCCTAGCAGGCAAAGAGCATACACTTAAGAACAGAGTAAGCTGAAAGCAACACTCACGAACATGCTTATCTAGTATAATTCAGCTAAACATGCTCTTTAGAGCATGCTCTATGCCTATTAGGGACTATGATATGATATAGAATTTAAATTAAATCCGGCTCTAAGTCATAAACCGGTCAATCGATCTAAAATCCGACACCTGACCAGCATTAGAACTGATCTCGGTAACAAATCACAAGTCGGATAATCGATCCACAGTCTGGCGTCTAGGTCATCATTTAAATTAAATCTGATACCGGTTAATCAATCAAAAATCCAACATCAGCCCAGCAATTAAAGTGAATCATCAACCAAGTCACAAATCGGCGGTTGATTGATCTAAAATCCAGCATCAAACCGACATTTAAACTGAATTTGCTATCAAGTCACAATCTGGCATCTAGGTCGTCCAAAATTTAGCACCAGCTCAGTATTTAAATTGGATCTGGCACTGAGTCAAATGCCGGTAAACCAATCTAAAATCCAGCCCCAGGCCGCATTTTAATTGAATCCGGCAGTAAGTCATAAGTCAGCAAATCGATTCAAAATTTGACATCAACCAACCATTTGAATCTAGAAACAAGTCTCAAATCAGTTAATCGATCCAAAATCCGGTGAGTTGAATTCGGTACTAAGGCATAAGTCGGGTAATCGATCCAAACATGACACCAGACCTGCGTAACTCTTGCATCGTGTCGGATTCAAATCGAATTCTGCTTTAGAACCTCATTTTTCAGATCTATCAACTAATTTATGCTATTCGTGTATGCACCATTTACTGAAAGCTTCAGACCACTTCCAATCCATCTAACCCAACTTCCAATGTCCATTATAAACCTCCTACCTTAACTAATCAATCTAATTCGTTCATTCAACCATTAAAATAATAAGAAATAACGACATTAGATGCAACTTTCGTCATTTTTGAGTGATTTATTGCAAAATTAGTGTGTTGAGGTGTGTATCATGTTACATCAACTTTTATTTTATAAATTATAAAGCACACCACTTTTACCTTTCTTCTTTATCACGAACTCTTGACTCTTGCTAATAAAAATTTATCTATTTACGGCATACTTTTCCATCATGTTTATGCGTCTGCTTTTGCTTACTGCTTTTTTTTTGTTTTGTTCTATTTTGGATGATAGGGAGGGATGATTTGTCAGAGTTTTGGCTGAATGTCATGGGAAATAGAAGGAGATTGAAGGAAGTAATAGGAGAATCTAGGCATTCCGACAAACACGCATGTGTCGCGAGACACAATTGTATGTGCCACAAGATACACTCTTATGTGCCACGAGACATAAGAACGAATGTGTCGCTTGGCACAAACTAATGTGCCGCGAAACACAATCTTATGTGCTGCGAGACACAAACTAATGTGCCATGAGACACAATATTATGTCTCGCGAGACACACTTTTATGTGCCGTGAGACACAATTTTATGTGTCGCAAAAAACAAACTAATGTGTCACGAGGCACAAACTAATGTGTCGCGAGATACAATCTTATGTGACGCGAGACACAGTATTATGTGCCGCGAGACACAGTATTATGTACCGTGAGACACAAACTAATGTATCGTTAAATACTTTCTTATGTGCTGCGAGACACAATATTATGTGACGCGAGACACAAACTAATGTGACGCAAGACACAAGCTAATGTGCTGCGATACACACTTATTTGACGAGACACACGCTAATGACGTGACAGACAGCTTAAACTACACTGAAATAACTAAAAAATTTAAGAAAAAACTTTTAAAATTCTCAAACTTTTCAGTCGCGTTCTTGCATCTCAACATTCTCATCCACTGCATCTCCAACTTTCCAAATTATTTCTTTTTTTTCTATTTTCCTTGATACTATATCTTGATTTTGAATATGAAAAATTTCCTTGAATTTACTCAAATACATATCTATCTCTTCTACATTCTCCTACTTTTCTACTTTTTTTTCCTTCCTTTTTTTTTGATTTATTACATCCACTTAGTGAGGAAAATTGAGATAAATGCAAATTTAATGGTCTTGAAATGCCTTTGGGATTGTAAAGTTGAGGTAGTGTCAGTAGAGAAATAACATTACTTGAATATTCAATTGTTGTGCATTGCTTTTAAAGTAGAAAATAAAGATATTAGATTTTTTTTCTAGGATTTATCTCACTTTAATCTGATGTTTTACAGTTTTTGTGGGATTTTCTATTTTAGAGATTGAATTGAAAATGTTTGTAAAGGGATTAAATAGAGTTAAAAAGGATTTTAAATCGATTAGTTTTAGGTGACATGAATGCATTTCTTGTACGTAATGGTGATTGGAAATTAGCTAAGGAAGCATATGGAGTAGAAATGGTCAACTTGACACTAATGACTAGTAAACAAGGAACGTTCATACAATGCCATTAGACGACCGTACCCGATTAGTACAAGACGGTTAATCGATCTGAATTGCGAAATCATTTTTGCATGTTTCCGGATTTTAGTAGAATCTAGCATCAAAATAGAAACGCGTCTGCTTCCCTAACAGATAATGTCTCAGACAAACAGTATGCTTTCATATTACATGGCATAGAAATGAACAAAAATCTGGACCAAAACCAAGTTGAATCTAGTCAGAAGATATCATCAAATTTGTCCTAGGTTTAGAATCACTCTTGCCTGAAAACGGATTTTTGGCCATATTTATGCCAAGTGACTTTCGAGACTAAACTTCTAGGTGGTTTGGGACCTTTCGGTTAGTACATAATGTACTCAGGGAGGGGGAGGTGGGAGAAGTTCGAGTTTTTCCGGATCCTATGGATTTAAAAATGTAAGGATTTTAAAATATGTCTCTAGAAGTTGAAGTTTCAAGCCGGCACTTGAAGTTTGTATGAAAAATTAAAATTAGACTTTTTCATACAAAATTCGAGTCAATTTCATCTAACATATTTTTTACAAATCAGCCCAGAAAGCATACTAACTTTACTTCCTTGGCAAAGGCGCAGAAGGGACCATTGCCGTATATAGAGCTTGAAGCCCAGAAAGCAGGTAGCGTTGAAGTATGTAGCGTGACTCTGGCCTCATGTTGAATTTCATCGAATCTAATGGTCAGACTAGAACCAAATTTTAAGTCATTTCTACATCATGTGCCTTTCTGATAGTATTTCATACACAACTTGTGTCACATTGGTTTCCATAAAACAACCTCAAATGAACTCCATTAAAGCCATTCAACGACTTTTCATGTAACAGGATGCTCATCTCTACCACAAAGCTTATTTAGATTTTTCATCAGATGTCTAATGAAAATACAGAATTGTAGCAAATTGGCAGCAAACTGTAAGAAAATATTACCTTAAAGGAACTAACATAAAATAATAAAATTGTAAGAAATTAAGCATAAAATCACGACCCAAGCATTCGTCAATAATAAATAATAATAATATAAAGGTAAAAGTACGGCCTGCCATACTCATGATGAAAAGGCACCCAAATAAACTCATCAGAATTTCTAATTTAATACCATCTATTCCTTCCTCCCTTTTCCTCATGCCTGTAAAGTTGTGTATATTTTATATATCTTGACTCAATTAAATATTAATAAAAGACAAACAAACACATTATCATTCACCATGAACGAAGATTACAACATAACACACAGGATGGGAGATTTGATGATGAAAAGCCATCGAAAATGTGAACATCCGGTAACATAAATTTTTTGTTACATCTTTTCCTCTCCATCTCGTAGGATTTATCATCATCAAGCCATTATGTAGAAAATAGCATGGGTACAGCACAAAAAAGAAATATCTTTGAAAATCGACATTCTCTGTCGTGTACAATGGTAATACATCTCCTTTCACAAAATAGCTCTCAGTTCCTTATTAATTAATAATGAAAATTTCCGGAAATGTAACAATATTGCGCTTGCTATAGCTAACTTTAAATGAAATAGAACTGTGCATGAACAAAAAAAACAACATTCAAACCATCGTGAATGAAAAGACTTAAATATAAAAAGCATGCTGTAAATAGGGAATACAAAAGAATCAATAATCCTCGTGTACTGACTGTGCTGATAAAAAAAAAGAAATGTTTGAAAAATGCTGCATTAAAATTTAATTAGTAGAAAAATTGTTCTTAAGACATACTTTTGCATAAAAATTGCAGCTCGTGAGACACAAGACATCATTCGGAAGATACTTGAAGTTCGTAGTTCATTTGGAATCCTTGTGGAATCTGTAGGGATCCGTTCACTTTTTGACTCCTATACACTCTCTTAATTTGTAGCGTTACCTAATAAGCGAACGACTCCTGTGTACTCTGCCTCCTATTTTGTGCCATTTGGGTGATTCTCGAGCGACAAGCAGATTTGAGTATTTATCACGGATACATTTATTTACTTCATGCTACGGACATTTCAGTGTCGAAAAAAGTCGACATTAATGAAAAAAAGTCGACTTGTGTCGAATTTAGAATTTTTTGGTTATTTTTGTCTAAATTCAACATTATTAATCATCTATTTTAGCTAAAGATTGATCTACAAACAAGATTTGTTCAATTAAACCTTGTTATTCAGTGAAAATTAATGAAAATTTGACGGTTATTTTGGAATTCAAACGAAAAATAACGGCTAATTTCGACATGTCCGTAGCATGATTTACTTATTTCACTTTGCTTGTTGTACAGAGAAATTGTGGTTCATGATCTCTCATAGATGTCATCTAAAACTAGAACTGCTTCCATCATGTACAAAGTCAGACTTTAAGACCTTACTTAGTGAAGTTTCCAAAGGTCTTCTATTAGCATTCTCAGTACATCGAAGTATATATGTTCACTTTAACTCGGTTTACAATGTCAGCATCCCTAAATATATGATTAATTTTCACATTGGACGAAATAGAAGCCAACTCTGTGACGAAGCCAGCGAGTCAAATGAAGAATTAAAGAATTCTTGCCAATGCCTTCTTCATTTGTGTCGCTTAGGATAACTGTTAACCACGAGCGGCACAACAGTGCCATATGAATGTCATATTGCCAAAATTGCTTCATGACTGCCATAGATATAGCGATGTGGGTGTTACATGGCTGGTATGTAACACCTGTCTAAATTGCCTTGTAATGTTTATGGCACGACATCCATATGAGTGCCACATTACTGTCTTTGTTGCGGTATGCTGCTCGAGAAATTTTGAAAATATTCAAAAAAGCTAAATGCTTTTAAATGAAAATTAAACAAATTTAATTTTTTTAAAATTAGATACCTACCTAAATAAATTGTTAACATTTGACGTTAATTAATATTAAGAAAATGCAAAAATCCGTTAAAAATTAATAAAATTTGAAAAATCATCGATTTAATTCCAATGAGAATTCAATAAGATCCTTATGAGTATTACACAAAAATCACATTAAATCAAACTTTTTTCTTTATTGTTAAATACTTAATATTATTATTATTATTTTAAAGAATAATTCAACAAGAAGAAAAAAAAGTTATGCCTTTTAGGCCTTCCACACACTTCACTTATTTTTCCTCTTATTGAATTTGATGATTTTAAGTTGAAATGGTTTATATAAGGAACAAAAAAAAAAAGAAAAACATTTTTATTTTTAAGGGAAAAGTTTTTCCTCGTTTCCACAGATTAAAGTACGTTACAAATCACTGTTGATGATGAAAGTTGGAAATAATAATAATGATAATAATGGTAAAAATTTGTATGGATTCGATGGGAAATATTGCACTCCTTCAGGGTATTATTGATTCTCTTTTATTGTTTTTCTTTTATAATACTGCCAATTTCAGTTATCTTAATCACTTTCCATTTAATTCAATAATAATTTTCTTTTTTCAATTAGGTATCATTTCATTAGATTCTTTTTGGAGGATTTTTGATTGTGCTAAAATAGGCTTTCGCGATTTCCCGGTTCCGTATCATTTATAGGGCACGGGATAATACGAGAATTATCGACTGGGACGGGGCTTTTCATTGCCCTTGTCGTAAAGCCTAAAAAAAGCAAAATTTCTCAAATTTTATTCTTTTTAAGTTTAAAATCCAAGAACAAAATCTTAAATAGAAAGCCATGCGACTGTCAGGGACGTATTCAGGAGATAGGGGAAGGGTTATGTTTACAACCTACCCGTCTCTTTTGAACAATATAAAGAATATTGTTATTAAAATCATCAAAACCCTAATTATTCAAAACAAGAATTGACCAAAATATACACCAAGTTGGCTACTACTGTTTTAGACCTAAAAATGGTGCAAATGGCTCTTTGAAAACATCATTTCGGTCCTATATAAACAACATATACGCAAATGCGTGTACATTAAGATTTAAAAAATTTGAAATTAAACGGTTGATTTTACAGTTTAACCTTAAAAAATCAAAAATCAATCCAAACAGAAACAAATTGAAATAATTCGTCCAAAATTTATCATTAATTATGAGAAAATCGACACCCTTTCAGTCAGTAAACTCCCAAAAAATATTTTATTATCTTTAATGAAATTTATTATAAAGTATGGAATATAATTCCTTTAATCCGAGTTCTATTTTACATTGTTATTGTTATTTTAAATTGATATTATAATAGCAGCAATTGTAGTTTTCCTTCTCAATTTTTAATTAATACGGAAATTCCGCATTGAATTTCGGAAGGATTAAAAAATATAAAAATATAAAAAAAAATCATTTCATATTACTCCTCGACATGTATGTACCTACATATACGGTAAAAGAGAATTCATATTAAAATAAACCAATTTGTTTAAATAACAAGCAATTATTGTGTATCATATAGAACACATTGTAAAATAATGATGCGGGAGAGAGCTCACATCAGCATGAATAAAATACACTTTTTCGGAATACACATGTATCAAATATATAAACTTTTTAGTTTTTAGCGCATTTTTGAGTGGATTGACGCTTATAATTTCACTTTGATTGACTGGATGACTAGTTGCTAACTGGCTGATTGGCTGGCTGACTGACTGAATTGTTGGCTTACAGGCTGACTAACGGACTCGCTAACTGGCAAACCAGCTGCCTGGCAGAATTAGGTGTGAGATCTCAGCAACCAGACATCGTAGAGAGCTCGGATTTGAAGCATTAGTTCTGTCTTATTGAGTTACTAACTTATCACTTGATCCAGTAACTTAAAACTATCTCTAAATGCTTTAATTAATGATTTTTCTCCAAATTTCAAAAATTTTCCCTCGTTAAAAGTTTGAATTTATTTTGATCGTTAAATTTCAAAAAACTTGTAACCGTTAAATTTCAAAAAAAAATTACCTTTTTTTCATACAATTTTTAGTTCAATTTCAAGAAAATTTTGAACAACAAATTTGAATTTTTGAAAACCGTTAAAATTTTAAATTGCAAAAAATCGTTAAATATCTTTAGATTGCTGAGCAAAAATGCTCTCAATTCTCTTGACAACAAGTAGAATTTCAACACTTTTTGTGTTATGATTTTAAATGAAAATTTTGAAACAATATCTTATGAAATTATTTGTTTACCAAATTGTTTTATAATTATAATATAATAGGATTTTGTTACTAATTTGTTCAATTGTATGTATGCTGTATGCTTGCATTTTCGGATAGCTCTATTACAAAAAGTCTTGTGCAAAGTTAAATGGTTCAAGACTTGCTATTTTGCTAATTAACGTCATTTATAATTGATTCGAGGAAATTTTTCAAAAATTACCATCCTTAATAATTAGGTTCATCGTATGCTTCACTTTTTTTCCATTATCATGTTTTCTTATTTCACTTTATAATGCAAATTTGTATTGATTTTTTTTTTCCTCTGTTCAGCAAATAAATAATTTAACGAATAATAACGATGACTTGTTCAATGGGGTAGCCATCTGCGGGATTTCTGATGGGACGCTGCATTTGTTGACGCACTTTTTGCTGTGTTTCCTAACATTAAAAGAGCATGCTCTCGAGAGCTTCCTCACCTTAAAAATATTATGATCATTATGCTTATGAGCGTGACTTTTGAATCTATGACTATGTTAGGAATGAAATATGAACAAACTATGATGACATCACATCAAATTAGTGTTTTTCATTGCTTAAACCAGTGTTGTCCAAACTGAGTTCCATAGATCAAGCTCAATTGTTGAGGACCTGAGGATGTCTACTCGATTGCCGCCGAACACAGGTTGCCCAGTACTGAAAATCATTTTTTTGACTAATTCTTTAACTATTAAGACTCAAAATAGTTCAGCTGAACCTCTTTATCATATATAATGCTTGAAACCTTATGAAGTGGAGGCACTGGGATTTAGACCTTCAGTTTACAGTGAGATCCGAACCACAAGGACGTCATACGACCTAATGTACCTTGCAATGCACCCAGTTACAATTCGTGTGAGCAAGTAAAGAAAGTCATCCAGTTATCCAGATATTATCCTTGTATAACTAGCAGTGGAAACACATTGTGTACCAAATATCTCAAAACTGTACCTAAAACATGGATCGAGCTTTTTGACTAGATCGATAAAATCGCAAAAGAGCTCCAAAAATTAGACATGAGCTGGGATTGAACCCAGGATTTTGACACGTACTGACAACGCTCTACCATTTAGACCATTGATGCTTTGTTGCAACTGCTGTTATTGTGGGACTAAAGTGGAGGTGCTTCTACTCCACGAAGTTCTCAAAATCCTGTCAACACGAGTGCCAAACTAAGAAATTTCCCAATTTTTCCCCCCTAAAAATGTCCCAATAATTTGCAATACCCAGCTAGTCACCCTGACTCATTCATCATAAATCTGATTTTTCGTATTCAAAGGTTTTAAGGTAGAAAGGGAAAGAAAGGAAGAGGAATATAAAAAGTTGATATGATCATTGAAGTGTATTGGTTTAAATTTTCCTTCCGTTCCTTTTTCTCAGCTAAAAAAAAAAATATTAAAGGCTTTAAGTTCCTTTTGTGTTTACTTTCTCCATTGTCATCGAGTTAAAGTTATTGTTCATTTGAATGTCTTTTTTGAGAGCACAGGATGACACGTTTTCAATGATTTTTGGTGCCATTTCAGATCTATCTGTTCAGCTTAAATGAACAGAGAACCTCAACAGAAAATAATTTTGCCTCAATTTTACATTTCAACAAATTTTGTTAATGAAATGAAAATATTCGGGGAGGAAGACATGAAGGAACAAGAGAAATGAATACATAAAAACCCTTGTTGCTGTATTTCAGCAGAAATACGATTATTTATTTTTATATGATCAAAATTTTTTTTTCGTTATTTCATTTTCAAAATGGAACAATCCAACTCTCAGCGACACGAATCGCCGGAAGGCTTTTTCCAAAACAAAAACATCAACATAATTCCTACTCTCCACAAAAAAAAAATCATAAATGAATTTTTCAAGAACAGAATGGAAGTCGACCTGCGATGAGAAAATTGTCATTACTTTTTTATCATGTTCAGTTACATTATTCTCCTCCTTTTGGTGCTGTTTTATTGGGAAAATGGGAAGATTGTTGATAGTTTGTCTTGAATATTCACTTACTTCCGTGGCTGTACAAAGCAGAGCTCGAAGTCAATATTAATTTTTCATTGTGTCGAGTCGACTTGAGTCAACTTTTTCATACAAAATCCTAGTCGACAACGAGCTCTAATACAGATCCATAGCTTCCCTAATTCGCTTAAAGCAGTCTTTATCGCCGTCGATTGGACTAATTTTATTGTGAGTTACTCACAAACCTTTCCAGGCCGAGAAACTCCGCGGTAGTACTGCCGTATCCATACAAATACCCCTAGTTTCACAGCCTGGGTACCTTTATTGAATAACACAAATCAATTAATCCTGCTCCAGGTCGGCGTGACTTTGATTTGATGCCAAATATATTTTAATTCAGCAGCATGTCAGAGTTAGGTCGTACCTGATGCCGGATCGATCAAGTAACTTTTTCTTTTCAGATCAATAAAACTTGATACTCTCGTGAAAGCAAACTAGGTAACACTATGACACTCACTATAGCAATTTTGGAGCCTCCTACCCTCAAGGCTTCTCCTTGGTAACGCTTTTTAGCAAATTCATGAGTTGAATTTGGTGCTCCGAAGTCTCTCCCTTTTAAGCCAATGGCGGACAACCTGTCTGCCGCCAAAAATGCTTGAAAATGTCATAAACCGTATGCCATGTGCGATTTTGGTCGAGACTTACCACCAAGGTATTCCACGAAAAAAATGAAAGGTTTCCCAAAACAGGTCTAGTATATCAAACTTAAACAGCTTAAACTGAGAAGGTCTTCCAAGTCCGGATTATTGCATTATATTTGCGACATTTTGTTCAAATAAAAATATTCGAACAAAAGATTTTCAGGACATTTTGTTTTCCACGAAAAAGGGATCATTTAAGCAGTTATCTTCTTTCATTTCTGTTCTTTAAGGTGCCTTTCAATCAATTACGAAACGCTCTTAGGAGTAGAAAAGGGGTGGAGTTGTATGGATTTTGTCATAGTGTTAAGTCCACATGGATTTTGTAGGAAAAGTCGACTCAAATCGACTTGAGTCCATACAAAATTCGAGTCGACTTCGAGCTCTGGATTTTGCTATTTCTCACTTACTTCCTTGGTTGGGGCGCACAGGGGCCCATTGCCGTGTTTATAGACCGTGTGTAGACAGCTCTTTCTTTCCATAACTTCTGAAAGTTCGGGATATTGTTTAATTTTGCCAGAATGTGGCTTTCTCAAAATAGACCGTTGAATTTTTTCGATAAAAATTTTTTTTCCGCAATATTCAAATTTTTTTTGACCGTTACTTTTACTTTTCTTCGTAACGTAAATTTTTATTTCAAAATAAGTTGAGTTCGAAATGTTCGAATTTTTCGTGAGTTTTTCACTCTGAATTTTGCTGTGAAAGACTATATTTACGTAAGAACAGGTGAGGAATCAAAAAAGTCGATTTTCCGCGTTACTTAATATCTGAACAACCCCTTATTTCATTTCAGCCTGAGATCCTCAATATGCGCTTAACATCCTACACCATTAAATAATTCTCAAACTCTTTTTATACGAATATGCCGCTAGCTTGAAGAGAGAGAGGGGAGGAATAGAATGGAAAAGGTTTATGAATTCAAAAAAATTAATTTTAAAAATGGAATAAAAAAAAATGTACGAAGACAGCACAATTTTCTGTGTTTAAAAAATAAAAGAAGTAAGAACACAATGTTTTTGTGAGTTTCAATGATTTTTATTTGCTCTATTTCCTCTCATATTTAAGTAAATTATTACCTTTTCAATGTTCATATTCAACAACATCTTTGTGGTTATTATAATATGAGAAAGGAGCTACAATCTGATTATAATTACATGTGAAGCATAAATGAGGAAAATTGGTTGTAAACAAGAGGTCATATTTGTTTTAATTGGACTGATATGATGTGAGGATGCTTGAGATTATTTGTTAAATACTTTAGGTATATTTTGATTAATTTTAACATTTATTTATGATTTTAATTAAAATAGTGATAAAGTTTGACTACCTATGGAGGTTTATTAAGGGGAAAAATTCATGTAAAGGAGGTTTGAATGTGAATTTTTTGAATGTGGCGTAAATTGAATGTATTTCTAGTTCAAATGGATACGGCACGCTCCAGAGCGGCACATATGAAATGGTTCTCAACTAGAGTGGACAACTTGACGTAATGTCTGAACATAACTAGAGCTAAGGTCGACTAATGACCAATTTTATGGTGCATTCAGCAGAAATTGTCATTGACCGATTGGAGTTGAATACGGAAACGCTGAAAACCGGAACAATTTTGTTCTTTGTCAGTAGTATGGGAGGAAACTGAATATCCTGAACCGACAGAAGTTACCGAAAGATAGGAGCTGTCTATTACGGTTCTTTAAACGCGACAATGGGCCCCGTACGCCCCAGCAAAAAAGGAAGTAAGTGAGTATGTATGATAAAAAAGTACAGCAGCAAATAATGTACACATACTTGAGAAATGCCACAGTTGGTGTTTATCTGTCAGAACAAGTATAATTCCGAATAAAGAATTCTGAGTTTGATAGAAAACCTGAAGAAAGTCCACTAAATTATGTCCCTACGTTATGGATGATAAGAGAACTCGTGTTAGACCGAAGAACTCCTGGAAGGAAGCTATCAATAGAGACAGAATTGCATTTGTTATTGGCAATTGGAGCTGGATAGAATCAGCTTTAGGCGACATCTGAGGAAGGCCATTGATTCACAGTTCATTTGTACGGGCATCAAAGTGAGTCCCTAAGAGAGGAATTCGAACCCGCGTTCCATGATTTCTGGTCGCATGCACCTACCACTGAGTTATCGGAGGTTACTCGACTATATGGCAAAGTGTCATACAAAAATTCCAGATTTTCTGTATGTCTTTTACTCCTGTCCTCCCAATGATATACCTTTGAAATGTCATTACTTGAATCTGATTCCAACAGACTTAAGCATTCTTAAAAAGCATCTAAAAAAACTGATTCCTCCTAAAACTTAATTTTCATATTATTCCTTTTTTGTTCATTCCTGCAATTTTCAAAATCAAACAAATTCAATTGCTTCAAAAGAATTTAATTCCATTTACAGCAGCCCAAAGGTGCACGGTCAATGTCAAAAATTATTTGCAACATCATTATCAATTTTAAAAAATGATCATCCAGCTAACCAATCCAATATCCTAAAGTACAATATGAATATGACTTTATCAAATATTTACTAAAGTCTATCCAATGACAAAAGTACCTGAACAGATCGTCATTTTTTGAACTTAGAGTAAGTATTTCAATTTATTTATTCCTTTTTAGAAAATCTCATTTGGGAATTAAACATTATTTTTATACATTTTCACATTGTAATAGAAGTGGTCGAAAAATGGGTCACAAATTTTGAACTTGACAGAAAGACAGAAAGACAGAAGGACAGACAGAGCAAGTCAAATAAAAGCGTGTAAAAATGCCCATGAATATAATTTTCAAATGTAGCATACCTAAAATGAAGAAAAAAAAAGGATGGAGATAAAGACAACAACAAAAAATATTGAAAGGAATTGTGTTATCGAGGGACTTGAGCGCATTTTTGACTTGCAATTAAGTGATAACTAACGGTTTTTTGAAATTCAAATTTCTAACCGTTTTCAAAAATTCAAATTTATTGTTCAAAAACTTTTAGAATCAAACTAAGAATTATATGCTTTCTCAATGTCGGAAACGAGACGAGGGAATTCCTGTCCCGGTCCTGTCCTGTCCCGGTCCTGTCCTGTCCCGGTCCTGTTCTGTCCCGGTCCTGTCCTGTCCCGGTCCTGTCCTGTCCCGGTCATTCTAAAGCATTTAGAGATAGTTTTAAATTACTGGATCAAGTGATAAGCCAGTAACTCATTAAGACGGAGTTAATCCTTCAAATCCGAGCTTTTTACGATGTCTGGTTGCTGAGATCTCGAGCCTGATCCAGTTAACTACAAATTCAGTCATTCAGCAAGCCTCCAACCCAGCCAACGACCTAGCTAACCGAATAGCCTTCCATCCAGTCAGTCAGCCAACCAGTCAGCAATTCAAAGTAAGGCTATAAGCTTCATTTTCTTCCAAAAAACACGCTAAAAATTCATATTTGCTGCCGGCATATATATGTAGTACATATATTACCATTACAATATTTATTAAAAATTTATAAAATTTCCCATCACCGTTTTTTTTTTTTTTGAAAAAAGAAGAGAGAGAGAAAGAGCAGAACGGAAGGAGGTGAAGGGAAATTCTTTTATTCATTTCTACTTCATTTTTCATTCGAATGTTCTTTTTTTCATGCTGCAGAATAACAAGAAAAAAAGGCAAAGGAAAAGAGAAATTCATTTTGAAGACATTCGACATTAAAAATTCATAAAATTATGATGTAACATTTTTTCTCAACTTCTTCTGTCTCCTACTTCCTTTTTACATTTCATTTGCTGTTTATACGAAAAAAAAAAAATATTTTAATATTATCTTGTCTCTTACTTTTTTTGCAATTCATACTTAATGTCTGGGGAAGTAATTCTTTTTTTTTTTTTGTTTGTTTCAAATTGTTTTTGTATGAATTGAGTTTCATCCTTTTTAAATAAATGATATGTAGCTACTGAAAGAAGGACGATTCATTTTCGTTAAATAGGAAGAAGAATTGTTGAAAATTTTCACTCTTTTTATTCGAATTCAGTCTGATAAGTTTGTTAGGTTCCGCTGAAGCTCTTTTATTGACACCAATTGGTAGCCGACTCCACATGACATTCGTGACATTCTAGCGGTTATCATGTAGACAATTAGTGTACTCTAAAGAGAGTGAAAACAGAATAAACTGAGTTCAACGCTCGTGAGCAAGCTAAACTAAAACATTTAATTAGATCAAGTCCTTGAAAGCATGCTCAACAAGGGCATTAAACTAGAAGCACTTTATAGTGTTATCTTAACCTCTTTGGCATCCATTATGGCATGATTCTTTCTGACATCCATATAGAGATGGCTTACCTTTGATGTTAATTAAAGAAGCAAAATTGCATTAATAGCTCATTTAGCCAGATGCGGGTCATGAAAGTTTATGTTGAATTTTGAACTTCCGGGTTCGAATCCCCTCAAAACCAATGTACGAACAAGTGATACATCAAATGATGTAGTTAGAATGAGAAAGATACCAGATCTGTAAACAGCCGTGGCGTAGTAGTAAGAGTCTTGGCTAACAGACTCTAATGACCCAGGTTCTCGATCCCTAAAATTCGGATTGGATATGGGTGTCTTTTCGCTATTTCATACCAACACTATTTGTGTATTCGCGACTTACCTATTGTTGCTTAGTATGAAAAATGCATTAGTATTCCTTGGGTCAATGCAATTGTCTTAAAACCTACTTTTTGTGCAACGTAACTCCCGCACTTTCCCTAATTGAACGCCTCCCAAATCCTAATCCACTAAATTTCAACTAAACTTAACCCCCCTAAAAATAATTTCAAATTAAAATTGATATTTTTCAAAATTATTGACAAATTTACTCAAAGAATACTTAAGAGAACTTACTTTATAGCAACGCATCTGAATAAATCTTGAGTGATTAAATTGACTCCCCTTGAACATCTTTATTTTATAATTTATATGCCAGATTTTACACACCATATACATAAGTATATAATTTTAAAATTCATAAAGGAATTTTCTTTATATTTATCCCTGCGAAAGAAGAGAAAAAAAGGCAAAAATGCGGGAAATTTAATTGACATACCTTCATAAATATATAATTAAGTTAATGTAAATTTTCACGGCTTTTTTGTGATGCTTTTGAAGTGAATAATTATAGGAGTGAAATGACATGTGTAATACGTCGTTCTGTACGAAAAAAAAAGTTATTTCAATCTTTTTTTAATTCATTAAAAATGGATTCGGATTTAAAATTTATGATGTTATTAAAAAATTGATTTAGAAATGAAAAGGATGTGAGAGACAAGTCAGGCAAAGTTATGACATCTTAAGTGTATGATAACAAAACTTTGTACTATGGATGTCACTTAAAATGACAATTTGTGTGAGTTAATTGAAGTAATTTGAGAGCATGGATTTATAAAAATAGATGAAGAAATTAAAAATTTTATCAATATTTGTAAAGAAATTACGTTTTTGTTAAATTACAGTAATTGTGAATATTAAGACGTGATTAGTAGTGACTCGGTTGCGGAATGGTTTAGGATTTGGATTCTTAATTAGTTTAATACTGACCTAGATTCAAGTCTCGGTTGGAGAAATTCTTCAGGTGTTCTTTTTTCGAATCATACGTAGTAGGAATGTTCTTACAGCTTCCCTTTGTAGGCTGCATATATGGCTACATATAGTACGTTCATCAAGGAAGTGGTTCTAGGGTTGGTTTCCAAATCAAGCCGGGATATAACTTACACCACCATGCCCGAGGGTAGGCAGAGCTATTTATGAATACCACACCTACTCTAACTCTACTTTTGCTAGGGTACTTATGAGAGGGTGGGGAAGGTTAACTTAGGATAGCCATGTCTACCGGAGTATGGTAAGGAAGGGAATTCCGGGTAAATTAAGAAACCAACCCATGATTCGACCAAGTGTAAGAGAGTTTAAGGTGGGGCAGAGTAACCTTAGATATGTCTAAACCTGTCTATATCTGTCTATATCAGTCTATACTTGTCTACTGAAGTAGAAGAAGGTGTTCCTGGTAACTTAAAATTGGATTAAGAGACCGGTCCCTGATTCAACTGTAAACTGAAGAAATACTATGTGCAAAAGTCTCGCACACCCTCACTTGTTAAACCAGTGATGTTCAAAGTTTTTTGAGCCACAGCACACCATGGATGCAGACACTTGTTCACTGCACACCTGAGCTGATTCTAGGACACACCAGAGAGCCGGGGCAGAAAGTTTGGACAACATTGCGTTAAACAATCATTACCTACTTGACGCTCTAGCGCAGCCCTGGAACTCAATGAACTGAATAGTCAAATTCTTCTTTTTATAAAATATAAAGATGTAAATTTAGTTATAGATGTAGAGTATTTTCTATTTTCTATTTTTATTCCTGTACAACCTTACAAAAACTATCTAGATTTATTTCTAGGACAAATTTACAAAAAAGATTCTTTTCTTCTCTAAAATCTTACTACAATAATACACTAATAATAGGAGAGAAATACCACAGTATTATAATGTCTTTTGTTTAAGTAAAAATAAAATCATATAACTGAGCTTAAAGGAAGGAGAACAGAAAGCCTTTAAGTGCATAGCATTCTCTCAGAAATCACAAAATCTTCTTAAATGTTATTAATAGTATAATACCATTATTTTACGGTACATTCACAGAATAAGTTTTCTTTATCTCCTATTGTTAATAATTAACTATTATCATACGTTTTAATGTAAGGATGTTCTCTTGAGGGACAATTGAATTTCCTTTGAGGACTTGCCCAATTTAAAGTCTTTTTATTATCTGGCTCTAACATGTTATTCCATAACGTTGTTCCAGCCCATGCATGGCCTTTTTGTGATAAATGGAAGCAGTCAAATGACAATAATGATAAATCACGCTTTCCATCCACAATAATCTGTAAACAGCAACAACAAAAAAAGTAGTTTTCAATTAAAAATTATTAGCATAATTAACATAAAAAATAATTACAGATATATTTTTTGTAAAGGGCTGATACATGACAGCAAACTCATCGAGGCGTCTAAACTCATCTAACTTTGCAACTTCTTCTTCGACACTGATGAACTGACGTTGAATTTTTTTCCATCTGTAGAATGAATTTGCAATTAATGTTTTGTTGATATGGCAATAAATTTTCAACAATATTGACCTTTCTCGTGACTCTTTCGTGATGTTAGATAATGATCCAACCCAGCAAGCGCACTCGCCTATTACGAGAAGAAGATATATGTATGAAGTGATGTCAGGTCATAAAATTCTATCGATAAATTATCATTTAGTGAGTAAATTGAGTTTTTTTGTAGAGTATGAAGGTAAAAATGGTGGAATTTACTGGATATTATGTAATGGGAAAATTTGAAGAGGTTTGAATCTGGTGAGGATAGAGTTGTAATTACAGGAAGAAGCCTGAGTGGACAAAAATTCGTTACAAATTGTCATCAACTAGGTACAACGTATTTTCGCCTGCTCGGGATATTTTTTCATAATTTACTAAAATAATCCTTAAAAGGCAGACATTTGAATCAATCAACTTTGCGGAATCTTCATTTGAATGATCTACGTCATATGCAAGACATTCGCAAATTCATCATAAAATTAACATTCAAAATTCATAAATATTGTTGACCTTATCGAGCGATTTCAACATATTTTTGCCAAAGCGATCTTGATTTGATTGACAGACCAAAAAACTACAAATCAACTTCAACATAAGTTCAATGAATTTAGTAACATTAAAGACATTTATGATTTAACGGTTTATTTTAATTTAAATTTTGTAACGGTTTTTGACAATTTAAATTTTTTAGAAGCAACGCTTTAAAAATTAATTTATGTTTATAAAATGTAAAATCATTAATTAACATACAAAGACAAGATTTAGCGGTTCCAAACCAATCGATACCGGAATAACTCGATGGTACAAAGCTGATGCTTCAAACTAGAGCTTTCTACAATGTTTGGTTGTCGAGATTTCGTTCCCTACCCAACCAGCCAACTATCAGGCCACCCAGCCAACTAGCCGACTACCCAACCAGCCAATCGGCCAATCAGCCAGTCAGTCGGTCACCTAGCCAGTTAGCCGGCTACCCAGCCAGTCGGTCACGCAGCCAACCAGTCGGTCACGCAGCCAGCCAGCCAATCATCCAGCCAATCGGCCAATTATCCAGCCAACCGGCCACCTATCCAGCTAGTCATCCGAACAAAGTGTGTTATTAAGAGCGCAATTTTTCAAAAATCCGCTAAAAATGATGCCAATAAATGTCAATTTAGTAAGCAATTAGTGTACTACAACTCCAGTCCACACAATAGCTATAGCTTCCAAACCTCATAAACCTTCAAAAACCTCACGATAACAGGAATGTCTCAAAAAACCTTGACGAACAAAAAAAACTTCACGTACAAGTTCAAATATCACTTACCATGATGAATAAAGCTACAAGATTGTGGCTTTCCTCGAATATTTATAACAGTCTCAACATGCGGCACCGATACAATGTTAACAAAAACACGTGGTAAATTACTTTTTAAATACCTTAATGTTTTTGTCAACGCAATTCTATGCATTTCCGGTAATCGTTCAGGATTCTCCATAAGACATAAAAAGCTGCATATATCGTTGCCACCAATTGTTATTGTAACAATCTTCCAATCATACTTAAAATTAACACGTTTATCATTCTTGATTCGTTTAACTAGAGCACGTGCCTAAGATTAATGTAATGTAATTTTTATGCAATGGTTCGGTTGGTAAAGTAACGATACATGATAGACAGTGAATAATTACATCAAATTAATTACCATAAAGGGCATATCCGTTGAAACAGCACCAATTTCGGCAAGATTAAATTGAGAAGCCTTGTGAAATGGAAATGAATCATCAAGTGAATAACCCACGAGCTACAAAAAATAAAAAAGAGAACCAGCAATAGAAGTAATATGGGAAGGCAAACGATATGATAATTGATTTTTAAGGAACGAGAAAATGAGAAATAAGAAAAAAAAAAATTTACCGATGGATTGAATTCTTTCAAAATATTTGGAAGTGTTGTTGCATTTCTCCAGTTCCATTGGCCTTAATTAAGACAAGAAACAAAAAAATAATGTATTTTAATTTCCATGAAGTCATGTGAGCCAATAATTTAATCAAGGGTAAATTTAGCCTTATATTAATAACATGAATAATGAAAGAACTTCTTTGCAGTTGGAATTAATTGGAACAGAGTTGATTAATAATGTCTCTATCGATTTCATATGAGTTAGGTAATTTGGATTTCGGCAGTGGAACTAGAAGACAAAAAAAGCTTGTTCTCAAGAGCAAAGCAATCACTTGCAATCTTGATCAGCCACGGAATATGCACGGCGTAGAACTGGCTGAAAATTTAGTCTCAGACTGACTTAACTCTAGCCTGAGGCTGGACTTAATCAAATTTGTTATAATGTCAGAGTCAAGCTACTTTGAGACAGATTTTCAATCATTTTAACGCCGTGTGTCTATCGGATACAAGTGTATTCTGAACAGCACGCCGTGACAGCTTGGGCACCACTGCGTTGTCATATTAATGGGAAGACGCTAAGATGCACTGATGGCACATTGATGCATTTCGACTAATTTTAACGCCGAAAAATATTGTTCCACGAATTGTGCAGCTCGGGTATTTTGTACTGTATTCGAGAATGTAAGCTCTCGAGAGCATGCTCTTAGTCTGTTAGGGTTTGCCTGATAGACTCTCAATAAGAGATAGACCTTTCCATGAAGAGTCAATCCATTAACACACGTTTCATTTGGATAAAAAATGTGTTTGGGCCGAATGGAATCGAATGAAATATCGATTATATAAGGTGCCGGATGAAAGATTTACATTTATGGAGCGGATGAAGAAAATTTAACAGTGTCAACGTCTTGTGCCGAACAATTTAGTAGATAGAGTATCGGCATAAGATTAGAGTGACGATACAAAGACAACTGTGTTTGGACTAATTTAACAGTGAAAATAAAGCTTTTTGAATTGTTCTGCTCGGTCTAGATTCTAGTTTTAGGAAGTACTATCCGAACAGCACAAGACAGAGGAGAGAGAATAATGTCTAAGTAGCTGTTTTTCTTAAATCTGGATTCAATCAATTGCCCAACTGATATTCTGTTGATGTCATTTTTGGTACATTTCAAGAGAGAGCCGCACACGACCCAAAGTTCGGAATCAGGTCGACATGACTATAGCATGATGCATGATTTAAACCGAATCGGTCCAAAATTTAGAGCCATTCCAGCCTGGACCGAATTTTTGATCTATTAATCCAGTGATGAGTAACCAATGTGCAGCATCACACTAGAATGCCATCAATTTTTTTGGAAATGTCTTAAGCCGTTTGCAGTGTTCTGTTTCGGTCGAAGCTTACCACAAAGAAGTGCCGAGAAATATAAAAGGCTGCCCATCACTGGACTAACGGATTTAATTTGCACAATTCGAGACGTACATCAATATCATCTCAGAATAACTTCCATTACTTCCAACTCTGACCAATTAAGCAACAAAAATAAATAAAAGTTACCACCAATACTCCAAGACAATCCTCGATTCTCCATCGACAATTCCGCTATTCTTTCTGCCATAGCGCCAGTTGAACATGTCAAAGAATCCCCAAGGGCTCCAATCACTGAAATATCTTTTAATTTAAAACCATTAATTATTGATCATTTACTGTATGTTGCTGCATAAAATCATAACATCAAGACATAAACTTGAAAGAATTACGAAATAAGACTTTACGATGCATTAAGTGTTTTGTGTATAGGAAGCGATTTAAAGATCAAAGAACTAATTTATAATAAAAATTTTGATTTACAGCCAAAGACCGCAAATTATGACGTATTGTAAAACTCAACACGTAATGGAATGCAACTATAGTTCAAGGTTGACTATAATTAACATTACTGCTGTTTAACAGCAAGTCAACCGAAAAAACAAAGTTTCAACAAGCAGCAGTAGTGAAATGAAGAAAAAATTTACGGTGATTAAGGTGTTTACATTCACAAAAAACCGCTTCTTGCACAGGTTACGATCAAATATAATTAGTATGAGATCATGTTAAGTCATTTAAGCTTCTCAGTATGAAGAAGATGATTGAACTTTTGGTAAATTTGTTGCTGATTGATGTTTTTGTTGAGAATTAAAAGATTATTTTTTGGCACTTTTTGACACAATTTGAGTTGATTATTCTTAGAAATTTGGAATTTGTTGCTTTAAGGAAATTTTGAATGCTGTAAAATTAGGGTAGCCGTAGATATAATGCTGCAAAATGTTGGGACACTTTTGGAAAAAAATCGAGATCTTTTTAAGTTTGGTTTGGTTTAGTTCTAAGTTTATTTAAATTAGGTTAAAAACTTGCAAAAAAGTGCAGAAATTAATTGAAATTCCGAAAAAAAAATATTTTCAGTCCTGGTCTTGAACCCGGACCTTCAAAAGAAAAATGTTCAAAATTTGTCAAAAATTCCAATATTTGCATAGAGTTTTCGACTTGTTGAGGCTGACACAGCAGCAAAGCTGAAAAGTACAGCAACGTCCCGGCAAAAATACAGCAGATGGCCGCGCTAGAGTAAAATTTAGTCAAATTGAGTCTTCGATATCAGAAATTGACTTAAAATTGACTAACTAACGATTTATTGCAATTCAAATTTTTAACAAAAGTTCATTCGCAGCCAACTTCATGTATGTTTACAAATGAAATATGAATGAAATTAAAATAATTAATTTTCAAATATAGAAACGATTACAAGACTTAAGACTATGTAATGAGCCAATAACTCAATAAAACTGATCTAGCAAGTCTTATTCGGTCTCTCTACAATGTTTACAACGTGTTTTAAACGGTAGCCGACCAGAAAAAGTGTTTTATTATCCGAGAAACACAAACGAAAAAGACTCCGCCATAGAAGTTTCGATAAACCTCTTATGTCCTCTTAAGGCAGCCAAATGGACGCCAAAATTCGGCAACTTCCATTTGATGTTAATAAAGGAGGTTTAGTAGTACCAAAGAGCTCATGGGATTATTGTGTGAGCGACGTTGCAAAAGTACTGGGAATTGGAAACTGGCAGAAGTTATCTAACGATAGATCCAGCTTTAGACGAATTCTAATTGCGGCAATGAGCCGGAGGTAGTGGAAGTAAGCAAGTAAAGGAGGTTTAGCGGAGCCATGCCGAAGCTTTCTTCATTTGCATCACTCGGGTAAACTGTCTTTATTTTCAAAAATGCGCTAATAACCAATTTGCTTTGTAAAAATTAGCAGATATATTACTAAAGGTCAACAGTGCCATTATTTCTTTTGTACTTTTAACAATTCAATTTGCACTTTTTGAACACTAATTAAGCTTATTTTGCACTAATTCAATAACAGCTATTCAATAGTAATGCTGTGCGAAATTTCAAATTCCAAGATAAAATCAGCCAGAGTTGCAAAACAGGTGCCTGTGACAGGCAAAAACCGTATAAATTCTTCCTACAAAACCATACAAATTATCAAGAATTTGTACGGTTTTTGCCTGTCACAGGCACCTGTTCTGCAACTCTGAAATCAGCTTATTTTGCATAAAAAAATTGTAAGGAACAAAAAATCAGTTCCATAAGTGTTATAATAAATATGATAAGTATAAACGCAGTTTGGTGATGTAATGCAGAAAATTGTTTATAAATTCACGACGAATGAAATAATATTACGTATGGATATCCAACATGTTTTATGCACATTAATATGAGAACGGTGGAATTTAACACTGTTGATATCCATAATGATGATGATGATGTGATTTTGAGTGAACATTAAAATTTTTTGGTGTCATATGTAAGGATGAGTAACTAGATGGGAAATGTTTTAATTAATTATAACGTCATTATGACAGGGAGACTTGCTGATCACGTATGACTTATTATTTATATTAACATTAAGGTGAAAGATGTGCCTGGGAAATTGTTGACATTTTTTGAACAAATGATATGATTTTGCAACCATCCGGTGCTAATGCCGGTCTATATGAGTATGCCGGTCATGATCAGGGCCAAAAAGAAGGGGGGAGGAGGGTTTTGAAATTTTCTGCAGATGTTATCCAGCTCACACTTGAAATCGGTTATTGGCAAGCGGGAGCCAGCGATAAAGCCAGCTTCAGAGGCCGACTGAGAATCTGTACGGCCAGCGAAGTAAGTAAGTAAGACAGAAGCTCATGGCGATTTTGGGAATTTTTCACGAAAAAAGCAAATTGAAGAATTTTTTTTAAAGAGGTTATGGGGGAGCTTGACCCCAAATCTACTACCTCCCCCCGAATACACCCCTGTTCCTGCTCCAGCTTGTGACACACTTTTTATGATTTTATTAAACACTCAGATCTATTTTGAGTAAGTTAATTCTGACGAAACACCTGAACACCACGGAACATTGTTTGAACACTCCTGCTTTAATTAAATCTAAGTCCCGGAAAACACAGGCTATAAAATGGCTGAATATCCGGCACCAGGCTATCACGACTCTAGCCCTAAGATATATTCTATTAAATCCGGTCTAAGCTAGAGTCAAGTCGGTTTGGAGCCTAATTGTTTGCCATTTCTACGCCATGTGCTTTCCGAGAACTTGTCTTTGAGTGTGGCTGTCTCAAAAACGACCGTTAATTTTTTTCAAAAAAAAAATTAGGTCTTTAAAATTCAAATTTTTTTTGACCGTTACTTTTACTTTTCTTCGTAACGGAAATTTTTAATTCAAAATAAATTGAGTTGAAATGTTCGAATTTTTGGAATGTCGGAAAACTCGAATTTGAGACAGCCACACTCTGGTCTAGTCGAACAACAACTACAAAACTACACTCATGTCCAGAAAACACTACACATAAACATTATCAGAGTTGCAAAACAGACTCCTGTGACTGGCAAAAACCATACAATTTCTTGATAATTTGTATGGATTTGTAAGAAAAACCATACAAATTATCAAGAATTTGTTCGGTTTTTGCCTGTCACACGTGCCTGTTTTGCAACTCTAAACACTATCACACCAACAAAAATTTTGATAATTTACCCCCGGGTCTCAACTTATGAACACTCTTTGGCGATTCCCGGCTTTTGCCAAGCTTAACATCACACGGAAATTTTGCATTTTTTGTAAACTTTTCCTGCAAAAAGACACCTTTTGTCTTATAACTCGTCTTTCCAATCGTATTAAACACAAAGTCCCGAAATCGATGAAAGAAAAATCTCAATCGTGGATCATCAAGTCCAGTCGTAAGCTCAAATATTTCTTGCGAGAATGTTGTTGTTGAGATAGTAAGCACAGCAAGTAATAGAAAAGAAAATTTCATGTTTTTAATGGCACACTTATTGACATTACACAATACCACAAAATATGACAAGGAATTTAATTCTGTTATTGAACACTATTCAGCACTTCTATTGAGTAATTTTTAAAACAGTCAATTGCATAATGTATAATTTAATATTTATTGAGATTCCATCCAATGATGATGACTTAAAAGGTCATAAATATAATAACTTAATTATGTCTTTCTTCTCTTTTTGGCTTGATACAACACTTTACTATATCCATTAATATAATTTTACAGGAATTAAATCAAATATTTGCGATCAGATCTTTATTTATTTCAATCCCGACTTACAACGCGCTCGTCTGATCTGCAACTGAGTTTAGGTTGAAGACAACATATGGATAAACAGTACCATTTACTCGATTTTAGACTAAACTCATACCCGTCTGGCTTGTAGTTACTATTTTTTTATTATTATTATTCACAGTTCATTGAAACTCATGAGAGATTTTTTATTTTTCCTCTCTATGTTATTACTATGTATACATGTTCCACATTTTGTTGTGTTATTTTTGTTGCTGGCTGCTTCAAACAAAATCTCGCTTTACTAGACATGAAATTATTTATGGCATATATGAATGAGCAAAAAAAAAACGGCTTACAAGTGCAAGCTAAATATTATTTCTTAGATGCTAATAATGCAATTAATAATTTGATTTAAAGAGAGTATTGCAAGGGATGCTTAGTTGGAGATGATCTGAAAGGCATGGTTACTTACTAAATTTGCTGGTCGTATAGATCAACTGTGATCCATGACCTACCATCTGAATGGCATGCTGCAGTGTTGTATGAACCACATGAACCTCATGAAGTGTGCGGTTTCGGTTGTGCATCTGTGTCACATGCAAGGTGTGACTTGGCCTAATATAGTAAGACCAACTGTTTCATACAGCATGAAAATAGTGTGAAACGGTGTCCCAAAGATGATACGACTCTAGTGTGGAGTTGGATGTTGTAAAAATCTGTATCCATACTAGAATCTTACCAACTTGGTGACATTATTAAAACATCCTTCTGTCATCTGGGGACACCGTTTTAAATTATTTCCATGCTGTATGAAACTATTGGCAAACTTTATTGCGCCAAGTCTCATCTTGGTGCTATCCGGGTGATACAATTGAAATAATGATCGATAATCCGGTTTCAAATCGACTTGAGTCTTGCCTGAAGTCAGATTTAATTGAATATTGTCTGGAGCCAGAGTCTTTATTGTGGATTTTTGGTTATTGCTATCCCGGAAAGCACATGCCGTATAAATGGCTTCAGACCGACTTGACTCTGGCTAAAGGCCAAATTTTATTGGATCTGGTCGGTGGATATCATTGAATCACGATGGTACCAGATTTTTTGTAATGTCAGTCCCGGAAGACACATGATTTAGAAATAGCTGATAATCCGATCACAAGCCAACGTAACTCTGGCGCAAGGCCAGATTCAATAAAACTCGGCTTCATATCAGCCTGAAGCTATTCAACCTGAGGCTGAATTTTTGATCATTTCTGCTTTCCGGGTACATCATTTGTCTTCCGAGACATGTGCTCATGAATCATGATGTTTATTAATTTTAGACAATAGCCTAAGGTCGACTCTAATTTTATATGGAGTTTTGTCGACTTTTTCATACAAAATCCAAGTCGACTTCAAGCTCTGATGTTAGATTGTTGCCTAAACTTCCGTATTGGATACTTGTTTGTCATGAACGAGTTCTAGGATTTAATTTTTAATATCAAGTTTTAGCCCTATATCTCCTATATAATACCGTCATCACAGCTTCCAAATTCTCAAGTGCTACAAGCTCTCAATCTATACAAATGTATGTATTTTAAAACTACATTGTAGTTAAATCTTTGGACATAACAAACAAATAAACTCAAAAAATTCAAAAAATGCGCCAATCAATCAAGTATTACTGCTGTACTAATCCATACATAAACTATCTACAACTATCTATAAGTATCAATTAAATACCAAAGAAATTTAAAAAAAATATTGACAGGTTTCAACATTTCCTCTTTACAGAATCGAGTGTTACACGCATTACAGATTGAAATACTCGCGACCGCACATCGAACCTGTCAATTTGATAGCAAAATAGACAGCATATGTATTAATTAAATATTTTTATTGGAAGTAATATTAAGTTAATTTTATGATTGTTATTTCTGATGCAATCTGTTCTTTAAAATGATTACTAAATGTATCTGAAAGGTACACTGATAAAAATAATTTAATATTTTGTATTAGATTTGTATGAGAAAATCTAATACAAAATATTAGATTTTCCTCAAATACAAAAATATTAGATTTTAATACATTTGTATTAATTTTTTAAAGGGGAAAATTTAAAAAGAAAATAACCGTTGTGGTCATTAAAAATTAAATACAATTGTATTAATATTCACATATTAAATTTCTCTAATTTTTTAAAACTGAAAAATCCGTTTAAATTATTAAATCTAATATTTTTTTATTCGATTCAAATAAAATTTTATTAAACTTTGCTTATATCCATAATATATAAAAAATGCGTTTATGTAAGATAAGATGTGACACAACAATGATGGTATGCCTTTTTGTAAAAATGTTTCTTTCTTCTGTGTAGTCAATTAAATGTCCGAATGTATGTCCTAAGTCTACAGCACACTATTTAGAAAAAAAATATGATTTTTAAAATTAGAATCGTTCATTATATAATCTTAAATATATTATACCTTGAACCAATTGATGATATTGAATTTGTCAACTCATTACGATCGATGTCCTACACTTTTCCATAGCATCTTCATCGAACATCCAGTTCAGATATGTTCGATATTTATTTACTAAAAAAAAAAATTTCATTAGCACAAATTGTTATAAATTTTAATCAAAACTTACCTGGTTATATCTTCACTAGTTTTTATATGTAGATACTCTTTATAAACTATAATTTCACAAAAATACTTATTGCTTTTTCTTTAAAATACGGTATTTTAATTATTTCACTTATTAAGTCTCAAATTGTAATCACATTTTTTCTTACTAATAGAATATATTAAAATTTAATACTAAAATATTAAATTTTAATATAAATTTTAATACTTAAATATTAGATTTTAATATTGTAAAATATTAAATGATAAAATATTAGATTTTAATACTGAAATATTAAATTTTAATATAAATTTTAATACTAAAATATTAGATTTTAATATTGTAAAATATTAAATGGCAAAATATTAAATTTTAATATTTAAGTATTAAAATTTAATATTTTAGTATTAAAATTGAATAAAAAATATTAAAACTTTTGGATTTTAAGCAAGAAACTAATAAAAAACTATTAGAATCTAATAAAAAATATTAGAAAATAGTTTAATACAAATCTAATATGAAAATATTACAATTATTTTTATGAGGGTAGGCGGCGTAGAAATGGCCAAAAGTACATGGCTGAATTGACTCTGATTAGAGACCGGATTTCATCGAATATGGGCTGGCTCAATATGCTCGAATATGCTGTCCCGTGCGACACTAGTGAAGAAGGCTATGCCACGAAACTGTCCCGTGCGACACTAGTGAAGAAGGCTCTGTCTCGGAGCTGTCCCGAGCGACACTAGTGAAGAAGGCTATGCCATGAAGCTATCCCGAGCGACAATAGTGAAACAGGCTCCACCACAGAGCTGTCCCGAGCGACACTAGTGAAGAAGGCTATGCCATGAAGCTATCCCGAGCGACAATAGTGAAGAAGGCTATGCCATGAAGCTATCCCGAGCGACACTAGTGAAGAAGGCTCTGCCACGATGCTGTCCCGAGCGACAATAGTGAAGAAGGCTCTACCACAGAGTTGCCCCGAGCAGCACATGAATGGATCGATGTACGTACCATTTGGCCTCCATGAGTACATTTTGTCAGCACATGGAGACGTGCTCAATTTGGTGTCATTAAAACAACTTCAGCGTAGCTTTAAATATTCCATGACAGTGCCTTCTTCATTTGTGTCGCTCGTGAGTAAAATGCATAAAAAAGAAGTAAATTTATGTGCAACATTTGACCTTACTGCCAATTCAAAAAAAAATCATTTTCAGATGCCTTTCAATACCAATCATCATTAATAAATTCTGTGATCGGAAATACTCTAAATTTCAATTTGCACAAAATCATTCAAATAGCTAACAACTTTATTGAAAAATTACAATTTATCTAAAAAAAATTTAAAATTTCATCACAAAATATCACAATGAGTCATGAGCAACAATGAGAGATTTAGCCACAATATAAAAATAATCTCGCATGGCCAATCTTCAAAACTGTCGAAACCGAAAAACACAATTTAATCTGATCCGTGAAATAGTGGAGTCAACTTTTAATTACTATTGTAAATTTTTGGATGTTAAAGCTTTAACAAGCGATACAGAATGTGAGCAAATAGGTAAATTAATTGAGAAAAGTAAATATTGGAAGTAAATGATACATTCTGATTACAGTGTTGATGACTCATGCTGCTGCTGAATTTTTAAACGTTCTTTCTTATCTACATGCAACTTGTTTGCTGCCGTCAATTTACTATAGAGTGTCTGCATATCGGCTTACCAACAGCAGAAATGTATTTTAATTGATATATGTAGGACGGAAGTACAGTATCTTCAACAGACAGCTTAAGTGGCTTAATTTGTTGTTTCAAGGACGTTGTTAAAATAGAAAGGATCTTTGTAAGTGAAGGTTAGGATTCCTGTTACTTAAAGGAATGTTGAATTGTTTGTTCTTAAACATGTTTGATTCTCGGGCAAAATGTCGCAATTGCATTATCAACTTGATGATGCTATAACTTTTAAACTTTAACAGATAGTATAGACATGTTATATATTGTTGGAATTGACATCCAAAATGCTATCTATTGATGCTACTTTGAACCGGTTCAATCGGTTTAAACGGTTCAAAAACCGGTTCAAAGTTGAAAAACTAAGAACTTTAATAACTTTTTCAAAACTCAATGAAAATCTTTGCTTTAAGGCTCGTTTTGAAGCCTTTTAAAATGCTCACAACTTGTAGGAACCAGATTTTTGATTTTCGACTTGTGACGTTATTTATGAACCCTTAAATGTTGTAAATTTGACAGCTAATAACTCATGAGCCGTAAGTAATACAGTATTGTTGCATATCTTAAAAAATTGCATTTTGATACTACTTTTATGATATGAAGACATATTTAGGGTATATTTGGTATTTTTGTCACAAATTGAATACATGTGATTTATAAGCACTCATAAGTTAACACTTTTATTGAAAAATGACCGAAAACCAAGTTGTTTCTAAATTTTTTTTCTTTTAACATAGAAAGCATTGAAATTGCTTTAAATTGAAGTATTAAGTGATTGGGGTCCATCCATCAATGATGCCAAAAAACAGTTTTTTACATTTTTTGCTCAATTTTTTGAAAGTTTTTAAAAATCCAAAAGCAGGTTCATAATCAGTACTTAAAAACCTATTCAATGATGTATCATTTGTTACATTTCTTGCTTTTTAAATGGTTAAATATTAAAAAATATTTATTCGAAATTTTTTACAACAACAACAATGAAATCGGTTCAAAAAGTTGTTTGTGAAAATAATCATTTTAAGTTCATTGAAATATACCTTATGATACATGGTTGGATAGGTATTTAAATACTGATTATGAACCTGCTTTTGAATTTTTAAAAACTTTTAAAAAATTGAGTTAAAAATGTAAAAAACTATTTTTTGACATCATTGATGGATGGACCCCAATCACTTAATACATCAATTTAAAGCAATTTCAATGCTTTCTATGTTAAAAGAAAGAAAATTTAGAAACAACTTAATTTTTGATCATTTTTCAATAAAAATGTGAACTTATGAGTGCATATAAATCGCATTTATACAAATTGTGACAAAACTTTCAAATATACCCTAAATATGTCTTCATATCATAAAAGTAGTGCAAAATGCAATTTTTTAAGATATGCAACAATACTGTATTACTTACGGCTCATGAGTTATTAGCTGTCAAATTTACAACATTTAAGGGTTCATAAATAACGTCACAAGTCGAAAATCAAAAATCTAGCTCCTACAAGTTGTGAGCATTTTTAAAGGTTTCAAAACGAACTCAAAAGCAAAGCCTTTCATTAAGTTTTGAAAAAGTTATTAAAGTTCTTAGTTTTACAACTTTGAACCGGTTTTTGAACCGTTTAAACCGATTGAACCGGTTCAAAGTAGCATCAATAGAAAGCATTTTGGATGTCAATTCCAACAATATATAACATGTCTATTCTATCTGTTATAGTTTAAGAGTTATAACATCATTAAGTTGATAATGCAATTGCGACATTTTGCCCGAGAATCAAACACATGTATGTATTTGACATTTCAAATCAACTGTTGATGATGTGGGATAAAAACTGGATATTTTTTTAAAAATTAAGTTTAATCATGTGGTTTGACCGAACAGCACAACATTTAAGTTAGTCCTAAAAGGCAAATTGCATGCTCTAGAAAACTTGTTAGCTTTGAATATACTAGATGTGAGCGTTGCTCTCAATTTACTATGATCTTGTGAGCACGGTCTTTATCTGTTGGAGTAGTGTACTACTTCGACGCGGAATTAATGGTTTGACGTCCTATCAGGACCGTGAAGACTGATATGGACCCATTATTGCGTCAACAAATGCGGTTTGCCCCATTGTGCCGCTCATCTTTTCGAAATTTTATCGATTTTTTTATCACCAGGTAACCTTAAAATCAGTATTTCCTAAGAGGCTTATATCGTTACAGTTCTCCAAGTAAATGAGCTGGATATGAATAAAGACCACAAGATGCTCCGGTATATAGGGCAATGGTATCCGACTTTGTGGAAGAGATCTAGAGAAAAATTCAAATATTCTTAGATTGGATATGTTGAAAAGAACGCTAAAATTCTCAGCATTCCGAACTGCAGAAGCTCTCGAACAATAGAGCCAGGTTTAGACGTTCTCTTCGCGGGACATTGGACCATGGTGAACTTACTCAAAGAAGAAAATAACCCAAAAATCAGTAATGTTCTCAATCATACTCTAATATCAACACTGATTCTAATACCTTAAACAAACACACAAACAACAAAATCTATCCCGAACAGTACGTTGCAGACAAAAAACATGCTCATGATTGTGTTCAACTAAATTGAGTTTGCTCATTTATATTGATAAATGCTCATTAAAGTAAGTATTCTTATTGTCTATTAGAGAAAATTATATTTTTTGCCGTTAACATTTTCTGAAATTAGCAAACACGTAACACTCAGGGCGCCTTTACGTTTTGCCGCCAACATCGCAACGTAACAACACCGAAGTGACTGCATTGGACACAGGGGTGGTTAGGGGTTAAAACTTCCAGGTTTTTGGAAACTATTTTTCATCTTGCTTGAGTTTTTCGTGAAAAAGTCTTCTGACTCCACCTTTGACTGTGCTGCTCGGTTAAATAAGTAATTCTTAAACAAAACAAATTAATCCTCGCCAAAATCCAGCCATAATTTAATGGTGAATCAGTAATTAGTCATAATCACAAATCCAAAAGTCATTAAAAATCCAGACTTTGATTCCACAAACTTCATTCTATCGAAATTGCTAATTTTCATGTACAATTTAAATAACAATTAATATTAATTCTCAAACAATTACGTCTAGATATATCCAGATACTCGTATACACTTGTTATACAAAGTTATTGTACCTTGTAAGCACTTACAAATGTGCCATTAATTTGCATTTTTTTTTCTCTCTTCTTTTCTTGTTGTTGCTGCATTGCAAATTAAAAGAAGCAAAAAAAAAAGAAAGAAATAGACACTAAAAAAAAATATTAATCTCGTCTGCATGAATAAATATTATGTGAACACACACGAGATATTGTGGATGTAATTGTTGTTCGACAAGGTGCACTTTTTTTGCAAAATGAGCATAAATATATTTTCAAATTGAATCTCAATTACCTCATCGCATGTTTTGTAGAGTAGCACAGCATTTGCAACCTGTTTCTGTATATCTAATGTACCTTTCCGTCTGATAAACTTGATATATTGAATTTAATGTTTATATTTATTTACGTCTGATTAATACATGGATATTAATTCAGTGACCTAATGATTTCCACCTCGTATCTATCTGGTGAGATTAGTTTGTGGAAATACTTTGAAATCTTTAAAGATTTTACTGAGATTTGTTTTCTTTGGACGGTCTTAGATAACATTTTATATAGCTCAGAAATTGCTCAGATTTTGTTGTTCAATACATACTAAACTGGATCGTAAATATGTTGTTTTTATATATGTTTTGCAATTCTTAATTATTAAACATTTCGTTTAATTTACAAGAATCGTTTAAAAGTAGTTTATATGCCTGAATAGAAAAGGAGCATGCTCATGAATATGCTTGAGCATGCAATATTATTGGCTTAAGTGTATTCAAGAACACGCTTGGAACACACTCATTTAGGCAAGTGTGTTTGAGCTTAGGTATGTGGAGCATTGGAGCTCCATTGTGAAGCCCAGGTTTCAGATACTCCAAGCAGCGAAATAGCGGGAATGGTCAGGTTGGCTAGGAAGTCGGGCAATCGATTCTAAGGTCCCTGGTTCTATCCCAGGGAAAGTCTAGTTGAATTCGGATGCTTTTTCACTGTTCCAGTTGCACCAAATCGGTTTGTGTGATTTGCAACACACAAATTGTAGCAAGGTTTTTTTTTACAATCGAGAGGTGCGTGGTTCGATTCCCGCTTGGGACGAATCATTAGGTGAATTTCTTTTTTTGAACAATTTTTAAAAATTTGCATGTAACAAGCAATTAATCTTGTTTGAACTTAAGGCTCATTTTCACTCATTAACATGTGGCAAGGGACGTTGTATTGATATACCTTGGTCAAGCAGCGTACTTACTGTACTTTCCATGTACTTTTCATGTACTTTCCTGTATTCAATGTACTTTCTGTAATTTTCATACAAGTAAACTATCTGCATTGAATACAGTACTATACTTGCTGTCCTTACTGTACTTGTATGAACATTGCAGTAAGTATACTAATGTGTCTGACCCTTGGTAGACCCTATGGGACATCTAGTCTGTTTTTAATTTTGTCATAATTAATATATATTAATTTGATTTCTTGATATCTCGAGTAACACAAGATAGTTAATCAATTTAAAATCCGACTTCAAGACGGTGTGACTCTGGCATTTAAACCAAATCAGACACAAAGTCAAAGTTACGCCGGTCTCAGGTCAGATTTTAAATTGATTAACCAATTTGTGCTATATGGTATTCATTGAATTTCCTGAATAGACCTTGACTGCAACTAAGAATGTATTGCCGCTAAGTATAGGCTCCCGCTAGGTATGGGCAGTCTAAGTTACCTGCCCGACAACTGTGTGTGTCCAAAAAACACATTGAACTTTGTGTGAAATACCCCAAAAATGCAGAAAACAATCATTACCAAAAAGTATGTGCATCATGAAACATATTGGGCAAGATCATGGTTAAATAGTAATTGTTACTCGTCCGGAAAGTTTCATATTTTTTTATTTATTTCACTTTTTAGTTAACAATATCATTATTTTATGTAAATATTCAATGATGACAGTTGCCTCTTTCATGCTTCAACTTTATATATTTTATACCTAAATGGAGCATGACCAAAGTATTTATTGAATTTCATGTGCTTGATAATTTTAATAAGATGTGAGAGACCGTGAAAAATAAAATTCATGACTTAGTGGCACAACACATTTGCATGAACTTTTTTTTTGATTTATGGTAATAGATACGAATGTCATAATCATAAAAATTGATGAAATTGTAGTCTTTTGAATTACAAACAATTAGGCATAAACAATTTTTGTTGTTGTTTCTTTTGCCAAAAAAGCAATGCTGTGACTGTGACCTTGATTTATTAATTTTTGTTTTCTTTGTGATCATTCGAAACAAGTTGCAATTAAAAAATTATATTTAAGAAGTTTATTAGCTTTATGACTTTGAATGCACAGGTGTGCAGGGTGTCAATATAAAGGCGCCTTCACTGAAGTTCGGATTATTGTTCAGACTGGAGTTCGGATCATACTTCAGATTGGAGTTCGACTTATAATTCAAACTAGAGTTCGGATTACAATTCGGACTGGAATTCGCATTAGAGTTCAGACTAGAATTCGGATAACAGGCCGGATTAGAGTTCGAATTACATTTAAGACTGGAATCTGGATTACGGTTCAAACTGGAATTCGGATTACGATTCGAACTGAAGTTCAGATTGCGGTTCGAACTGAAATTCGGATTACAATTCGGATTTCATTTTGAACTGGAGTTCGGATTATATAGGACTGGAATTCGGATTACGGTTCAGACTGGAATCGGATGACATTTTGGACTGGAGTTGTGATAATATTTCGGACTGAAATTCGAATTAAAATTCGGATTATATTTTCTAGTCGAATTCGGATTGCGGTTCAAACTGGAGTTCAGATTACGGTTCGAACTGAAGTTTGAATTATATTTTGGACTGGAGTTCCGATAACAGTTAGGATTGGAGTTCGGATTAAATATCGGTCTGGAATTCGGATTAAAATTTGTACTGGCGTCGGAATACATTTCGGACTAGAATTCGAATTATATTTTGGACTGGAGTTCATACTGTAGAGAAGATGACGTTTTGTATGTTTTTAATAACAAATTCCAGCCAACTCTGCAAAAATGCATACATTTTACACAATTTTAATAATGTAGATTAATAAATTATGTACGCAATAATGCGGAAGGAAAGCTGACATTTTTAACCTGTGAAGTTGCTAAAGCAGTGTTGTTCAAACTGTGTGCATGATTTGGTGTTGGATTTGATTTATATCTGGCACCATTGCAGAGTCACGCTAGTCTGATGACCAATCGTTTCGGGATTTCATCTGTTTTTAACAAGACCAAGATTGGAGTCGAGCTCGTAAACGACCAAAGGAATTTTGGAAGGAATGCTGTTGAAAGAGTTGCTGGAAACTGACAAATGAAAAACAGCGAAAGATCCAGCTACAGGTGCCATCTATGGGATAATTGATATGTACGACGTAAGTAAGCAAGACTGGGAACGAAACTGAGATTGAGATCGAGACCACAAGTGGATTGTTTGAAGATCTCGACAAATCTCGGTATCGAGAGTTTGAAGTCTAAAAGCTGCAAAATCATGTGGATAGTCAACATACGTATGTACTTAATTACTGCAACAAATTGAAAAATTTTAAAAACAAATTGAAGATCAAATCAAGTTTATTGAAAGATTAAAGTCTTTATTAAGTTACTTAGTTAAACTAGTCAATTAAAATAAAAGGCAAAATATTGATAAATAAAGTTGAAGTTATTTTGCGCTCAATTGCTGTTCCGCAAATGCACAAAGAATATTGCAATTTCCCGTGTTTCTGCTATGAGCATTTAAAGGATTTTTTTTTTCTCTTTTTTTCTCTTCCTATAATAATAAAAGGCACGTATACAATGAACGATAATAATCTTTTGTATGACCCTCTCTACTTGCTGCTTTCTCTATCTCTCCACATTCAAAGCTATCACTGGGGTTTAGCTCAACGCTTTTCAAACTGATAATAAAAAGTCATTCAATCGTAACAAAATGACAATGAATAATTTTTTTTTTATTATTCCTTCATAGTCTGCTTTCGCTCTGTTGTTTCAATAGAAAAAAAAAGAATGGATTGATGGATTTATAGATAAGGCAAAAGGTTCACAATACCCATTAAGAATATTAAGCCTATATTATTTATCATGATAGATTTTTGTGTGTGATTTTATCTTGTCATAAGTCATAGACCGAACCCAGTATCATAGGAATACTTGACGATTTGTTAAGCATGATTGTGTCATCAATGACTTTGAACCTATCATTATTTACGTCTTGTTCCTCCAACTGGGATAGAAAAAAAACTTAAAAAAATGAGCAGAATAGTAGAAATGTCGAATGGCAATTGTTGTCAAAACCTGGCAAAGGGGAAAAATGTAGCATAACGAGCGAAATGTACAAAAAAACTATCGCAACCATACATAGGAATAGATAGAAGTAATGCTTGATCGTAGATAAGAATTATGAAAATACGTGATTTGAATTTATTCTATGTAATTTCACCTCCTATTTTAACAGCAGACATATGAGAATATAGCGTGCAACTATATTTCATATTATAGCACAAAAATATTATATGGCAAGTAATATAACCAGTTTTTGTACCTTTTTTTTAGCTTTTTCTAAAAAACGGAAGTTGCAGTAAAAAGTTCTAAAAACATGGCATGTATAAATATTATATCAATGTTCAATCACAATTACTATTGTACTGAAAAATCATGATACTGTATGTATTATGTTATTATTGTGCAACTTCTGTTGCATTCCGAGAAGCAAATTTTATTTTTCGTAGGAAAAATTGACAGAAAATAGAGCCTTCAAGAGCCCTTTCGAGTCTTACACTAACGATTACAATTCACTGCATTCAAAATCTTGCCTGGATTTTTAAAAAATTGTTTTTTTTTGTATTCACTAGCTAGAATAGCACAAATCGAATATTCGTTCTAAAATCGACCGAATTTGGGCAATAACCCACCCCAAATATATAGGACATGCCAGAGTCACGTTGGCCTGGTTTCGAATTTAGAATTAATTAACCCACTTATACCATTTGGGAAGTTTAAGCATATTACTTACCACCTAAGACAGTGTTTTTAAACTACGCTACTTGACACAATACTGTGACATATGGTGTGACACGATCTCAGGTAGGCTACGAAAAGCTTGCCGAAATATTGAAAGACCTAATTTTGTTATAAAAAGGTAAATAATTCATTAAGTATGGTTTCAAAGTGTGACCACTGGTCTCAAGCGTACAGACCTTTTGAAATTAACCATTTTATTTGCAATAACTCGATTTTAAACAACATAAAACAGTTCGCATGAATACATATTTAATCTTGGTCGATTCTTGGATCTTGGAGTGTTTTACGAATAAAAGTGAAAGTAACGGTCAAAAAATTTGAATTTATCAAAAAATTATTTTTTTTTTGAAAAATTTAACGGTTATTTTTTAGACAGCCACACTGATTTTTATAAGATCAAGAATACAATTTCTAAACCTTGGTCATCAATAAATTTTGCCTTTCGTTTCGATCTTCAACTCGCATACGTGATCAGGTCCGTTTTATCAATATTCCATTTGTTAGGTAATCTTGTAGCTCTCAATTCTGTTTTTTCGATACACTTCATGTTCCTGTGTCTTAACCCAACAATGCTCAGAGCTCCAATTTTGTCTTCAATTCGTATAATTGGCATGTGAATTTCGCTTTTACATCCTGAAGATTATTGCGTCAGCCTCCTTGCTGATTGTAGAAAAGACAATTATACTAGGAGTTGAGATATGTGTCTTAAAAAACTGCAGGCAATTGAAGAATTTGGTCCAAATATGATGGATTTTGCTTCCTGAATCTCCTCTTGATATGCTGCTTGCACCCAGTCCTTTTTAAATTTGACTAGACAAGAGTCTGACTAAGTTTACTACAGAAAAACTTCATAATTTTACAAATATGTATAAAAAGACTTTTTAAGAATATGACGACCTTTAAGTACTTCATTATTGCATTAACATAATCTAATCTGAACTTTCTTTCCAAAAAAAAAAAGGAGAAAAAGAAAAATATTTCACTTATCATAAAGTGTAATAGATTTCCTATAAGTAAGTTCTGAAAAAGGGATATCAAAGTTCACGATAGGGGGCAGTCAGTTTGTAAGAAATGGAACTGCAATCCCTTAACATTGAGATTGATATCATATGATTTTCGTACAAGATTAACTTTCTTATTAGATTCTATTTTTCACAGTCACTCGGTCCCTGTTTCGACTTCATTTTCCGATGGCACATCCATGTATGGATGTAAGGGGAAATAAAAATGAAGAAATTCTTCACTATAGTCACGTTTTCAATTTTTTCTTCCTTTTTTCCTTCACCGATGTATGAGATGATTGGATTTTGGACCATTCTCTCACTTTTCCTACTTCTTTGCTTGATCCGGTTATTGAGAAATAGCAAGCATAAATGTGTTTTAAGGGGTGAAACAATTTCTATACTTGTTGCATAGGGCAAAAAGAAGGAAGAAGAAGAAAATAGAATAAAAGGAAGAAATAGAAATGTGTTCTTTTTTTAGGGAACGAGAAGAGCTCTCGATGAATCAATTGAATTTCATTCTAAAGGTTTCAAGCCCGAGATAAGTAGTTTTTCCTCTTTTTTGAAGCCAGAAGGATAGGTAAAGTGGAAAGTTAGATGAAGATATTAGATGGAAAATGTTTTGCATATGAAGTAGTCTTATTACCATCACAAAATTCATGTTTTAGTTTTGTATTGATTTAGAATCTCTTTCTTGAGTCATGCATGAATAAAAGAGCACGACCTGAAAGATTACTTTTTTTCTGCTGCTGCTACCTTATTTTATGCATAATCCATTTTCTCAATTTAAGTCGCAACTTTTTTTTGATGTTGAATGTGTGGAGTCTTTCTTATTTTGTCTATAGAATTAGACTTCCCTTACAGGTGAAGAGATTGGCTTTTAGGTACCATAGTGCTGATGGCATCTGTGCCATCAAAGTTTGCTCTTTGGCTGTTAGGACCTCAAACTTGAAGAGCTTTAATTAATGTAATGTCGTAGACAAGTGAACATAATTCAGTTAAAACCAAGTTAAAACCGTCATTAACTACATTAAGCAAGAGCTCCAAATATGTAGTCCTTTATTACACTAGTCAGCCACCTGGGCCTTACTTTCACACTTGGTGATTCTCTCACATATGGCTTGAAACCTCAGATTTTATTCTACTTTGACAACACAGATGGTATTTTATTGGACCAATTGCTGTACACCCTGATTGGCGCACATTGAAATGCTGCAATCACGGTGATGAGTCGACAGTATATTTAGAACCAAGTGTCAGCATCGAGGCGAAAGCAACCAAATTTGACTCTAAGTTTATTGTCATCTTGTCGACGAGGTGGCAACATTTCAATATGTGCCGGGTACAAAAATCAACTTTGTGGTTCTGATAGAATATGGTCAGAATATGCTTTGGAATTGGATTTCTGTAATGGCCTTTCAACGATATATCATTCCTAAACGACACAAGTGAAGATGGCTCTCCTACGGATCTTTGAAATGTGCCATCCTGGATCCCAAATCATACCACCAAATGGAAACTGCTCCTATTTGTCAGCCATGTGAATGCCACAAGCAGTGGAGCCTTCTTCATTCATGTTGCTCGAGATTGAAAATGCAAAATTAAGGAGTATTTCATTGTTTTATCTATATATGGCACTTTGTCAAATAGTCGAATAACCTTCAATAGCTCAATAGTAAGAGCATATGATCCGAAATCGAAGAACATGGGTTCGTGTACCACTCCGGAATCCCATCATTTGCATTATATAATTTCTGTTAGATCAACTAAAGTGTTGCGCTTGGTATTGGAAATTGTCAAGTGTAAGCCAGCAATAGACCCTGTCTCATGCGACTCCTGTGCGAGGACATGGATTACAATTGATTTGGGTACTCCGTCCAGTAGACCATGAATTCGGTATCTGGCTCTAGTAACTTCTTCATCTAGCAATTTTAAGGGTCATTCAGCACAGTAGTAAATTTCGAGGTTAAGTTTCTTAATTTCTAGAAGGTTTGATGAGCTTTCGAAAAATCACCTCCAAGACATGATTCAGATACGCCCTCATAAGCAGCACAATTTTTTCTTAAAATCACAAGCCAAGCGTTACCTTAGCGAAAATCTTTGATGAACTTTATCACTTGTTCTTTTCCAATATAAATAAAAATCTCAAAAAAAGAAAAACCAAAGGATCTCTTTCCACTTTTCCTCACACTCACTAAAAAATCACGAACCAAAAATTTAAACATCTATAAGAAAAACATAAAATACTCGATTTTTTGTGCTGCTCTCCCCCATCTTTCTTATATATTTTTTTCAAAATGATTCTTAATCTTTTCGACTTGTTGAATTTCTTTTTTTTTTTGTGAGAAGAAAACGTAAAAATTGTTTAAAACAAAGTTTTTCTTGTGAATTTTTCATTTCAGCTATAAGTGCCAACTTGCGTACATAGAAAAGGTTTTTAAAAGAAGATAATCGTACAGTTTAAAGATTTTTTTTTTTTTTGGTAAAGAAGAAAAATCTTCTGAAAGTTGAGAATTGAAAATCGACGTTAAAGAGTACTTAAAATTAAAGAGGGAAAGAAAGACAAAGGTAGAGAAAGATACTATCTTGGTTTGTAAGTAGTTATGCTGAATTGAGTTTGTTGGTGTGGGTAAGTAATAAAAAGTTATTAAACAAAAAGTAATCAGAAAATTGAATAGATCCAGAGCTGCGCTAGTGCTTTTTGCGAATATCAATTGTTTAACGCAGCGTGATGTAAATTAATTGTGCCGTAGAACAAGCTCAAGTGTGTCGCAAAAGATTTTGGACATTACTGGTTTCCCTATCCTGTTGAGGATTTTCTAGATCATTGCACTCAGTTGACATACAATTTAAAATTGAATTACGGGCTAGGATCTTAACTTATCCGAAATATTCTACTCTACGCTGCTCAGGTAGACATTGTTAGCTTAGGATAGCCTGCCTACCCTATCATAATTACCTTGATAGGACTGAAATATGAGAACAATATCCTGGTTACCCTTGGACTGAAGTATTATAGGAATATCCGAAGTTGCTTAGGAATCCAGCCTTGGAACAACTCTTATGATGATATTACTGTCTTTAGTCTACAAAAGGATGATGTGAGCCGCGTTTCCAGTTCATATGATTCGAAAAAGAACAAGTGGAAAATTTCGACTGTCAAGTCTTGAACTAAAGATCATAGTGTGTAATATTAAGTCTCGAACAACGAAGCCACTACGCTATCAAAAAACTGCGACTCACTATGTACGTAAGCTATATGCACAAAATAAATCATTAAAATTTGAAATTTGCAATCCACAGTCCAAAGGTTCCAATTACAATAAAATCAATTATTTGTATGAATTCCCTTACTATTGTCAATATTTCTATATGCAAAATTAAAAGTTTGACATTCAAATCTATGAAAACTTTGACTATAAATTGAGTATAGTTTAAAAAGACATCAAACTTTAAAGATGTACCATATGAAAATATAATAAGAATACTCTTGAGCAGCACAAGTCATCCGAACAGCACAGTTCTGTTGATCGATCAAAAGTTTGTTTCCAGTACGGCGTGATACTGTCTTGGGTTCCGATTCAATTCATGTCTGGCACCATGCCAGAGTCATATTGGCCTGGTATAGAATTTTGGATCGAATAACTGATTTATTCAATTCGGATCGGTTAATCGATCCAAAATATGACGCCAGGCTGACATGACTCTGAAAAGTTGAACAAAGAGCGTAGACAGCAATTTTTAACGTTGAACGTAGCGAAGTCACCAAAAAGCTCATGGGATTGCTGTGAATTAGAAACTGGCAGAAGTTATCTAAAGACAGATTTAAGCTTTCGACGAATTTTAAATGCGGCAATGGAACCCCGTGCGCCTTCGCCAAGGAAGTAAGTAAGTAAGTAGTGAAGTTACACAAAATTGGGGTTCGAGCTTCTAAAAGCCTACCTTTCTGACTACCTCCTTGTGTCATTTAAATCGAATCCAGTACTTACTCTTTGTGATACCGGATTTTAGATCCATTAACAGAATATAATAGAACAAATCAGTTAATCGATCAAAAATTCGATCCAGAACGATTTGTTACTGGCATGATGCTAAATTTGAATCAAATCCGTCATAAAGTTACAGTACCAACCAAGCATGACTCTAGCATGGTGTAGGATTTCAATAGAATCATCAAATTAAAGTCACGCCTGTCACACGGGATTTCTGACGGATCAACCAATTTGTGCTATCCGGGTGCTATTTGTATAGTTGAATAGATCATATAAAATGCAAATAAATCACATCCTTAAATTTTAAAGTAGTATATATATATAAAAAAAAATCTCTGCTATTTTCATATTTTGGTTCCGGATGATTGAAAAAAGAAATCACTGTGAATAAAGAGAGTCTATGGAAATCGATTGAAATTCACAATGAATTGAGTTTGATGCACCAATAAATATTTTCCATCAAATTAAATCTCCACATGCAGCGATTCACAGCTGGAAGTTTCTCACAGTGATTTTATGCTCTCAATTTTTTTTTTTTTTGTGCTGCGTATATATTGATTATTTTTCCCATTCATATCTGTTGCTGTTGATTCGATGATGAAGATGAGAGTAATAAAATTGCAAAATATTACAGCACAGCACAACAGCAGCAACAAAAAAAATATCTCTCACATGATTTAATTAAAGACCATTTATGTTGGGTATAGGCTATTTATAGTCAAAACTATTATTCAGCATTTATTCAGTGCTGTGCACAGGCAAAATAAAAAAAAAAACTTGTGAGTTTAATTTGCCATTAGCATTATTTTAACTGAAATGAATGATTTTGTCTTAAGCATCAAATGTTTTATATCTGCTTAATGCTTCATACTGTCTATGTGTTGCCTGCAAACGACAATTTTCCGCTCTTTTTCATTTTACCGACATCGTAATTAATAACATAAAAATAAATTGCTACAATTTTTTTTTTTGCTTTTTTTTGTGTTGCCTTTCCTATCTTCAACAGCTATCTTTGTTCTGTGCTTTTCAAGCTGTCGTCATCATCTTAGTTATCTTCATGTCCTTCTTATTCATTCTTCAATTTTCTTTGTTTGACTATTTGTATATATATATATCTTAGGAATGAAAAATATACAAAAAAGATGTTTAAAGTCCTTGGGTTATTGATTGAGGGACTTGGGCGCATTTTTGTCCAGCAATCCAGAGATAACCAACGGTTTTGTTGCAAATCAAACTTCTAACGGCTTTCCAAAATATTTTTTATTGTTCAAAAATTCTTTGAAATTGAAATTAAACGGTCAAAATTTTTTGGAAAATTAACGGTCAAAAATTATTTGAAATTTAACGGTCAAAAAAAATTCAAACATTTGACGAGGGGAAATTTTTTGAAGATTTTGTAAATAAATTGAAAAATTTGAAGAAAAATCATTAATTAGAGGATTTAGAGATAGTTTTAAGCTTCCTGATATAAGTCAGTAACTCAATAAGACAAACCTAAAGCTTCATATCCGAGCTCTCTACAATGCCTGGTTGCTGAGATCTCACGTCTCATCCAATAAGTCAGCCTGAAAACCAGAAAATCAGTCAGTTAAGCAACCAACTAGACAGTCAGCTAACCAACTAGACAGTCAGCTAACCAACTAGACAGTCAGCTAACCAACTAGACAGTCAACCAGCCACGAATCAAAGTGAAATTACCAGCATCAATTTACCAAAAAATCCGCTAAAAATTAAGCGATAGATGAAAGACTGTTTAAGAAGGAAAAGAAAGAAACAGAGAAATCTGTATGACAATAGAAGCGTGAATGTAGTTGCAATTCACACTCCAGGGTATTATTTAATAAGGCGAAAATCCTAATTGGATTGAATTATCATCATCAACAACGGAGCAAGAAAGTAAAGAAATGAATTGAGGAGAGAAAAAAGACCATCCTGGTTTTATGTTTTTACATCTTCTTTCCTTTCGTGTACATGCTCTTTATTGTTCCTTATGTCTTCATGCTTTCATTCAGTTTTTCTTTTAAATTACAGAAAATTAACAATTTTTTTGGACTAAATTACAAATTTTAATGCTAAAGCTATTTTTTGGTTTTAGACTTAATTGGATGTTTTTTATGCCAAGAAAATGATTGGTAATGCTAATGAATGAACAGAATTAAAGCACAAGGTAGAAGTTATTAGCAAATTCATTGAAACTAGCCTTCTTTACTAAGCGACATTAATGAAGAAGACACTGTCACGGAGCTTATTCTCGAAGTCCACAAATCGGCTATTTAATCAAAAATCTGATCCAGACTGGACTTTGGCAAGACTCTGACTTGGTTCCGGATTCGACTTTAATTTTGCAACTCCGACTCAGTTTTGGATTTTAGATCGATTAACCGATTTTTGCTATTCAGGAATAAACTCTTTGGCGGAATCTTCTTCATTTGTGCTGCTCGGGCTCTGAACTTAAACTGTTAAATTTCTTAATTCTTACAAAATTTTAAATTTTTCATCCATCCTTAATTCCAGTGATGAGCAACACTTTTTGTACCACGGCTCTTTAAGCAGCAAACATACCGCTATTAGGTACCGAAGTGATATATCTGTACCATAAAACCATACTCAGACAAAGAAAATACTATAAATCTAGCCCCAAAACATTGAGAAGCCAATGACCATTTAATAAATCTCTAAATGTTCAATAATAAAGATTTAAAAGCAATGAACTTGCAGTTGAAGGATAGATTAATTAGCTAAGTTATTAAATTGTACGATTCAATAACAATTGTTTAAAATTAATTAAAGTTTAATTTGCGAAACTCATGCTGCACAATATTCAATGAAAAAATTAAACAAAAGAAATGTTTTCTAAAAAAAACTTAAACTTAACATCGGAATTTAGCTACTTAAAAATATATGTAAAATTACAATTATTCTTGTAAATTTATCTTTGAAATTTGAATTAATTTACCCGAGTAGCACAAGTCGGTTAATCGATCTAAAATCCGTCATCAGACCGGGTGTAGGACTTTTGACGACTGATATTTTTCTGCTGGTACAAATGCCGACTTGTATAAAAGTCCACTAGTACTAGTAGACATATGTACCAGTGGGCTTTTGTACCAGTGAGATTTTGTCGGCAACCCCAGACCGACGTCAGATTTTAACTTGGCATCGGATTCTGTTAATAATCCAAGTTAAGACCGGCGTGATTCTGACATGGTGTTGGATTCAAACCAAATCCAGCACCAAGATAGAATCACACCGGAATTGGTTTGAATCCAGTACCATGCTAAAGTCAATCCAGCGTGATTGTGATTTGATGCTAGTTTTGGTTTATAATCGATTTAAATCTGGCTTCAGGTCGGCCTGACTCTGGTATGGTGCCGGATTTAAACCGACCTCAGACCGGCTTGACTTTAGCATGGTACCAGATTCAAAACGAATCCAGTAGAAAGTCAGAATCACGCCGGATTGACTCTGGAATGGTACCGGATTCAAACCAAATCCAGCACCAAGTCAGAATCACGCCAGATTTGGTTTGAATCCATGCCATAGTCAATCCGACGAGATTCTGACTTGGTGCTGTTCAATCCGTTACAAAGCAAAGCAAGAGCCAAGCCGGTTTGATTTCAAATTTCACCATGCCAGAGTCACAACGGCCTGGGACAAGACTTAAACCGAATCCAAATCACGAATTTTTGATCTTTTATCCAATTTGTGCTACTCGGATTAGTTTTAGATTCCACAAAAAAATTGACCTAAAATCAGCATTAAATTACAAACAGTAAAAGATTCAATATCATTACCTCATTCTCAACTTACAGCTCTATTTCTCTAAACCTTAAACTCAATTTTTTCGATTCAATCGATTGTAAAATTGCCACAGTCTCGAGACAATTCGCACCAAATCGCTACGATAGTTTAAGGATGTCGCAAGATATGAGTAATACGAGTCATCAACTGTAAAATTTACATTTGAACGCAGTTCATTATAAAATGCTCCAGGAACGCTGAATGTATTATTTCCATATTTATATACAATTTTATGAATAGAGATGAAGATGATATGAAAAAAAGAAGAAGAAACGCTTGGTTGATTTTACTGTAAAAGTACGAAAATCTCGCTTACCTCGATGTTGCTCCATAACCCATAAAATTAATGGGATTTTCATTGCATTTTCCATCGATGAAATCTTTGTAATCTTTACATAATACTGCTGGGAAAATTCTTTCATTCTGTGCCTTTACCGTTTCCGCCCAATATCTCCAACTGAAGATAGATTTTATACCATCATATGAATTGAAAATTTTACAACAGGGGATTTTGAATTTAAAAGAATTTTAAGTCCTCAAGATGATGTGTCTTGAAGCGTCTAATTTTGTTACATTTAACTTAGAAGATTTTATATTCGGTGATAAGAAAATGACGGGATTTTAGTAGATTTTTAAGTAGTAACATTTATCTCACTTTTGATTCTGAGACTCAGCTTTTATTGAAATGGTTTGATAATATTTCCAGAGCGACACAAATGTAGAAGAGGGTCAAATTTGATAGAAGCCATTTGGTATTGGAAATTGGCAAACGTAAGCTAGCGATTGAGTCAGTTTCAGGCGGCATCTGATAGAGGTCATAGAACAGAGGTGGCAGGACTCCAAATAAAAAAGTAGAGTACGGGTCCGGACTCCACGGACTTTCGGAGTCCGGACTCCAAAGTCCTGCCAACTCTGCCATAGAATACAAGTGATTTGAACTACCAGCAAAGTAAGTTAGTATCTAAAGTGGCAGGCTCATTGTGGCTTCCATAAAACATAAACTTTAGTATTCAGATCCGAAAATGTCCTGGATTGGTTGTGTTGATAAGGACGATAGAGTTCCCAATATACCGAATTGGCAGAAATTATCGAAAGATAGAACTGTCTGCAGACGTTCTTTAAACGCGGCAATGGGCCCCGTACTCCCTAGCTAAAGAAGTAAGTAAGTGAGTTTTCAGATCTGAAAGATCCAAAGATTTGCGTCTCAGAACTAATGACAGTCGAACTAGTCTGTCAAGCCACAGCACTCAAAATCAGATCTACTGCTTATATTGGAATGCGGACCACTACTTTAACGACATTTCTATCTGCAGCCTATAAAATGCTTGTGTGTCATATTTCTAGTGTGTTTGATTCGAAAAAGAGCATATGAAAAACATACCATGCCTAGTCTCGAATCCAGGACCGCTGAAACGTTTGCACTGATTAAATCTTCAAGAACGAAACCACTACGCCACCGAGCCACTTCGACTCATAGTTCACTTCTGTGGCTTAATTATGTATACATTGTAATTTGTGTGTAGCTTGAGTTTAGGGTGTTGATAGGGACAGTGTTGCACTTGGTATTGGCAATTCTCAAAGGGTAGCAAGCGATAGAGCCAGTTTTACATTCAAACTTCGTGAGACCATGGATCACAAGATTGCAGAGTTGCAAAACATGTACCTGTAACATCAAGAATTTATATGGTTTTTCCTACAAAAATAATTCTTGATAATTTGTATGGTTTTGTAGGAAACTCAGGCACTTGCTTTGCAACTCTGCTGTATTTCCAGCGATATAAGTTAGAATTCAGGCACATTCAATTTAATGACAAATTTGAATGAAGAAGACAAAAATTAATTTTGGACTAAATCATTTCCCACCCAAAACTCCTCACTAAAAAATTGTTCATAATAAAGATGATACTGATCTAATGATGCTACTGCAATATTTTCAATATGAATCATATTCACATAAAAATATGTGTGTAAATGCAATTATGTTTAAATATATATTTATATATTTCCATCCGCAAATATGAATTGAATAGATTGAGCAAAAAAATAAGAAATAAGCATTCAAATTTGATGTGAAAATGGCTTTTTTAATGCTCTCCATAATTTTTCTTTTTTCAAGACTCTTCATTGCACTAATTGCTTCAAATTCAAGATCGTATTGTATTGTAAAATTTAAATTGCATCCCGAGCAGCACAAGTAAGGAAGGCTTTGGTACGGAGTTTCTGTGGCTCTGTTTGAGCTCATTTGTTAACCAGGAAGGCATACTGCGTAGAAATGGTCCAAAATTCGACCCTTGGTCGACATGACGGTGACCTAAGACCGGATATCATTGAACCTAGTCTGGAGGCAGTCACGCTGGCTTGGTGCCGGATTTCCAGACATTCATACGCCATGTGCTTCTTGGGTACCACCAAATTGAAGCAGTCGAATTAAAGCTTTAACAGCTCCATGACAAAGCCTTCTGCACTTGTGTCGCTCGGGCCACATTAATACCATACCTTTGATGATGAGAACAAAAACCTTAACAAAAAGTAGGTAAAAGAGAAAATAATTGCAGAATTTACTTTAAAACAATTAAAAATTCATCTAATGATCTCTTACTATTAACGAGTTGCATGTAATTTTTAAATTTAAATTGCGGGCAACCTGGCTGTAAATTTCCATTGTTGGGGTAAAAGTCAACGTGACCTACACGGTAGTTTGTTCCAATAAAATTCACATCTGTATGAATTGCATCAACGAACTCTATTCAAGCGAGAAAAAAGTAAAATAAAACAAAAAAATTAAATGAGTAGTCGTTGCTATTGGGTGACTTTAGCGCATTTTTGTTGCTGGGATGAGAAATTGATTAATTAACGGTTTTTTGTAATTCAAATATTTTAACGGTTTTGAAAAATTTGAAAATTTTTATAGGAAATGTTAATTTAGAAAATAATAATTGTAACTGTCATTCGAAATTCAAATTTCTGAGTAAAATTGTTCATTCGCAGCCAACTTCAGGTATGTTTACAAATGAAATTTGAAATTAAAATCATTAATTATCGAATTTAGGAATTATTACAAGTTTTAAAACTATATATTGCATCAATAACTCAAAAAAGTCAGTCAAACTACCAAACGACCGTACAAAATGCTTAATTAAGCTGCTAGTTCCTTCAAAAATGCGCTAAAAAGTTTTTTCCTCTTGTATTTTTTAATTAGATTTATTCGGAACTAGTACGAGAAGACAGAAAATTACCTGCGTCATTCGACGAGAGTGGATTTTCGTGAGATGGAAATGGAAAAAAGCCATAATGTGCAGGATCCTTTATGGAATGAATGAGATAAAATAGTGAGAATTTTATATAAATTAAAATTGCGGTTTTTTTATTCCAGCTTACCAATCCAGATATTCTGTTAGCAAATTAGCGATATTGGATGATGGATCAACAAAAATAAAGTCAAAACTAATTAATCAATTTTGTTAATAAACCTCAAATAAGATTGCAAATTTACCGCTTAATCTTATATTTTCCCATAGATAATTTATATAGCTCTCGTGCCATAATACCCATTATATGACTGCCAAAGCTATGACCTGGAAAAAAATATAGCAATTTTTTATTATTTTATTTCGATTATCAAGAGTTGAGCTTAATGAAGCATAAAAAATTTAAAGGTGATAATGAATTGTTATATTTTTTATACAGGAAGATTAAAAGATATCGTTACAAATATTAAATGGTTATTAATTAATTTAATTATGACAAAAAAGAGAGGTAATCAACAGTATTTAAACAATATTTAAATTTGCTGATGACATGGATGGATTTCTCGAGGGCATTTCAACCTTTAGCCCTGAACTGCTCCCTTTTTTTGTACGATGAATGGTGAAATTAAGAATAATGTAAATTAACGTTTTGGATTATTGTTGTGGTATTTAAGGATGAAATTGGCTTGAAAAATTTGGATATCCATAATTAATTAGCGAATACAATAAGGGCCTAAATAGCACAAGACGGTTAATTATGCTTTCCCGGAAGATTTTCGGGAATCGAGACGAAACCGGGTCGGGACTTTCCAGGGATTTTCCGGACCCAGTCCGAATATTGAGAAAGCAGGTTTTGATCCCAGAAATAATAAGACCAGACGTAACTTTAAAATATAAGTCTAGAACATAATGCCAGGAGTAGCTATATGTGGCATTATAATCTACACGTGCAGTCCACTTCTTCACATTAATTTTGTATCTGGGCTTATAATTGCAGGGATTAAAACCTAACATCAAACCAAGCATCGAGAAATCAAACGGTTAATAGATTTAAAATCCGGCAACAAACCAGCGAGACTATGATTTGGTGATGGATTTAGTTCAAATCCGGTATCATGGCAGAGTCATGCTGGCCTGAGGACGAATTTTTAATTGATTAACCTATTTGTTCTATTCCTGGGAGGTGGTGGGGTAACGTAATAAGTATTGCGTAACGCTACGAAGAGGGAGGGGGTGGTGTTGAGATGAACTCAATTAATGAAATTTAATTTGGAGGGAAGGGGCGATTTTCCATGCTACGTAATTAGAGATCGTTGACTTATTACGTTTGAGGTTTGAGGAGCACTTAATTTAGAATTATTGAGCGACCATATCGTATTTTTAAGGTAATTATTAATCTAGAATTTCACATTTCAACGGATTTTAAATCGATTATCGACGTGGATAACGCGATAGCATAGAGCTAATGCTTCAAGCTAGAGATAGATCTATGTGATGTCTGAATGTCGAATTCTCGCGTATCATCCAGTTATCTAACCAAATAAAGTGTAACCCGAGTGGACAACTTGACATAATGTCTAGTTATTAGCAGAGTGTGGCTGTCTCAAAAACGACTTTTATTTTTTTAAAAAAAAAAAAAAAATGAAATTAAAACTCAAATTTTTTTTGGTCGTTACTTGTCGAAAAACTCGAATTTGAGACGGCCACACTTTGGTTAGTAACTAGATCTACGATGAACTATTGACAAATTGTATGGAAAGTTCAGGCAAAATGTCATTAATCGACCATAGATCTAGTTATTAACTAGATATTATGTCAAGTAGTCTACTCGGATATTATTTTTCAAAAATGCGCTCCAAAGCAGAAAAAAAATCTACATATTTCTAGCTTTAGGTCGCAAAATTCACATATTTGAAAAAGTATCAATGCAAAAAAAAATAACTTTTTGTGCTATATTAATTTTTTTCTTCCCCGGAACTGTAAATGCATACAATAGCATGCAAATAAAAATAGCCTGTTAGTGATACCACAAAACCTATTCATGTGGCACGACAAAAAAATTTGAATTGAAATATGAAATATCACTCACCAACACAATGTACTTTGTTGATATCAAGTCCATTATTGATCCATTCGTGGAGAATCTATATGAAATTTTATAATGCATTAGAGTTAAGGGACACAAAATTATTTGAATTTAGTGGAGCAGTGGTGGACAACCTTTGAGTATTTCACTATTATTAGCATGCTCATTTATATGGTGAGCCTCGATTAAACCTTACATGACTTTGTATGGTTCATGGTGGACACTTCCGATACAAGTTTTTGGTAAGCCTCGAATGTGTCACGGCCATACAGGTTGCTCATGGCACTTCTAAAAGACATTTCAAAATACTTATGTGTCGGGGCACATGGTTGCTCACGGCAGACAATTTAAAAAAACGGCATAACGATGGCCGAACCATGCTGATTTGACTCTTGCTTTAGGGTCAGACACTCCAAAAGTACAGCACTGTACTAACTTGTTGAATTCATATGAGACAGTATGTACAGTACTGTACACTAGAGTGTCTAACCCTTACTCATGCCTGAAACCAGATTTCATCGAATTTAGCATGAAGCCAGAGTCAATCTGACTTGTCACTGTATTTTCAGAAATTTCTACATCATGTGCTTTCAGGGTTTACTCACCGATGCCAAAATTTTAGCAATAGCTGTGAACCTCGGTATGACTGTATAATATTCACCTTGAAAATCAAATAAATTTATAAAATTATTTCTCATATCTTCAACATTCAATCATTATTCGACACATACCGAAGGAATACTGCCCCCAATCAATTATGACTATATGTAGCATAAAAAAAAGTTATTAAATCATCAAATCATAAGTGAATTTAACATAAAGTCAGACTATATATACCAATGTTATGATCTCCACGTCTAATGTAAGCTCTTGAAATTGTTTCAGTACTTTCGGAATCAAAGTCTTCTATCCAACCTGTATATATATATATGTGTGTTTTCACATCGACAATTTCCATTAGTGGCTTATGAATGATTCACTGATAAAACATTAATAATCTTACATATATACATACCATGAACACTGCATGTACATCAATATAATATAAGCATTTTTCGATGATTGGTAAAATTTTTCATTGTGCAAAGAGAGGAAGAGATGAATATATATATACATAGAAATAAAAAAAAACTTTAATTAACAACAAAAATTTTAATGGAAATGAATGAGAAGAGCTTACTATAGAAGTGTTTTTCGATCAAACGAAAAATTTTCATCGCTCAATAATTTCAAATAATCCTTTATGTAGTATCGACTGTAGTTCATGTAGGTTTGTCTATGGTTGAATAGAAAACATAGTACGAGAATTAAGAGAGAATACACTAAAATGCACACAATAACATATGGATGTGTAAATAGGGTTTTATCGACTTGTGTGAATTTTGACCATAATATGAGTATGTACTGAATAGCACAAAATAGCACCAATCGGTGACAAAAATATGAGGTAATATTAAAAAGATATTATCATGTTATCTTATTCAGTCTGGTTAAAGTAGCACTTGCCGATAGACTTTCAAACATTCTGTCGGATTTTACTACAACTTTCAAAAATTCGAATTATAAAGTCCACATCCAAGGTCATAGACATGAATAGCACAAAGTCGGTTAATAGATCAAAATTCCAAGCTTTAGACCAATGTGGCTCTGACTTGATGTAGTATTCGATTTGAATCCAACATCATGCCAGAGTCACGAAAACCTGGAGCTAGACTTTATTATTATTCATTATTATTTAATAGACAGTTCCTTCATTTGGACAGTCCCTTTATTAAGACTTAGGATCCGTAACCCGCCTTGTACTACTCGAGTGTATGACCTTGCGTGTACACTTTCAAATTCGAGTTTTTTAAAGTTTAACTTAAATTTTTACTTACTTATTACTTAAATTTTGGATAGTCTTCCGGTAATTTTGATTAGCTTTAGGTCTTACACAATCCAGAGTGAACAACTTAACATAATATCTAATTAATAATTAGTCATATCTTCAACAAGTGTCAATTTTACGGAATGTTCCATTAAAATTGTCATTATCCGAAGATTCATTTTATCAAGTTGTGTACTTGAGCAACAATTCACTTGAAGTCACAGGTTCAAATCCCACCACCAGTGTAGTGATTGTTCAGAAGTTTAGATACTTCTGTTTCTGTTCGGAGATGTTAAAACTAAGAATTTGGGAATCGTGAAAGTTTGAAAAGAGTCATTAATAATGTACATAGTTACAAGACGAGAAAGATAAAAAGAGCCAAAAATTCAGCATGCACTTAACATCTGAGATTCCTCATGATGCACCAGATTGTCACAGCACATTGCCTACCACTGACCTAAAGTTTTCAATTAACGGCTGAATACACAACAATGTTATTTCTATTTGTTCAAGAATTGTGATTTGGCCAGCAATATAGTCTTCATCAGTCAGATGGAAGGCCTTTTGAAATAACCAAGTCGGAGCATGATTCCAATAAATAAATTAGTAAGTTAGTAAGTGAGTAAGAAAGTAAGTAAGTATACATGCTGCCCAAGATTGTTATCTTTATAAATACAATGTTGCCATAAACTACTTTTAACTAACATTTGACAAATTTGGTAAAAACAATCAACAAGTTTACCAGAATACTGAAATAACAAGACTTAAATTACAGGTTATGAGCTGCAATCGTCAACATCTTTGGTCGTGGATTTGTCGAATAAACTTTTATTAAGATTGAGCAAAATTGATCACTTTTTGAAAGTTCAAAATCTTAATTGGAGTTACTTTAGCATTAAAAAATTGAAAGCCATATTTAGAACTGCTGAAGGCTAACAAGAAGTAACTTAAATATCAAAATGCACCTTAAAAACAACAAGCTTAATTTTGCATTCAAGCTTAATATTTCAATTTAGAATGTAATTCCCAATTTTGCTTAGTCACAATTGCTGCTTTTTTAATAATAAACTTTCAAATAATTTTTGGCATGCTTCACACAAGTTTAATATTCTTTTTCTCCCATATACAGGAACACTATCAGACGATGAACATTCTACTAGATTTTTAATAATTTATAAACATTTCTTTCTTTCTTTTTATATACCAACAATGGAACCGAATATTATAAAAAAAAAATATTGAAACTTTCCTTACCCATACACAAAATTAAAGTGCACCATGTCAAACTTGTCGATATTTGGAACGATTGGAGAAGTTGATTTTACTCTATAATAATACAATGCAGCACCAAGTAAACTAAAAAGGAGAACTTTGGAGAGATTTTTTTAAGGATTAATTGTTTCTATTTTTGGTTGCAATTCCTAACAGACAATGAGGATAGTCACGTAAATGAGCGTAATTATGAGTAATAATGTATGTAATGCTTTTAGGATCCAAACCAACTCGGTTTGTGCATTCGCGACGCACAAATTGTGGCTAGGTATGAGGTATGCTAGATTGATATACCCTAGGTAATCAAGGCAGGCTCCAATGCAGAGTAGGAAAAAGCAAAACGTCCAATGGGACAAAAACCACGACTTGAAGAGCCCAAGCCTTTATGAGCTGAAGGCACTGTGATTAACAATCTGTTATATCATACCCTTTAGACCAACAGTTTATACTGTGATCCGAATCACTTGCATACTCTGCACATTGCAAAGACAAGAGTACGTCATAAGACATGATGTATCCTGCAATGTACCCAGTTACAATTCGTGCGTGCAAGATTTTGTAAAGAAAATCCATCCAGATACCAGAATATTCTTGTTGATATACTACTAGCAGTAGAGACACATTATGTGCCAAAGTCCTCAAAACTGCACTTAACACTTTTAAATTTTTCAAATCGAGCATAGTCACTAGAACATTTAAATGGAAAAATAACTTCTAAAATTAGTCATGACTTGGGATTGAACCCAGGATCTTTAGCACGTAAGGCCAACGCTCTACCATTTAGGTCACTGATGCCATTTCACAGCTGACTTATGATTATACACAATCAATATAACTAGGTACGCTCAATTATCAAATGATATTCTTAAACATGCTCCTTGTCTGTTCAGGAATCCGTCAATTTTTTTAATGAACTTTCAGATCTTAAAGTCATTTACCCATAATTATAACAATAGTAATAGAAAATAATTTCCAAAACTTTGTACGTTTCATCACTTTATTAGAAGTATTTAAGTCTATAATGCTTGAAGTTTCAAGAAATACTAAAGATGCTTTAAGTGAAAAATTTTATCATTTCCGCACTTCTTGTGCACATCTTAATAAGCTGCTTAAAATTAAAGCTAAGGTCTTCTTTCTTTATGCTGTTTTTATTTATTTTTTTGATAGTTTACCTCAAAAATGTACTTAAATGTAGCAGCGATTCTCTTCTTTTTCTCTTCTCTTCAATGCTAAGGTCAATGCCGACTGATTTCGGATTTTGCTGTTGATTTTATGAAATATTTATCATTTTTTTAGTTGCGATTCTTTTTAACAATTCAAAGAAGATTTGTTGATTTTTCAAACTGATAAGCAATATTCTGTCATTGATCTTACAGTTCCGGTATGGAGCCGGAATTACATGTAAGGGGCTGCTTCGCATATTACGTAACGGGATGGACACTTATTTAGGTTATGGAGATGGAGGTCGATTTTAGGACTTAAAAACTAAGCATTTCTAAAGTTCCAATTAAATTACAATTTCAAGGTTAAATTTGTTTACTTACTTCTAAATAAATCATTTTGATCACGATTTCAACATCACGATTGAGAAAATTTAATAATTTTTTAAAGATTAATGTGACATATTCGATTTTCTTACCCTATTCGACTTTCCAAATGTCTTCTAAGTTTTACACGGAATAATTAAAAAATTTATTGTTTCAATAATTGTAAATGATAGATTTTTTGCATATAAATACAGAAGCTTTCATGTAAATTCATCATTCCGTTGTATCTTATCAAACTTGTGCATTTAAAGTAAATTTAAATCTTCAACTTAACCTTAAAAATGAGATTAATTTTAATAACTACAGTTATCGTTGCCATATTCATAGCAGGTAGGTTTCAATCGCAATTCTTATATAAATTCAAACTCAATTTTAATAATTCCATTCCAGGAAGCGATGGTGGATCTCCATCAGAACTAAATATCTGTGACATTGTAACTCAAATATCCTTCGAATTTTCACAGTTTACTGCTAATCTTCTTTATCTGTATATCCTTAACTTACCAACCGACAATACATTCAGCAGTGAGGAGAAGTCACAAAACTTAGTTCTACTGGGAAAAGCAGTTGAAGAAAATCCAGAAGTTCCAGACGAAGATAAAAAGAGATTCCAAAAATTGCTTGATAAAGATGTCGAATTAAATGCTTGGAAAGATCATCTTACCCATGCCAATATTTGGGATTGTCTTGTCGATATTTTTACTGGTGCATTAAGTGGATTTTGGAATCGTCCATAAATTAGATGACATGACTTTTTAGACAGTTTTAAGTTTGCACTGCGGTAATTTTAATAGAACAAATATGTCGTAGGGATCGTTCATTTATTAGGTAACGTTCTTAGGGGGACAATCTATGATTTTGTTACGGCTCAAACCTTTACGTAATAAGTGAACGGCCCCGTAATTTAATCCATTTTGTCTCTCAATATTTGAACTGAAATTCATTAGAAAAACGTCATTTCTGACCAACACCCATAACTATAAGCTGCATACGGCGGACGGTTTGGGGCCTTTCACTTATTACGGGGAGGTGGGTCTAGAAATTAGTTGTTTACGTAACGTAATAAGTGAACGGACCCTTTTTGGCATTTCCAAAATTTTTGGCGACACAGAAGTTGCCCATCACTCTATATTTTGTATTAATATTGAATTTTCCAACTAAATCCTCAAACTCTCAAAAGTCCTTCCTTCCCTTGCCTCTACACCCATGATTCCTTCTATGGATATAGTTACTTGAAATAAAACTTTCCAAAGTTTATTAACAAGAATTTTCACTCAATTTTGAAAAGGGTTAATAAAAATAAAAAACATTTAAATAGTTTATCACTTGGGTGGATAGACATCCAAAATATATATCCCCAAAGTATATCATCTTATAGGACATTCAAGCGTAGGCTATTCTCAAAGAGTTGTAAATTGAAAAAAATAAAAATGGAAAATTTTATTGTCCGGAAATTGTTAATTTTCCGGTCATTTTCCGCCTAGAAAAAAAATGTTGTCTTTGATTCTTTCATTCTCAATTTGTGACATGAATAGCACTAGATGGTAATTGATCTAGAATCCGACAACAGGCTGGCGTGACTCTCACTTGGTGTTGGGATAAGATTAAATCCGGCATCAGGTTCTCTTGACTCTGACTTGGTACTGGATTAGGTTTAAACACGACATAAAGCCAAAGTCACGCCAGAGTCGGTTTGATGCCGGATTTCGGATGCCACGCAACACCTCGGACGAAAGACTCGACCGAAATCCTTGACATTTGACATCCTTTCAAAAAATTTCAGTGGCACACTAACGTGCCCTGGCACACAGGTTGCCCACGACTGCAATAATGTGTCGCGTCACACCCTTTGAGCAACACTGCTTTATAGGGAAATTGTAAAAAAGTAGACAAAATAATTAAAATGTCACAATTTCAAGGGATTAACCATATTTAAAGTTCTGACATCCAACCAAGAAAAATGTATGAAAAATTCATTAGATAATTAAATTGAACCCAATTTTCCAAATTGATTTGCCTATTTAAGAATATAATTTTAAAGACTCAACCTTTAACATTCAAAATTGAAAAGTCGAATTATACCCTCCGCAATCCATAAAAACTGTCAATGAGATGAGATATGCATCGATATAAACCGATAAGGGAGGGAAAAAAAAAGAAAGTCACAAAAAGGATTTGACTCTAAAAAGATGTTTTGGGGAGAGCGAATACAGAAAAGGGGGAGAAAAAAGAGAGAAATCAAATAAAAACACTTTTGTCAATCATTGAACTTATCGCTGTAAAGAGGTTACCACGACTCCCCACACGACGAAAAATTTCGCATTGAAATTTTTTAGCGGATTTTGGAATGAAATGGTGCTTATAAACTCACTTTGGTTGGTTAGATGGGTGGCTGGTTGAGGTGCGAAATCTCAGCAACCTGACATCGTAGAAAGACCGCATTTTAAGCATAAGCTCAATTTTATTGATTTACTGACTTATCGCTAGGTCTGGTAACTTAAAACTGTCCCTAAATGCTTTAATTAATGATTTTTCTGTGAATATTTTAGTTTTTTTCCAAAAATCTTCGAAAATTTCCCCTCGTAGATTGTTTGAATTTATTTTGACCGTTGAATTTTGAAAAATAATTTTGACCTTTAGTTGCATACAATTCTTTATGATTTCACGAAATCGCTGGAAGATTATTAAAAACTCGGAAACTGATCGGGACAGGACTTCCCCAGTTTTGCCAAAGTTTTGCTCCCAACATTGAGGAATTGGGAAAACATATTCTTTGTTAATTTTCAAAAATATTTTGTAATGATAAATTTGAATTTTTTAAAGTCGTTTAAAGTTCAAATTTCAAAAACCCGTTAAATTTTAAAATTTATCAAATTCAGATGATTGATTTTATTATGTTCGCAAAACTACATTTTAGACTGATATGTCAGTTTATTGTGCTGATTGACAACTTGTTATTTGTAAGGTTTCACCATGAACCTCAGGCCAGCATTCCCTGCTGTTTAGATGCATATTAGATGCACATTTATCGATTGCAGGTCAGCAGTTTTGAACGAACATCATCTATATGTCTGTCAAATCACTAATCACTTGGTCCAAAAATGCGCTCAATTCCCTCAATACCACAAGAACTTTCAAAATTATTTCTTATTTTTTGGTTCGATGACATTGAAGATGTATCTCGTACGGAAGGAAAAGATTTTATATATTCGTATATTTTTAGGGTTTTTTTTTTGTATTCATTGCTTTTATCCCAACCCTTTGTACCTTTCACTCCATATCCTGATTTAAGATTTTTTCATTTACGCATCGATACAAAAAAAAAATAAAATTTTTTGCGATATTTTCAATACAAATTACATTAATTTGAATTTATTTGTGCTCTCTCTCTTCCCATCCACAGGAACTGAACTTTGTATATATATTTTATTAGATTTATTCAATTTTTACGTTATATAATAAAGCACAAAGAGTGATAATGTGAAATCATATCGGAATATGTGTGCACTTGAGAACATTTCTTTACAATAAGCACAAATCCAAACAAAAGGAATGAGCAAAAAAATAATCAAGTTTATTAAAAATTCAAAACTCTTCTTCAGTTCCTTAATATCTTTACAAAAAGCTTTTCTATGTCGATTTAAAAATGAGCGTAAAGTAAAAGAAAAAAAATCTGATAAACCAAATGAATTTTTTATACATTTATCTCCTTTTGTACTGACGATGCTTTCAATTCTCTTACAATTTTATTTATTGAACAATTCATTCATATTTATTGAAAGATTGAAATATGTTTTTTTCGTACTTTAATCAAATATTTCTTTTATTATTTTCCCTTAGTGTATTCTCAGAAATGAAATTGATGGATTTCTTGTTATTTAGGATTTTTCTATTGTCTGTAAAAACATCTTTACCTTCAAATCCATTATCAGCTTTTGGTTCTTAGAATGGTTTTACTTGTATTAAAAGTTAAAAGGATTGTTCTTTGAAATATATTAGCAGCAGATTAATGTATTTTAGGATTTCGACGTATAAGTGCGTAATCTACACTAAATCGTTTGTTACTAAGTCTTACTGAGACCTTGTCTGAGCTGGATAAGCTTTACCTTAGGTCTTGGGCATTTGAGTCTTGCATAAGTAAATAGCACAAATCAATTAATCGATTAAAAATCTGACCCAAGGTCGACGTGAATCTGACTTGGTACCTGATTCGGTCTGAATCTGCTACATTTCAGAGTCATGCCAGACTGGAGACAGATTTTGAATCGACTTATACTCGTGATATATTTACTTTAATTTTTATTTTTCAAACATTTTTTAGATAATCCCATTTTAAGACAGAAGGGACAAACTATTAATGAACAAGATGGAAAATGCAATACGAAGTTTCACCAAGTAATGCTGTACGAGTCTGAGTCATATGGCTTTTAAGGAACAGAACAAAACAGGTGTGTTTGAGTGGACGGTCTTAAGTCAAGTGCAGAGTTAAATCAGATATTCAATGAAGCTAGCTGATATTCCGAGTTACAAAAATGAAGAATTTTCGGACACGAATTTTCTAAATGCTTTGCCAAAGGTAGAGCTCGATGTCGACACACATTGTTTATGAAGTCGAGTCGACTTGAGTGGATTTTTCCATATTAAACCCCAGTCAACTTCGAACTCTGGCCAAAACTCTTTTGCCACATTGATACCTGAATTTGCGTTATTCTTTACATTATATTTGCGTTATATTTGCATTATATTTGCGTTTATTCTTAATATGCTTGATGTAGTCTTCTTCATTTGTATCGCTCGAATTTTATAGGACGAAAAAAGATTAACAATCGTGATGAGATTCAATACATTTTAAGAATTATTGTCGAAGCTCTCTTTTGTCGAATACGGTTTTTAAGTCTGACTATGTAGATGACAAAATTTCACTTGGATGACCAAAGAACTGTTGAAAAGCGACTGTTGGTAGAGACAGCAATCTGAAGTAATGTCTAGTTCTAACGTAATGCATATGACATCGATAATTATGAAGCGGAAGTCAGTAATAAAATAAACTTCAAGTGACATCTAAGGTAAGCCATAGATCATATTTGATCTATACTCCCATCAAATTAAGTAAGTCAGACAGAAAAAAGTCAAACTTCCATCAAAAGTCATATTCCTTCCACTTCATTGAATTGAAAATTTTTACACCTGTTTAATCAATTTAATAACTCTAAAATATGATTGCAATTTTTATTTATTGCAACAACTTTTTTGTGTAGTTTTTCTTATTCTTTCTAGTGTTGTTTGAGATTTTAAATTGATTGAAAAAGTTATTTCGATACAACTTTACAGATTGAACCATAAATATGTTTTTGCTATTTTATGACTCGAAAAATTTATTCTTTTAAACTTTTGAAGTTCTTTTTTTTAGTTTTTAATGTAGTAAATTCTGGCAAATTGAGGTTTTATACCAAATTATTTTGAAGCTTGCGAAGAACGCGAACCTGGGTGTCGGGTGACTATTGTTGACTAAAACTACAGAATTTATAAGTAGGGCTCGGCCAAAAACCGCAGACTTGCATTTTAGATGCACAGACTTGCAGTTTTTGACTGTATTTTATAGCTCGTCCAAGGTCTGCATTTTGTCCACAGGCCCGCATTTTAGGACGAATCCGATTTATAATCCTGCTAATGATAAGCCAAATCTAGTCGACTATTTAAAATCAATTAAGCTTCTCCCTCTGCATTTCACTCTGTCATGTTCCAAAAACTTTTGTCAATTAAAGTAACACAAAAAGTTAACCACCGCATACCTGCATGATCTAAAAACTGGAAGTGCGATTAAAGGATAAACTTCATCTTTAATCTACTTCAATCTATCCAAACATCTACTATAAAAACTCTAAATATTTCATGACGAATTTAATTAGGTTGTGAAAAGGTCTACAAAAAAGGTTCATCCAGACGGAATAAATTTTACTTTACAGACTTCTTTGTCGATTTCGAGTAAAATTAATTTTAGATTTTTTTACAGCAATAAGTCAAAAAGAGTATTTCTAAAATTTCGCAGAGCTCGAAGTCGATTCGAGTCGACCAGAAAAAACCGAGTCGAATTCGAGTCGACTCAAGTCGACTTCGAGCTCTGAAATTTCAATATAAATGTTTGATTTATTGAAGTAAAATTAAACGTTTACTAGAAGGACATATGGTATAGAAATGGCTGAAATTCAGTCCCACGCCAGCAGACTCGGTAAAATTTGGGCTTAGTCTAAAGACAAGTCGGTCTGGAATCGAATTTTCAACTTGTAGTTGAGAGTGATGTTGTTAGCTTTAAGTTCCTAATCAGCACAAATTTTGAATGTCAGTCACATGTCAACCAAATTATTACTGATACAGACATTGCGAGACAGGCATTGTTTTGAAACGTAAACAGAGTGTTAGCAGAAAGAAATTGACTTGATGTGTAACTGTAAAGAAAGAAGAAGAGCTATGAAAAAATAAAATAGCAGAAGTAGCCGTTTATGTCAGGAACAGAAGCCTGTTCAATTGGTTTATTAACAGCGCACGATTCAAATTGGGTCAATATGAACTAATTATGAAGTTACTGCCTCATGCGATCCAAGTCGGAGTTGACAAGACTTTAAAAATTCAGGCTCCAAAAGTTCAAAAAGTTGTATCTTCCGGAGTTCATTCAAGTCGCGACTACACTTTTCTTGGAGTTCGAATTCCACGAAGTCCAGATTTCACTGCCTCGAGTCCTACCAACATTGGAAGACGTAGTAATGTTCATGTCAATTACCAATGCAATTCCTGTAAAAAATGTGCTTAAGTCTACAATTTTCAGCTGTAGTTATTAACTGTAGGCCCACAGTTTGGGACGAACCCTATTAAATTGTCACTCGGCCTCCACTTTGCTGCAATGAAGAACATGTGCCAATCAAGATTAGATTAGACATAATAATTCAAAAACAAGGCAAAATATGGAGCAGTTTTGCAAATTTTGCTCCAAAAAAGACGGTGATTTTTAAGGAATATTCAGCAAACATTTGAGCAGCATGTGGGAAAAGGTGTAAATATGAAACCAAAATGACTTCAGAAAAATAAAAATTGATATTTGAAACATAATCACCAATTCATCTAATTCTCCATCCATTCTCATCGTTCAACCCCTCATGTGGCTCAAATGTCTGCTATTCAGCTCCACAACATTGTAAATTTGTATTTAAAATAAAATCGCGCAAATAAAAAATCGAGAAAAAAAAACCTAGAATTATATTTTTTAATAAAATATTTTGCATCTTAGGACATAAATCACACTTCTGTTTCCATAAAAAACCCTCTGAATATCTCATAAAATATATTTTTTTCTTGTACTTATGCTGCCTTGCATTGCTGGGGGTTTCTTTTATTACTTGCTTTTTGTGTACATTTTTTTACATTTCCCGGCTTGCTAGTTTTTTTTCCATCCATTCAGTTGACGCCAGGTGTGTAAAATCAATTTTTTCATATTAAAGTTCATGCGTGTGTAATTTGTTTAATGTTCCTTTATGAAAGCCTTCCTTGAAGTTTAAAAAAAAATTGTTTTCTAATTTGATTGAAATTTTTTTGATGATTTTATTGCCTCCACCTTTATTTTATACCTTTCGTACTTGATGTGTAAAGTCAAATACGCATCATAAAATCATGAGTGAGGCATATGTGTGCAATATTCTTTGAGATTTTTCTTGCCTTTTATGACTTTCAATAATTTTAATTGCACAATGAAAAACGGAGGGAAAATATGTCATAAAAATCAAAACATCTTAAAAAGTGCTGCTTCGTCTTTGACGCTCAATAAATTTCCGTCTATGACGCAATAATGCTTTCTTCAAATAGGCAAAAAAATAATATATACATAAAATAAAAAAGGAGAAAAAATCGTGTGATCCGTGACTTGTGCAACAGTTCATAAAATACGAGCTAAATGTTTATATTCACGTTTTTTATTGCATGACAAAAGCAAATTCTTAAAAAAGGAGATTATTTGCGCATCATGTTGTCTCTTTCCGGCATATACATACTGCTGCTGCTTTTTTTTTCACCTGTGAAACGGCTTTTACCAGTTGCTTGCTTCCTTGCCGAATGTAATTTCGCATCGATTATCATCGTCAGTGCTTCAACCTGTTGTTTTGGCGAATGATGAACACAAATACTAATGCATGTGCACCCCATCATTGATTCTCATCGTCGTCATTACTTTTTTCCCCTTCAACAATCATTTTAATGACTGTTTCTCATTTCCCCTCGCTTTTTACTTCCCTTTGCATGTATTTGAAATTATGATTTTAGCACAGACTACTTTGTTCTCATTTCAGCTCACGGATAGATACTCATAATATTTGTTTTTATTCAGATATGATGGCCGGGTGATTCTAGACTCAACGAAAAAGGTGCTTCATAGAATCCTGGAAATTATTGACTTAGATTTAGGTTGTATGAAGAAGAAATTTGTTAGAACTAGGAAGTACAGGTGTAGTCCAGAGTGACGTGATTGAATAATGTTCTGTCACGATTATGATATATTTATTAACATTTCATGGTAGCCCCGAGCGAGACAATACGGTGACCCACATTTATCGGCGTGAAAATGACTCAGAATCAGACGTCATGCAGCCGTCTGGGCAACTTGACGCGTTATCATTGATACGACGACATATTAGTACACACCTTATTAGACACGTGGTTGTGTTCGGGAGCTGTTTTCACATGCACTGTTAAACAATATAATTATGATGAAAAACATTTACGGATTCGTGATGGAAATTTTTTCAATTGTGTTGCTCGGGACTAGTGATACTTTCCATTTATAAATAGCAATAAATAGTACAACTATCCTTAACATTCTTTGAAAAATGCATCAAGGACCAAGTTACGAGAAAAGAGAAGATTCGACTTACCAAACAGACTCATTGCATAGTTATCTAAATTAACGTGCTCATGAAAATACTCAATCAATATAATAGAACATGCTCAGTTTTGTGAGCGTACTCATGAGCAAGCTCCTTGTCTGTTCGGGAATTAGATTAATATTAGTATTGAGGATTAAGATTTTAAGGTTGTCATTCATGGGATCTATAGAAAATATTTTCAAACCAAAATTCTCTACCCAATTTTCGTCTTGTAAAAATAAATATTTTAGATAAAAAATTTGAATAAAACTCGATGAGTCGAAAAAATTGTGAATAAAATTTCGAAGAGATTAAGCAGAATTTTCCGTTAACTCCATAAGTCACACTCAAGTTACACTCGGATTGTAACGATAGACTTTTAGAAAATTCCGGCTCAGCGCTCTTGGTAACGCTCTCAAATAGTTTTTAGTACTATCTAAGTGTCTATGTTAAGCTCATGCTTTTGAACCTTATAAACTTCAGTAAATCTAAACAGCTTTTTAGTCAAATACTTATATTGTCATTTTATAAAGATTGCAATTTAGATCAAAGTAAACATTTATTTTTACTTTTTTAAAGTTTCACGCAAGAGTGCGCTTAAAAATTCAATATTTTTATTAAAATATTATCAATTTAGTTCCCTAGCTAGGAAAAAATGTGCTCTCAAAAACACAAAGTAAGCAAAGAGCAACGTTCACAAGCATGCTCATCTAGTGCTTATATTTAAAACAGGATTTAAGGTGAGTTAACACTCGAGACCTTTCTCTTTGCTTGTTAGAGATTAATTTCAAGTTAATTTAAAAGATTATTCAAAACTTCTGCATAAAATCAGAATCAAAGATTATAAATCATACTGCATTTCATTGATTCAAATAATCACACTTACCACCCATAACATTTCTCACTGGGACATTTACGATAAAAAGAAAAATCTTGTCCTTAATTTATAAACTCCTTAAAATATTTCCAATTTTTCCTAACGTCTCAAGAAAATTCAACTTCCAAAAAAAAGTCATGCCTAGATTTCTTTCATTATCACTTATCCTTAGCAAAATTTTTTTCGCATCTGCGCAATTGATAATGAAAAAGCTAAAGTTCAATTTTTTCTCTGCAGATATTCAAAAGTAAGTCCCAGTATTAATATTAAACTTTGTTAGTTAATTCATCAATCTAATAGATTTAAATAAGTTATTTACATAACATAGTCGAATGTTAATGTAATGGTGATGAAGTTATTTAAATTTTCATTGATAACTTGACCAAAAAAGTCAATTGAAAATTGAGTCAAAAAAAGTTTGAAAAGAAATAAAAATTTATTTAGTGAAAGCGTTGCTGCATAAAGACGGAAATTTATGATCCAATAGCACTTGAAATACTTAATGCTTATCATTATTTTAAGTGATTTACTTTAATTAATAGTTGAATATTATTTTGAATTTTTAAAGTTATAAAATCAAGTTTCAAAGTCAATTCCAAAGTTTTATGCGCGAAGTGAAAAAAAGCTTTTTTCAATTTTTAGCCATTTTCTCACGAAAAATGGATATGGATGTGACTGTAAATGAACAAAAGATAATTCTCATCATTAATAGCTCATTTATCTCAATTTCTTGTGCCTAATTTTCGCCTATTTTTTTCTATATTCTAAAATCGAGTAAGGAAATTGAGATATCAATTGATACTCATTCGCTTCCTTCATGCTTACTTTCAGATACATAATAATGAAATTGAGTTCTTATTAATACCCGTGAACATTTTCTTTTCTTCTTTCCTCTTCCTTTCCATTTTTTTTTTTCGGAAAATACTTTGCACATATAAAAAAAAATTGAGAGAGGAACGGAAAAAATATCGATCGACTTTTTTTTTTACTTCTTCTTGTTCCCATCACGAAAAAAAAATCTCTTTTTATGTATATTCTATTCAGTCGCTCATAAAATATACGCAAACATAAACATATAAGATGAAAATGAATATTGAGTGAGTAAAAAGAGCAAGACATGTGTGTATACTTATTCATTCCTTTAAAGCATGAATACATGACAGTTGGAATTAATTTCTTAGTTGCTTTTTTGGGGAGTTAAAGACGGAAGAGACAATTGCCATAAGATGACGCGTCTGTGTACAAATGCATTATATATATTTTACAATGCTGCTTCCGTTATGCTTACTCAGATTTTTATTTCATGAAATATGAGACGGAGAATGAAAATTTATAGGTTCCTTGACAGTGCTCCTATATATAATTTTATCTTATGACTTTATTTCCCCCGAAAAAATCTCATGACTTCCTACATTATGATAAATAACTTTATTATTGTGGGAGTTTACAGCATACAGTTAGATTGGTCTGGAAAAATGGGATCAAGTGGGAGAATATTGAAGATTAAAATGAGAAATTCAATTCCGATGCTCATTGCATTTGTTACTTGTATGAAAATATGATAGTGTTAAAGAAGTGGCACTTTAGCTAAGAATACTCAAAATCTTCTTCATATTTCTTTCTTTTTTCGATGTGCCTTTTTATTCTTATCACTTTTCTTATTTTCCTATTCATATAAATGCTAGAGAAACTACTAAAATGGGATTTACAAGTTAACAAGCACGAAAATTTCAAGTTTTATGAAAATAGAGCAAATTTTGATAAGTCTTAAGTGGATTAGGAAAGCAGCTAGATATTTTATGTGAAAAATCAGAGATCGAAACCAATTTAGGTTCGCCAAATAATTTTAAATTCGGTAGCATCTTATTGAAAATTTGTATGAAATAATATACTTCACAAGTGCCAGTCGAGGAAAATTCCATGTTAATCTTAATCGGTTTTTAGTGGGATTCGTCTAAAATTGTGGGTCTGAAGACAAAAAATTCAGGTCTGCAGCTAACCATCTAGACCATTAAAACTATTTCGCTGCTTGCAATGCTGCAGCCTTGAACGAACTTTAAGATCTATCCCAAAACTGGAGACCTGATCCTCTAATATGCAGGAAATGTAAGCTAACAGTTCTTGTCCGAACCCTAGTTTTTAGTGAAACCGGAGTGAACTCAAGTCTTTTTTGATCCCTTTAAAAAACTTCAAAGTTTACTAGGCCAAATAATACTAATAAAGAAAGCCCATAATCCATTGTTTCAGCTTCCAATTGGTGATGGAAAATAAATTCGTTACGGAAACTTTTAAGATCAATGGCGAAGCCAATTTAATTTATACCACTTGGGTCTGAGTTGATAAATCTTTAGGATTTTCGATTGAGTTTGGACTCCATAAGTCCAAAAAAGCGCCTCTAGTTGAGTCTTACCAACACTAACTCGAGTAATATTTAGAGTTTTCTTTTATTAATAATTCCAAAATTTGAAACATTGTAAAGAATCATGTCAGAAAATCATTTTATTTCTTCTTCCTTAAATTATAATGACGTTTGGAATCTTACCAACAACTAAGAAGTAAAACTTCTAGAACTACTTTTCTAGAAGGAAACTAAACTTTCGTTACAACATAGTACGAGTGGGATTCAAACCCACGCAATCTTGAATTACATATCAAATGCTCTTTAGTGCTCTTTCCTAATGAGCTTCCGGGGGTTGTAAAAGAGTGTGGGACAATGTTCATTTAAACCTTCTTCACTAAACAGTAATCAGAGCTATGAATATTTCTCGAATGGATGCAATGTGCTCACAAAATTGAGATTGCTTAATTATATTGGCTGAGCAAACCAATGAGCACGCTACACTCATTAAGGTGAGAATGATCATTGCACAGTACTTATCTTAGTATTGAACCCAGACACAAACTCCAACGAATGAGCCCAATTATACACCTCATCATTAATTTTGATTATCTCCTAACAAGTTTTTCAACTAAAAATTGCACTAATTTGTTAGCATTGCTCTTGAAATACTTATTAAGGAAGTTTAGAAAACTTTAAAAAAATCACTGAGCAAATTTACTGATTTAATCACTAGGTCAATCTAATAAAAATGTCAAAATAGGGAAAAAAAAAGTATGTTTTACGGATTCACAAACGATAATGTGCTTAATGACTCGAATAATTTCATTCACAAACTTTTAGTATTTCATACAACAACAACAACATGCCATCATCATTAATAAATCTTTATATCATCTTCTTCTTCTCTTTTTTTTTTAGTGTGGTGTAATAGAAAATTTGCAGAAAGAAATGGCTGAAATAATTTGAAAAAAAGTGAAAGATTTGAAGGAAATCATGACAATATACAGAAATACAGATGAAATTGTTTTATGATGATAAAAAGGTACAATTGAAGTGTAAAGTTTTGACAATATATATATTTTGTTTCCTTCACGCAAGAGCATAAACGGCCAGAGTAAGAAATAAAGAATAAGAAGAAGGAAATCCAGTGAAAAAAAAAGTGAGAAAATAAGAGAGTAAAAAAAATTTTTTTTTTATGAATGAATTCAGAAGCGAAATACGTCGGTTGATATTTCGTCAATTGAGTGGAGTTTTCGATTCGACACTAATCCACAATAAGTGCCGAATCGTAGACCCATTAATCTAATGCAGTGGCGTAAATTTACACGACTGAAAACATCGGCTACAGGTATGTGCATCATCAGTTATTATTTATTATTATATAATTTATTGCAATAAGCATACTTGACATAAAATTTCACTTGCTTGCTGTAAGTGGCAGGTGAAAATTTTCTATTGTTTTAACATTCCTTGAATAATGAGTTCAATTTTGCTTTTATTATCCACGAATCCATGTCAATAATAAATGCTAGAATTTGTAAAGATTTTATCTGATATAATGAGCTACTTAGTCATCTACTTGACTTTCTCTTTACTATTCTATAATCAGTTTTTTATGAGCTGTTGTTACCATTACATAAAGTTCAGTTCCGGTGTTAATAGCATGCTATTTGTTCTCTGATTTTCTAAGGTTTTGCTTGGTAGCTTTAACACTTTGAAAACTATTAAACTACAAATTAATACAGAGAACTTATTAGCAGTTCTCTAAGTCGACTCGAAACTCGATGGAGTCGAGTTAACTTCAGTCGATTTTCTCATACAAAATCCGAATCAGCTTCGAGCTTTTCTTATTAGCTTGAAGACTTAAAGTAAAAATAATTCATTCTATCATTAATCATAAGCAATTGAAGCGCATAGATTGTAATTGAAATTTAATGACAATTTGAGTGGCATTTATGGTCGGAAAACAAAGTTGGAAGGATTGCATTGTGCAGACGACCACTTTCTATGGAGAACCCTGATTCTAAAATGCCACCTTTTGGTCTTTCCTGACTCCTAAATTCCTTCAAACTATGAATTAAAACATCATTTTAGTTTGAAGATTAAGAATTTCCAGAACTGCCTATAACTTTTGACAATTAATAAACAGCTCAATTCCCCTCAATTCCAAATTAAAATATTGACCCAACATCATTTTTACCTAAGATTTTCAAGAAATTACCAAAAATGCAACCTTAATTTAAAGGTTCAGAACTCATAGTTGACTAGATTTTTATATTGAGTCAAATCGACCTGAGTCGAGTCAACCTAACTGGAGTCGACTTCTTCATATAAAATCCGAGTCTACTCTGAGCTCTGCAAAAATTAAAAATACATTTCTAAGAGAATTCCCAACAAATATTTGCATAAAAAAACATTAGCTTATGTAAACATAAAATGCAATAGCAAAAAAAAAGCATGGATTAAAGCCTTGAACTAATTTCATAACATTTATGTAAATTTCTTACATGTAGGTTTATCTTTTACAGTCATAAATCTAGCATTCTTATTAGGTTAGGTCTATTTATAAAAAATATGTTCAAAGTTTCCTTGTTCTTTAATATTGATTACAAAGTTTTCTGTTTTTAATAATTTGTCATGTCTTAAACCAGTGGTGGGCAATCTGTGTGTCGGCAAATATTACCACGAACCAAATTCCGTGAAAGAAACTGCTATCATGACTTTCCACCAGAGTTGAAAAACGGCCTGATTTTATCGGCCGGCCAAAAACGGCGAGCGACAAAAACGGCGAGCCGATTGGTTTTTTAAAACGTTGGCCGATAAAAAACGGCGGCCGATAAAAACGGCGGCCGATAAAAACGGCGATCGATAAAAATGGCGGGCCGTTTATTTTTTAAAACGGCGGCCGATAAAAAACGGCGTTTAAAAGTTTCAAATCAACGCATATATGCTATAATTAACAATTTTTCATTTTCATAAACAACAACAACAAAAACAATAACACGAATTTTCATTGTTTTTCAATGTTTTCGATGTTTTTACAGTGTTTACTGATCAAAGTTTGAAGTGACTTAAATCTTACTGGATCTTGTTATTTAGGTCTGAAAGTGTACTGGATCCTACTGGATCATGTTTTTAAGGGTCTGGATGTTATATGGATTCTACTGGATCTTGTTATTTAGGTCTGAAAGTGAACTGGATCCTACTGGATCATGTTTTTAACGGTCTGGATGTTATATGGATCCTATTGGATCTTGGTTTTAGGTCTGAAAGTAAACTGGATCCTACTGGATCTTATATTTTAAGTCTGGAAGTGATCTGATTCCTACAGGAACTTGTTTCTAAGATTTGGAAGTGACCTGGATCCTACTGAATCTCGTTTTGTGGACCGGAAAGTGAACTGGATTTTACTGGATCTCGTTTTGTGAGTTAGGAAGTGACTTTGATCCTACTGAATCTCGTTTTGTAGATTTTAAAGTGACTTATTAATCAATTACTGATTGCTGGGAAAAAAATGTGCTTAAGTCGCTTGACCAATAACACGAGGACTTTTGTAATTTTTAAAAAACGTTAGCCAATAAAAAATGGTGAGCGATAAAAATGGCGGCCGATAAAAACGGCGAGCGATAAAAACGGCGGGCCGTTTATTTTTTCAAAATGGCGGCCGATAAAAAACGGCGAGCGATAAAAAACGATGGCCGATAAAAACGGCGAACGACTGGCCGATTCTCTCGGCCGCCGACATCGGCCTTCGCAACTCTGCTTTCCACCAATGTGTATCATGATACAAAAAAGTTTGCCCACAACTGGCTTAGACACGCATCTAAAAGTTTCAATTATATTTAGGGTAACAGGAAAAATTGTAAAATTTTGAACCCTCCTTACTATACTGGAACGTAACAAAGTTATGAAACAAAAAGTGTATATCAGTTATAGACAACCTGTGTGTCGTGGAAGGTCTCGAAATGTCATGATTCGTATGCCCTATGCGGTTTCGGTCACTGATGTACACCTTAACAAAAATGCAGATTCTCTCTTACCTTTAAAACGTTCTCTGAGTGTCTGAATCTGAAATGAAAATTGTAGTGTTTGGATCCCCGTACCCACCTTCCTAAATAAGTCCTTACTCTTGTACCAATGAAGTAATACCTTCTCAATCATAATTATTTGTCATTCCGATCATTTTGATAGCTTAGGTAATTTTGATAAAGTTGAAATTTCATAAACACCAAATAATTCCAGATTAGAAATTAAAATTGCTTCGCCTAACAGATAAAGCTTGTTCACCTTAAAAATGTCTTTATTAAAACGAGGAAGATTTCGAGAGCATTCTCTTTGTTTATTATGGTACTACATGAACATGGTATTGAATGTTGCTCTTAGCTTATTCTGGCCTGGAGAGCACTTTCTTTGTCTGCTTGGGTTCCAAATTTGTAATCTAATCCCCATAGAACCTTAACTTGACGAAATTATACCTTAGTTTAGAACAAAAAAAATAATCATTTTAAATTATCAAACTTAGTTTTTTATCATAACACTTTTAATCAATGTAATTATTTTCTCTCTCTTTTTTCATTTACAGGACATTCCCGTTGCAAGGCAATGCTTTGTTGCGGCAGAAGAAAGGTATGCAATTGATTTTTATTATATAAATATATAAATCTATAGTTGAATCGTAATGATGATAAAGACTGAATATATCTATAAGTCTGCTCCACTTAAAAGACATTAAATAAGAACTAGAAAATTGAACTTCTGTATTGTAAGGAGCAAATAAAGAACTGAAAATGAGGGCATTTAGGATATTTTCTCTTAAAATGAATCATGTCTAATCATTCATGTACAAATACGATACATTTTCTCACACTTGATATAAATGAATGCAACGAAGAAGAAGCAAAAAAAAACGATGCAATTCCTCTGTGGTATATAATAGTATTTTTTTTTTATATCCAACAAACAACGAAAGTTCTTTTCTCCTGTTTTTTTGGTGTGTGCTTGCCTGTCGAGTTGATTGCACTTAAAGAGTAGATGAGGATACAAATACATGTAAAAATTGCATATAGGTGAACTGAATGTAACGTATTTGTACAGTCGTGCAGCTTTGCATTATTCTCTCTCATATCGCTAAATTACAATCCTCTCTGACTTACTCTCTCTCATCAAAAAAGGTTAAAATAATGAATAAAATTAGTATACAAACTATCCATAATGCGCATGTACTCGTACACATTTCACACACATTTTGTACAACTGAAGAGCAGCACACAAAAAAAATATAGCGTACGAAAAAGCTTCGTACACACAAAATAAATGAAGTACTAGATTCTTTTTTGAAGAACTTTTTTCATTTTCTCCTTAACCATAGAAACTTTCAGAGGATTTTAAGGCACAAAAAGGAATTGAATAAAAAAATTCTCATTCGCCATCTTTTTTCCCACTGCGATAGAAAAATTGTATTATTTTTTTTGTTGAGAGAAAGATTATTTTATATTCTAAATTTTATTGCTTAATTAAAGCATTAGAAAGTGTTAAAAAAATCTATTATAAAGTATTAAGTGACATTAGGACATGATAGCAATAAACTTTTATAAATTTTTTTGAGTGAAAAATGAAAAAAATAATTAAAAAAAAATTGCTCAATGGAAGTGAACTTAATGAAGCTTAATTAGATGACAGATACATATCAATACATAGGAACTAGTTACTGTCCTTTTTAAAAATAATTCCAACTATTCTATATAAGAATTTAATAAAACTTTTTTTTTGGTTGGTTCCGTGGAAATCGATATTAACTTAGATCCTCAAAGTCCCAATTTTTAACTCCAATTCTGAGAGATATACAACAAAATTTTGTGGATAGAACAATTTTACCAACTTTTTTCTATATATAAATGTGATAAACTTGACTATTTTTAAGAATTTTTTCTGCCAATTATGAAGCAACATAAGAATTACAATCATAATGATATCCACCTACTTAACATATCAAAGAGATGAAATTCATATGAAAAGTATTAAAAGTGTAAGGAACAAAAGGAAAAAAGCTTTTCATTCAAGCAAATAAGTGTGGAAATTTATAAAAAAAAATCTAGATAGTAAAAATTTTCCGCCTTCTCTCTCTCACGCTTATTTTTTTGTGTGTCGTTGTCGTCGTCGTCTCCTAATTTCCAATCGTCCTTCACCACTTTCATTTTATTCGTCATCGTAATAACAAGAGAAAAAATATGTGTGATAGTACAAAAAGTGGATGCTTCTTTATCAGAGGCAGTAAGGTAAAAAAATTATAATGAACTTAATTCGAACAATTGGATGTGTACTCGAATGTGTGTATATCCAGCACAATATAGCAAGAAATGAATGTTGAATAATTAATTAGAAATGTTTTGCGATTATTGTGAATGTTGAATGGAATTGTATAGTATACATAAGTGCAAAATATAGTTGTACGATTCCATTAATGTATATAATTGAAAGTTTTGTAGTGGAAATGGCAGTTCTAATGTGTCCTAAATTGCTACTTAAGTATGAAATTGGAGGAAGTTTTTCTATTTTCTTTTTTTTCGCCATGAAGTAAATGAACAACAAGATGACTCATTAAAACGTCCTTCAAATGATTCAAAATTTTCCATCATATAGTTCAGTGGTGGGCAACCTTTGGTTTTCGAGGCACATCTTGAGAGTATGATTTGAACAAAACTGCACTCGGCATACGGTTCATGGAGTTTTGAACAATTTTTGGCGGTACATTAGTGCTGGACAACCTTAGTGTCACGGCACACTCATTTTTGGAACTGCCATGAACTGTATTAATTGTGCAGCTTCGATCAAAGCAGAGCTCGAAGACGACTGTGAAAAAGTAGTGAATATGTCGACTTGAGTCGACTCGATTCCATACACAATTCGAGTTGTGCATTTGAGTTGTGATTCCATACACAATTCGAGTCGACATCGAGCTATGGACCATAGCTTACCACCAAAGTGTGCCACGAGCAATAAAAGCTTGCCCACCACTGATCTACCACTTCAAAATTATAACTATAATAGTCCATAAAAGCGGTCATATTGCACCACAAGGACGCTCTATAACGACATCCTCATTACCTATTACAGATGATTTATCATACCTTAAAAAATTTTCCCTCCAACTCAACTATAATGTTGCCTTAGTGACTGATAAAGCGAATACTTTACAGCATAATGCTACCCAATAACAAATCATTAACAGAAAATTGTATTTTATTTAATAATTCTAGGATAATGGAAGATCAGTACCAGATCTCACAGCGAGTCCCGGACGGGCACCACACCCGGGACCAAATAACATTCAAAATCAACAGAATGCACATATGCAAAGACAAGGTGGTATGAAGGAGCCAGTATTGTTACAGGGTGATTTTCGAAAAGTATCTGGCATTAGTTCCGAAATTTTTCGTCAAATAGAAGCAGTTGAAAATGATCATGATCCAAGCACGGCTGCAGCATTGGATGTAAAGTCCTACACATATATACTTATTAGATAAATCCACCTAAATGTTATTTCATCATCTATTTTTTATGTAGGCTGTGGAGAGACGTGGGGAGATGATTGTAAGAGTATTAGAACCACGATGTATTGGAAGTCGTCAATCATATGAATCAGCGCAAAAGTTTTTAGCAAAGGCTGACTCCCGTCATACGGTACAAATGGTTGAGATTGTTAAACGCCCAGGACAGACATTAGGTAAGTTATTCAACTTAATAATTTAATGTACATCCATAATTTAATATTTATATATTTCTAAAGGTCTCTACATTCGAGAAGGAAATGGCGCCGACCGCTCCGATGGCGTCTTTATATCACGTATAGCTTTGGAATCCGCAGTTTATAACAGTGGATGTCTGCGAGTGAGTGATGAAATACTCGCAGTAAATTTAGTAGATGTTACAAAAATGTCATTAGATGATGTTGTAATAATCATGTCTATACCGCGCCGTTTGGTGTTGGCAATAAGGACACGAAGAGGTCGTTCAACTTCTCCCCCGCCACTTCAACGTTCGGAACAGAAACCGCCAGTTGTTGTTATAAAGCGTGATTTACGTGACGATCAAGATATGATGTTAGATGAACCAGATCATGTGCCACGTTCTAGATCATCACGCGAACGTCGTGATGGAAGGGAGATGAGTGAATCGAGGTCGAGACTAGGACTTGGTCTCACTAATTATAGTCCACAAAGTGAACAAATAGATTTGTATTATAATTCACGCTCAAGCACTGTTGATCAGCATACCCCAAGTTGGGGTTATAAGCCACCAGCACCACCATCTGTAATAACGGAGCAACCGAAAGGTGCTCATCAATTTCAACCATCACACGCTTATTATCAAAATGCAGGAACTCTTGAGAGTCTTGCTGAGAAAGTTCACTCATTCTATCCGGGACCTAGTCGACGTATGTCGGACACAAGAGCAGGTGTATCTATGAGTCAATCACATCAACGATTTCCACGTTCAGGATCGGCAGATATTCTACCTCGTGTAGAATATTCTGACTTTTCTGCATCACTCGGACGACATTCATTCTTGAGATCAAGCATGAAGTCGGGCGGTGCACCATCACCACAAGCACAACTAGCAGGAGGCACATTAGGACGATATGGACCTCGTTATGATCAGCAATCATCAAGGAATGCAATTAAATATTCGTCGCCTACATCGTCGGCAACATTAGGACGACAAAAGCCACCACTTGATTACTCAAGTGACACAGAAGCAACAATAGGTCGTCAAAATTATTACTATTATAATAACCGACCGAGTGGAACAATGGGACGAGGAGGTGCGGCGCCATCAGCACCAATAAACAGCGGAGCTGACTTTGCAAAATTCAACTCACTGCCAAGAAATCGTAATGATGCATTAGCAAGAATGAACTTGAGATCACGCTTAGTTGATAGAATAGGAAGTGAAGATGATGGAAATTTATCCGCTCCAGAATACTCACTGCCAACAATACGTCGGGATCGAGGTAAGAATTTGACGAAATATGTTACAAAATTGATTAAACAATCATTTTGTTGCAGATTTGCGACAGAGAATATCCACAAATCCCTCAATTTTTACTTCAGATGAGTACCGAGCGTGGCTGAGACGAGCACCAAGCAGTTCAGCAATTTGTGAGCAAATGAGAGCATCACGTGATATATTAAATCAGCAGAGAGCCCACAGATTTTCATGTAGTGCTGAGAATATACATGATGCATTGAAGAATGTAAGTAGAGCATTTAATTAATATTTTAATTCACTTATGTCCAACACAATATCCTTATTATTTTAGACGGAAAATATCTATAGCGGTAGAGCAAGAATGTTGGGCACATTAGACAGAAATAGCATTGGATTAGGAGCACGATCTGGAATTGGCTCTCTTCCTGTGAGATCACTTTCATCACAGCACATCGGCGGTCCATCATCAGCAATACGTTCCTCGCCTAATATTCGTCGTATGAGACAATTACTAGAATTAAGTACGGGAGCCGGCAATGTGCAATCACCAGGAAGTATGAGTGGACATCAAAGTCCAGCACCGACACCAAGCACAACATTACCGAGAAATCAACGACAAATTGATATAAACCCTGCCGAGTTTACAAAATATAAGCTTGATAAGCCCATCATGGAGACACAAGGTACATCCGGTATGTTATGGCTCAATTTGTTAGCCGGTAGAGGATTGCGTGCAACCCCTGAAGGTATACAAACCACAAATACGCAAGTACGCGATCTATACTGTGTGATAGAATGCGATAGAGTTCATAAAGCACGAACCGTTGTACGGTCTGGTGATTTACAATTTGATTGGGATGAGTCATTTGAATTGGATTTGGTTAATAATAAGCAACTAGATGTTTTAATATACTCATGGGATCCACAACATCGACATAAATTGTGTTATCGTGGAGCGATTGCAATTACATCACTAATACGACAAGCGCCAATACATCAACTTGCATTAAAAGTTGAGCCTCGAGGTACAATTTATTTAAGAATGCGTTATAACGATCCATTGCAATTGTATCGTCGTCGTGGTGTACCGGCACTAAGAGGTGGCGTTTCATCAGCTTTATTCGGCGTTGATCTCGAAACAGTTGTCACGCGTGAAGCTAAAGGAGCACCAGGAAATGCACCAGTACCAATAGTGCTGAGACGATGTGTTGAGGAAATTGAACGTCGAGGATTAGATATAATTGGACTTTATCGACTATGTGGATCGGCAACAAAGAAACGATTACTACGTGAAGCATTCGAAAGAAATAGTCGAGCTGTAGAACTAAGTCCTGAACATGTACCAGATATAAATGTCATAACCGGTGTTATAAAAGATTATCTACGCGAACTTCCAGAACCCTTGTTTACTCGTTGTTTATTCCAAATGACTGTTGATGCGTTAGGTGTTTGCTTACCTGATGATCCCGAAGGAAATGCAAAATTAATGTTGAGCATACTAGACTGTTTACCACGAGCTAATAGAGTAAGTTCACATTGCATTATTAATTAAGCTTGTTATGCTAATTTGTATAAATTAATTTTATAGGCAACTTTAGTATTCTTACTTGATCATTTGTCGTTGGTTGTATCGGCGTCAGAGAGAAATAAAATGTCAGCACAGGCATTAGCAACAGCACTTGGTCCTCCATTAATGTTACACTCAAGTGGAGCACCAACTGATATTGACATTGACCATGCACAACCAATAGCCGTACTAAAGTACTTATTACAAATTTGGCCACAGCCGGCAACGGCTGGAAATATTTCAGGTAATGTGGTTAGGTTACTACAATTCCTTAAGTTCCTGCATGCTAGTTAATTGTCTCTTAAAATATTATTTAATATTTCTCACAATTAGAGCTAGGAAATATTAATGATTAATACAGAGACTTATGTATTCTTAGACAGGCATGCAACGGCACGGCAACGAGCAGCGAACCGGTCAGCGTGGAAGCAAAGTCAATGTATTGCAAGTGGGCAAACAACCGCTGGTGGTGGTCAACAATACCCCCACCTCGCTCGCTCGAACTCAGCTTTCAGTCACAGTCAGCAATCCTCAGTATCAATCAGTAGTGGGTCAGTTAGCTCAATCGCATCGAGTCTTACAGCCGGTGGCTCAAACGGTAACCACAACTGCTCATCATAATGCGTAAATGTTTATCTAATTGTAAATTTTATTTCTTTCCATAAGTCACTGCAGTTGGCAGCCTCGTCGGGCTCATTGGCAGTGCAAGACCAATCGCAACCGCTCGCCACACCATCCCCAAGCTCTAGTTCGGCATCATCAGACTCTGGCTCTGGTATGTTAATAAATAATGTATTTTATAGCATAAATTATAATAATTCTGACCTTTTTAGGAACTGAAACAATAAAACGAGGTGCATCACCTCCCACAAGTATCACAGATTCAAATACAATATTGAAAGAGTCAAATAGCAACAACTCAATCAAGCAACAATCTCAAGAACAACACAAATCATCAATAATAAAGCAGCAAACTGATATAAAAGATGAAACAAAAAGACATCATATTACAGAAAGCAGTACAAGTGGACCAACAACACAACAATCGTATGACATGTCTGCATACACCAAAAATTCTTTGCTACCTTCAACTTCATCAGTATCATCAAGTACTAATCATCAGTATAAGCATTATTCTAGCATAAGTACAACAAAGTCATCACCAATTGACAAGTATACCAGTAGTATTGGAAACGGCAATGGTAAAAGCGATATGTCTAAGGAATTGCCATCATCAAAAAAGAATGGTGATCATGATGATATAACTTTATATAAACCAATATCGTACACAACATCGTCATCGACTACAGCTGGAACATCATCATCATCAAGTGCTAGTACTGATGCAAAAAAGACAGAATCATCACCAGCCACAACATCATCGACAGTCACGACAAATGGAAAGCATAAAATCACAAATAATTTCAAGCTTCCACCATTCCCAATTTATGTACCACCAACGGATTTACCAATGCATTTAACATCATCAACAAGTTCTTTAGCAGGTCTAAGTAGCAAGAATGAGCCAACATCTACATTCTCGGGAACGAGTAAGTATAGCGATTCATTAACATCATCCACAACATCGTCATCGACAACGTCGTCATCCTATTCGACGACATTGGGTCGATTATCAAACGTTTCATCATCTAGAACAATAACTAATAGTGCTAATACACCAAATACAAACACATTACCGTTACATTTAGGTAGAACTAATCCATACTTATATCAATCAGATTCAAATAATTTTAATAATGCAATTGCAACATCATCAATAAGTCCAGCGACAACAACATCATCTACAACATCATATTTAAGTCAATCAAATTATAATAACATTTATAGTACTTTGCCCAAAACAACTGGCTCATCATCATCAACGTCATATACAAATAAATTTGATACGACTAAAGATAATAATGTTATGTCGGGTGCGGGCACTTCTTCTTATTCATATAATTCGTATAGTACTGATTATTATTCTAATCTTGCAACGACAAATAATAATAACACATCAAGTAATACATCGACTTATACAAGTAGTAATGTATCTGAAAATATTTATAGGGTACAATATTCAGCGACTAATCCATTCCTCGATCCAATTGATACTAATGTAACCACACAGACGGCCTCTGACAATATAAGTTCAATTTTTAATGCAACACGTAATGGCAATAGTGGTAGTAGTAGCATGAGCGTCTCAGAAATAGCACGAAAATTTGAAAAACTCGATAGTGAAGAAGATTTAAAATAATGATAACTAATAGAACTACATATAACATATTAATTCATTCAATCTCAATAATACATTACCTTTTTCTCCCCCCCGATCAGTATCAGTTTTTGGCCAAATTATTTTTTAAAAAAATACGATATTCCTACCTTAAAATCGCAAAACGAGGTCATTCTTATAAAATATCTTACAATATATAAAATTTAGAGAAAAAAAATCAATGTTACATCACACAAAAGAGAGAACAAAGTGTTTAGATTCTTGGCATATAAATTATCTCCTCCATCCTCTTGTCTACCTATCTCTTTTCTCATTCCTCCCTTTCTCAAAAAAAGCTTTAATTGTAATAGAGAATGAATAACTATATATATATATATAATGATGATAATACTTAGCAAATAATAATCAATTACAATTTTAGTGACTTTTTTTCTTTACAAAGAATACAATACTAAATAATATTATTAAATAATAATTAAAAACTAATAATACATAACAATAATAATGAATTTACCAAAGATACCGAGATAGTATTACTTTCTGGATAATATAAAGAATATTTCGAAAAAAAGATAAGATCGATTAACTTTTTAATTAGTTTAAAAATGACACAAAAAAATGTATGGGAGAAGCATTTAAGAATCCATTTAACGCGAAATTCACTACTATCAACTACTGTTGTGGAATTGAAGAGTTTTTGATGAGTTTTTACAAAAATGTCGAAAATCCATAACTGCCATAGTTTTTTCAAACTTTTTCAATATTTACTGATATTTACCGTAATATACAAACTTATATATTTCTTTATTAAAAACTCCAATTACCTTGAACAATAAGCTTTTAACTTAACTAACTGATTAACAAAGTGTGGATAGAAAATTATTTGAAACAGCAATTTTCTTGATTGAAAAGCAATTTATCTTCAAATCTGTATTGGAATCACTTCTGTAACTTGTAAATGAAGGAACTTAATAGACCTTGGTTGTTGTAATTGAAGGAATATGCTGATAATTTTTAAATAAGATCTTAATTCTTTGAAAATCAAAAACAAACTAAATTTTTCTATTGAAGGGGAAAAACAACCATAAAAAGGGGAAACCAACTAAATATAGTTGTAAATGTAGTTTGAATATGAAATAACCGTTGACATATTCTCAATAAACTACAAAATTGTGATTCTAACGAAATTTCCAAAGAAAATCAGCGTGTTTTCTAAAATGTCTTTGAGAATGTTGATCCAAAATATTACAAATTGTATTCAAATCTTTCAAATCTAACTTTGAAGGTTGTTGAGGATTTACGTAAACAGCACAATTTAAACGAAATTTGGAATGATTAGAACATTCTTTCTAAGTCTAACTTTAATGAAAATGAAGAACTAAATCCATTGAAAAGCCAACATAAAACAATGAAAATTGTTCGAAACTTGCTAAACCTACAAAACTTTTGTCAAAATATTGTTCCAAGCAACAAACACAAAAGGAACTTTTCAATCAACGAAATTTGCCATCAGAAAATTCTCTCACCCACCTTTAAACTTACCAAACAACCAAAAAAAGGTCATCCATAAAACTTTTCAATTTCACAACAAATAATTCATTCCTACTGTATGCCCTATCAGTTATCACAACCTTTAACTGAAATGAAATTTCTAAGAGTTCAATAAATAAAATATAAACTTTATAAGATTAGAAATGATAGTGACAATACGTTATTAACAGCATTAAAAATGTGTACAAGACAGTCAATGGCCATCAATGTGAACAACTTTTTCTATATTTTATTTCAAATTTGTATTGAGCAGCTAGACCAAATTATATAAAAAAAGAGGAAGACAAATCAAATTTATACAGGAAGAAAATTTTAAAGGTTTTTTAAGAAAAATATGAAAAACAAAAAAAGCCATTACATCCGCATCAAGTTTCTATTGATTCTTTTTCTATTGAAAATTCGTAATAAAATGGATGCATCAATAATTCACATACAAGCTCTCTCTATCTCTCTCTCTCTTTAATATCGCCCTTCCTTTCTCTAGTTTTCGACTTAGTTTCAGTAGATTTTTTTATAAAAAAAAATGAATATAAAATAAAAACAAAATAGATTGAATGAAAATGATTAAAAAAACGAGGAATCGAATGAATTAAGCATGTATAAAAAAATATATAGACACGCTAATATGCATGAGGAAAGTGAAGAATGCACTTAATTATTATCATTATCGATACATTACTCAAAATTACACTATAAAAAATTTACGATGAGACATAAAACAAAATATAGGTGCTTTATTTATCTTGTGGTGTAGACAAATTCTCATACGATGTATTTTTAAACAATTTGTGGCTTAAATGCCCAAGTAATCAAAAGTCGTTAAAATCGTTCAAAATGTATTATTACATTTGTTTCTCTTTATGAATATGTGGACGATTTAGTTTTGAGCCTATCCCTCACCACCCCTAACAGTCAATGAGCATACTCATCTGAATGAGCGTATTCATACTCTCATACTAGAGAGTATGCTTATTGATTGTTAGGGTTATTAATTGTTCTTGTTAAATTTCCTTCTTTCCAATTATTTTGACACCCTGGCAGGAAAAGAACGTGCTTTTAAGAACAGACCATGCAGAGAGTCACGCTTATGAGCATCAACGTCTAATATATTTAAACAGAGTTGGCTCAACCCCATACAAAACTTGAGTAGACTTCGAGATCTGTAACTAAGCATGCTCTTAACCTGTTGGGGATAGTTTTAAATTATTGTTGCGAAATCTTCAATCAATAATGTTGACTACTTAATCATTGGGCTAAATTGACATTTCTATTAATGTTTGTTATTTGATACTTTTGTTTTGGATTATATGCTATCGATTAGTAATCGAACTGATTGAAGCGGATTTAAAAGGGATGAAGAAATATTTATACTAAGTAGTCCTTAACACTTTGCTATACAACAACTTCTTAAAGTTGAAATGGATTAGTTTGAATTGAGGATTCTATCAGATCCTGTATCATCTTAAACATGACTAATCCATTATTTATGACTACAATCTTCGCTCTGATGCGAATTTTAACAGAAAAACCTTTCGAAATCATTCGTTACTGTACGGTCAAGAATTATTTGCGTCTTACCGCTTGTTCATGCGGTGACTTAGAGATACTCTAGCAGGAACGTCATTCTGTTAAGTAACAGTAAAATACAAGCTCAAAACATAAGAAAAGTATCTAAAACAATCAAATCTAAAACAAACCTTCAGTACCAAGTAGTAAAAATGAAGTAAGCTCTTCCATAGAGCCTTTAAAGATCCACTAAAACTGTTTTACGAGCATCAAATGGAACCGAACTCTATTTGACACCAAATGAAAGTTAACTATATTTGACAGTCATTTGGATGCTAGGCAGAAACGACTTCCATTTGATGTTGATAAAGGAGCATAAGCGTAGCCTTCTTCTATATTTGTTTAACTCAGAAATTAAGTATCAAATAACAAACACTGCAATCAAATATCCAACTTAGTTCCCAATTGCGTGTAAAAACTTGCGTTAATCTCTAAATCCAAATCAATCTAAGATTTCCGATAGAATTGATTTTTTCAATATTCGTTCCACCAAAATCGGAATTAGAAATGTCAACATTATTGTTGTATACTCGTTTTGATCCTATTATCTACATGTGTATAGAACCTTGTTCAAATTGAGATTTAAAACCAAAAAAATATTTATTGAGATTTTAAAATAAAAGTCAGAGATTAATTTTGAAGTTAATAGTGAAAAATATTAATTAAATTATACTTATGATGAATGCGAATTGTCCTTACTAATTATTACGCGCTCAATTAATGATTTTTTCATCGATATATAAAGTAAAATTTGAAAAAAATCGTGATTTTTAAAATGCATTAGATTCTTTATTTGTCATGTAGGATTGAAAATTTTTTGGAAGGAAGCAAAAAAAAATATTAAAATAACATAATATATATACCTAAATATTGTATCATTATAATCATTGTTGACATATGAATATATATATAAAAAAAAAAATGTATAATGTTTTTATGATTTTTGATGTGTCAGACGTTTTAGTAAATTGATTAAACTTTTTTTAGTAATTTTCGAGTCAATTTAATGAAAATCTGATGATCAAAAGTGTTTTCTGCTTTTGTGAGGCTTATGTTCCACCCCCAAATACAAAACTCTCTACTATGAATTACTCTGTTGTGGTTATTTATTATCGATATAAAAAAAGACAATGTTGTTTCCCCCAATTGCATTTAATGCGTTCCATGAGCGATTCTTTTATGATATCAGACATATATAATCTCTACCTATAGTCCTTGAATATTGTACACTTTTCATGTATTTAACATTTATTTAGAATGTTTATGAACAAGAAGAAGAATGGTGCCGATTAATTATTTAAAATCTTTAATGTCACATAAAACTATATTCATAACTTGTTGTTGACACATTTGTGAATATTTTTGATTGATTTTTTTTAAAAAATTATTATCTCTATTATGGATGAAAGCAATACTTATTTAAGTACTAATCTAAATCTGCGTAATTAACTGTATATGTGGGGTTTCTAGGGTTAAGGGTAGGATTTTTAGTGGACTAGATGTATTCCTGAGGGACAAAAATTACTGGACACGACGGAGCTTTTAGCTCATATTGATCTCTTCTATTAGCATCAAATGGAAACCGCATATTTTTGGCAGCCTAATGTACGCCAAACTGGGGCGGCTGTATTAACATCAAATAAAAGGCGTCCTCGTTTGGCATACATTAGGCTGTCAAAAACAGGCAGGCTTCATTTGGTGTTAATAAAAGAGGTTTAGCGGAACCTTAAAAGCTCCTTGGCGAAGTCTTTTTAATTTGTGTTATCCGGTATTACTAGATGAGTTCAACATTAATATTTGGTGAATCAAAATGAACCAAAATGAAATATATCGACATCTAATTGAAAGCAAATCGATAGAAATGAAAAAAGGTCTGCAACAGATCTTTTAAGGCTTCGCCAAAGGTCTTAGATTAGGACCAGAGCTCGAAGAAGACTCGGATTTTGTTTGGAAACGTCAACTTGATTCCATATAAAATTCACATCAACTTCGAACTCTGATTAACACCAAATGATATCCGCCTCTAAATGACATCCAAATGGATGCCAAAAAGAGTCTGTTTTCATTTTGTGTTAGTAAAGAGCCTTTTTTATTTGATTCGTGCCATAAATAGATCCATAAGACCCTCTCAGAACTTCCTTTTATCATCCTATATCAAAAACAGAGGTTTAGCCTGGATATTATGGAATGCAACCACGGAAAACCATAAAAAATCGAAGAATGATTTCCAAAAAATGGATATGGGAGAAGGGTGTTAGTTGACCCAAGGTTGATCAAAAATGGACCTTCTGAATAGCCCTTGAATACGCCCATGACCAGAAACCCTACAAACATACAAAGCTTCATAAAACTTTAAGTACTCAAAAAATATCGCGTGTTTTTCTGCTACAATTTGAAGATGAAATGAATTCCTGGAAAACAACAAGATAAGATGGACAAAGACATAAATTGTTATTACAATTTAACACTAAATTTATGATGTTGATGCTGTTTTGGCTTCTATATCGGCCCCATCAGACGAAAAAAATATTATAATGTATTTTTAATTTGGCGCTGGACAAAAATCTGCTGATGTTGTTTATATCACTGTTTCATATCGTATATTTAATGAAGTAAAATGAAAGCAGCATTTGACAAGATTCATATTATGGCTTTATACAAGAAAAAAAAAATGAAAAAAACTAAAATAAAATTAAACTTTTTAGATGAAAATACATGTTTATTGCACAATATTTCATAATAAACCGTCTTAATGATAGCAAATTGAACATATATAATGAAGAAAAATTGGATGATAAATAAAATAAAAATTTTTTAGATGCAAAAACTAATAATAAATAAAAAAAAACTAATACATATTCGAAGCCTATGAATCATTAAAGAAAAAAAGTAAAAAAAAAATCTCTTTATGCGTTTTTCCTTTCTCAAGTTTTTCTCTTTCTATCTTTCTCGAGCGAAAATATAAAAATGTTTAAAAAAAATTACTGCAAATAAAACCAAAAAAAAAGAACAAGAAAAAAATCAAATGAAATTAGCAAATACACCAAAAAAACATACTTTAAATTGAAGAAGAAATAATGATAACTATTTCAATAAAATTTCAAGCTTTTCCAGACTTTGAGGGAGAAAATTTTGATCAAATTTATTCTGTGATTTAATCTTTTATAGTGTTGATAAACATTTTTTGTGACTTGATGTGGCATATATGACTATCAGCAGATCAATAAACCCCTAATTTTAAATTCGTTAGATCTCAGAAAATTTTGATTCGATTTTTTACTCTCAGTGGAAATTTCCCAAAATTTACTTTATTCTTTTCCGAGCGGCACAATGCGTCGAACCATATTTTGGGTGAGTAACGCTCATTTAGGTGAGTAACGCTCATTTAAATGAGTAACGCTCATCTTAGTGAGTAACGCTCATTTGAGTGAGTAACGCTCATTTGGGTGAGTAACGCTCATTTAAGTGAGTAACGCTCATTTAGGTATGTTCTGCCAGGCATTGTGCTGTTCGGGCCTCATTCATTTCTTCTTAAAATTTCATATTTTTTTACTTTATCTTCAGTTTGACTATAAATTTGGACGAACTTAAAAGAAAATTAATTGTCATTGTAAACATTCCTTAACAACTTAATTAACGAATGATGTTTCATTAAATTCAAGACTGGTTATTTACATATTAATTTACTCAAGTTGAACTATTTAAAAGATTTTAAGCACAAACAATAGAAATCGAAACAAATTTTAATTATAATTTTTACTAAAAATGACAATTTTTCTTAATTTTGAACTAAAAATCTTTTTGATTTTACTAAGCAAATACCTTAAAAAGAAGTAAATTTACATCTTTATCATTTTTGTGTAGGGAAAATTAAAAATATATTGTGAAAAAATATCATAATCGTAATGTTTTCGTGAAAGAATTACGTAAAGGAATCAAAACTCTTACTTCTATTTTTGTCATGAGAAAAATACTTTAACTTATGAGGAAGTGATATGTGCTGGGAGATGGATTGGCTTTTTATAAAAGTGTATAGTAATTCTCACGAACTTGAATTGATTGTTTTATAAACAATGAACTTTTTTATGGATTTGTAATATTCATCTGAGTAGCATAAATTGGTAAATCTGTCCGAATTACCAATGTCTTGACAACTATGAATCAGAGTCTGAATTTGACTCCAATTTTGTATGGAAAAGTCGATTCCAATCTGTTTAATTCAAAGTTTAAATCAAATTTAAAGAATTTCTGAAATTTCCGACTTGAGAAGCAAAAACTCAAATTTCAACTCAAATATTGGAATAACTTTGTAAAAATCTGCATTAACTTAAGTGTCGTATCCTGACAGAATCAAAATATTTAATTTGAAATTCAAATTTGTTTATAAATCAGAAGAATTAGTCAAATTTTAAAAAAGATAAAATCAGAACCGCAGTAACTCAAAATCATCTCAAATCAGCAGGCGCGCAAATGAAACTTATGAACACTAATTATCACACCTATCCATCTCTTGGTAAATCAAAAAAAGAAAAGTGAAGCTAAAACATATAAAATAAATAAAAAATTTGTCAATTTGAAAACTATACACTAACATCAACTATCTAGGCTTTATAAAGGCTTTCAAAAAAATAAGAAAAATCTGAAGAAATTCTCTTTACCGCGATTATTTAACGGAAAAGCACGGAATTCCAAAAAAAATAAAATAAAATAATTGTTATTTCTCAAAATTTTTATTGATTTTTTGTTTTAAAAAAATTGCAATTTTTTCCTTGCTAGACTTTTCCGGAAAGAAAAACTAAAATAAAATTTATTTTTGAACCATCGATAGTGATTCTTCTTGGAAACAAAAGACAAGTTATGGAATTTAAAAAATACACACATTATGACGCTCTAAATGAAATGAATCTATATGAACTTAATACGTTAAATTATCTATTATCAAAAAAAGAAATAAGTATATAGAAAAAAATGAAGTCCTATTGAAATTCGTTAGATGAAGAAATAAAATAAACAAAAAAAAATGTATGTAACGCCCTCACGATCCATCGATAGATTATATAACTTATAATAAACAACTGTTTTAACCAGTGCACAATATTTAATTTTATTTTTACAAGATGAAATGATTTGAAAGGAACTACTTTTCTGTGATTTTTTGAGGTTAGAATTTTCATTGTGGATAGCTTTAATCCTCAATTTTGTTTGCTGCTTCAACTTCTTATGGGTAATTTCAAAACAATTCAACTTCAATCCTTATGTAGTATCCAACAAAATACTTTTCAATAATGAAGTCAGATGCTCTTTTGGAATTAGTCATGAGAATTGAAATCTGCTGGAAAATTGAGGATTAAGGCAGTGGTGGGCAACTTATGTGTGACGGCACACTAGTATCTACACTAGTCAACACTTATATGCGTCCAAAGATGATTGAATATGGCATGAACCGTATAAATTGTGAGGTTTCGATCGAGGCTTACCACCAAGGTGGGCCTCTTTCATTAATGCTGAATGACAGAACTTATAACTGTTCAGAACTTAAATTCTGAAAAAAAAGATTGTCCATCACTGAATTAAGGCATCGACACTACAATGAAAGTTGTTTTTCCTTTAAAATCATCAGAAAATAGTTCCTTATTGAGAATAAAATTGCAATCAATGAATTGAATATGTTAATTAGTTATAAATCATAAAGATGATTGTAAAACCATTGAATATGCATTTTTAACAGTGAATTATTCGTTTTTATACTTAATTTATTATTTCATTTCTTACGTATTTACTTTACTTTTGTTTTAAAAAAAACATATATAGGTATAAAGAGAAGATTTAATCAATATGGAAATGAAATTTCAAAGAAGCAGTTATAATGATTAAGTTCTTTTTCAAATTAATACTCTATATTACACTTTACACTGCCACACAGATTTATAGCGTTTATACAATACAAAAAATGAAATATAAATAAATATAAAAATTTTAATGGGCGCGATAATTTATTGAATAAAAACTAAAATGAATTATTATAGTAAAATAAAAATAAAAAATTCCTTGTTTTCTTTCATTTTATTTGTCTTTCAGCTCTTTGAAGTACTTAACTAGCAGTAAAATTTTATTTAAAAATTAACGGTCAAAAAAAATTCAAATCAATAACGAGGGGAAAATTTTCAGTTTTTTTTTTTGCATGCAAATTTAAAATCCTAGCTATAATTAAACCATTTAGCGATGATTTTAAGCTTCCTGACCAAGCAAAAATTCAAACTTGAGCTCTGCGATGTCTTGTATCTGAAATTACAAGTTCTCTTAAATGTTTCTTGATTATAACTGTTCACGTAGATATTAATGTTTTTTATTTGTGTCCTAATTAAATGTTTTCAGAGAAAAATCAATTCAAAGTACCTAAAAAGCTTTCACCGGCTCATCAAATTCGTTGATCTGTTCAAAAAATTGAGAGGGGCTTTTAACTTTTTGTTTCAAAGGGGCTCTTAACTTGAAAAATTTAAAAATTATTTCCGTTATTTTTAAGAATTTTGATGATATTTATTTAATAATAAGGGCGTAAATGCTTAAAATCTGTCATTAAAAATCTAAATATGTGAACATTCAATCCAGTTTAATTCATATTATCCAAAATAATTTCAAAATCTCGTGAAATATTTACCGAAAAAATTATGAATCACCCTATTCAGCCGACTCAAGTCGAAGAAATTCCGCATGCAATGATGATTTAAAACGCATTATGTTAATATGATTCGATTTTATGATATTTAATTAATTAAATTATTCAAAAAGGTACAAAAGGACAGTTGAAATCCAATTTATTCGTCCTTTTTAAGCAGTTATTTTATTTTGGTTGTCTTTGAAATCTTAACGGTTTTCAAAATTTCAAAAGTTTCTGCAAAAATTTTTTTGACTCAGTAACAAGGGAAGGACAAATCTAAGTAAAGTGAAAAATTACACTAAATTATTAAAGAACTTAATAAAACTTTAAGATTTTACATAGTTTAACATCATTCTTTAATACATTCATCAGTTTTACATAAGCAATATTGAGGTAGTGTGAAATATGGATAAAACTTTGCAAACTTAAGTGCTCTCCCCCTGCCCAGTAATAATCAATAGTTTACAACCAAAACACACGCGTTTCTCTTTAAAATTAAATAAAATTCGAAACTTTTAGTTAAATCACTGTGGACAGCCAAGAAGACAACTTGAAGCGATCATCTCCTGTACATTAGTGAGAAGTACAAAAAATTCAGTTGCTCACTTTTCTAGAAACGGCATTTTTCGATTAAATCAAGTATTTGTGAGTTAAAGTGAAAATAAGGTATAACTAGAATCGTGTTTAGGCCGCTTATTATTTCATTCGTATTAGCTTATTCATAGTTGTAGAATTTTCACTAATTCTCTCAGCTAATTGGATCTCGAAGAAGAAAATCGAAGGAAAAGCAAGGAACGAAAAAAAAAATCTAGTTGCGCACTTTTGTGAAAATTGCTTCATGTCTGAAACTATAAATTTTTCTTCACCTGTCGCAAAAAAGAGAAAATTAGAGAGTGAAATTGACGATAATTCAGTTGCTAACAACCTTAGTACTAAACAGCACTCCAAGAATTCGTCGTCGGCGGGTGAATTAGAAAATAGTAACAACCATACAAAGAGTCAGCAACAACAACAACAAAAATCTTCAAATAAAACAATGGCGAATGGAAATAATGATGAAAAAGGCCACAAAGAAATCGATGAGGGACTCTACAGTCGTCAACTCTATGTGCTTGGACATGAGGCGATGAGACGAATGGCAATATCGGATGTCTTGATATCAGGCATCAATGGATTGGGCGTTGAAATCGCTAAAAATGTCATTCTCGCTGGTGTCAAAAGTGTCACTTTGCATGACGAACAAAATTGTACATTAGCAGATCTCTCGTCGCAATTCTACTTAAGTGAGTCATCGATCGGACAAAATCGTGCTGAGGCAAGTTGCAATCACTTGTCTGAACTCAATCAATATGTTCCAACGACGGCAATTACTGGAAAATTAACTGAGGAAATTTTGCAAAAATTCAGCGTAGTCGTTCTTACCGAAAATGATGAAATTGAACAAAAGCGCATTTCTAAAATTGCTCGTAAACATAATATTGCCCTTATCGTAGCTGTTACACGTGGACTTTTTGGCCAAATTTTCTGTGATTTTGGTCCAGAGTTTGTTGTTAATGATGTGAATGGAGCCAGTCCACTCTCAGCAATGATTGCTGGAATTTCAAAGGACAAGGAAGGTGTTGTAACATGCTTAGACGAAGCACGTCATGGATTTGAGGATGGCGATTATGTGACATTTACTGAGGTGAGTAATCTCTATGACCTTGTCTAAATTGTCTTCTTATTATTATGACTTACTCACGTCTCTTTATCTTTTTATTATATTTTCCTACTTATTTCACTGTCGTCATCATTATAATTAATAATTTATTTTTGGATTAAACAAACATTCCTTACTGTTTTTCATTACACATCGAGAAAGTAAATTTAATCATGCTTTTAAATTTACATACGATGAGATACAAATTAGTAGGAAAAATATTGAAAAGTAGTCGTTCTTATCGCGTCACTTAAGCGCATTTTGTGCTAACAATTGATAAATAAATATCGATTTTGTAAATTGGACGGAGCTAATGCTTCAAATCCGAACTCGGTGATGTCTGGTTGCTGAGATCTTGCGTCTCAACCAGCCAGTTAGTCAGCCGATCAAAGTGAATCTCTAAGCTTAATTTCTTATCAAAAATGCCCCTAAAAAAATCTATTTACCCAACTAATTAATATATTTTGTTGCTATTGCCTTTATAGATTCAAGGAATGGAAGAACTGAACGGATGTGAACCGATGAAAATCAAGGTTCATGGACCCTATACATTCTCAATTGGCGACACGACAAATTTGTCAGACTATATTCGTGGTGGTATTGTAATACAAGTAAAGATGCCGAAAAAAGTCGAGTTCAAGACCTTAGAGGAAGCTGAAAAGAGTCCAGAATTTGTTCTGTCTGATTACTCTAAATTTGATCATCCACAAAATATTAATATTGCCTTTACTGCTTTATCACGTTATTTCGCTAAAAATGGACGTAATCCACGACCATGGCATAATGATGACTATCCTGAATTCCTTGAACTGTGTAAAGAACGTGCAAAAGAATTAAATGTCGAGGAGCTTAAAGAGGAACTTCTTGAAATTTTCTGCAAAACATCAAGCGGTGATTTGTGTCCAATTAATGCCGTTATTGGTGGTATGAGTGCACAAGAAGTGATGAAAGCATGTAGTGGTAAATTCATGCCAATCATGCAGTTCTTTAGTTTTGATGCAATCGAATGTTTGCCTGAAGATATTAGCGTATTAACAGACACAGAATGTCAACCGATTGGATCACGTTATGATTCACAAATTGCTATTTTTGGAAAGAAATTCCAAGACAAGTTAGGATCATTAAAGTACTTTATTGTTGGTGCTGGAGCAATTGGTTGTGAATTATTAAAGAATTTCGGTATGATGGGAATTGGTGCCGGTAAAGATGGTGAATTAATCATTACGGATATGGATCTTATTGAGAAGTCAAATTTGAATCGTCAATTTTTGTTCCGACCAAAGGACGTTCAATCTCCAAAATCACGCGTTGCTGCTGCTGCTGTTAAACAAATGAATCCAGAACTTAATGTCACTTATCATGAAAATCGTGTCGGTGCAGCAACTGAAAATATTTATGATGATGACTTCTTTGAACGATTAGATGGTGTTGCTAATGCTTTGGACAATATTGAAGCTCGTAACTATATGGATCGTCGTTGTGTCTATTATCGTTTGCCATTGCTTGAATCTGGTACATTAGGAACAATGGGTAACATTCAAGTTGTTGTACCATTCTTAACTGAATCGTATAGTTCAAGCCAAGATCCACCAGAAAAGAGTATCCCAATTTGTACTCTCAAAAACTTCCCAAATGCTATCGAGCATACATTACAATGGGCACGCGACATGTTTGAAGGAATTTTCACTCAATCGCCACATAATGCATCAGAATATATTCGCGATGTTGGATTTATTGATCGTACTCTTAAATTGCCAGGCGTTCAACCATTAGAAACAATGGAATCAGTCAAGGTAATGTCATAATTTGCCTTGAAACTAAGACGATAATTTAATTAAATATTGATTTTTATTTAACTCTTTTGTAGCGCGCATTGATCGACGACCGTCCATTAAGCTTTGCTGACTGTGTAAAATGGGCTCGTTTCCATTTTGAGGAGAATTATACGAATCAAATTAAGCAATTGTTGTTTAATTTTCCACCTGATCAACAAACTACAACTGGTCAACCATTCTGGTCTGGTCCAAAACGTTGTCCAGTTCCAATGGTTTTCAATAAAGACGATCCACTTCATCTCGATTACATTTTTGCTGCTGCTAATTTGAAAGCTGAAATTTATGGCTTGCCACATGTTCGCGATCGCAGCAAAGTCTACGAATTAGTATCTCAAGTTCATGTAAGTTGCTGGCTATAGATTATGACTGCTTTAATATTTAATATGAAAATTCTTTTTAGGTTCCAATTTTCACTCCGAAATCAGGCATCAAAATTGCTGAAAATGATGCAGCTTTAGCTCAACAAGACAACAGTTCATACGATCATGATCGAGTACATTCAATTGTTGATGAATTACAAAAATTGGGAATGCCATCATTTACGATAACTCCACTTGATTTCGAGAAAGATGATGACTCTAATTTCCATATGGATTTCATAGTAGCCGCATCAAACTTGCGTGCAGCTAATTATAGTATTCCACCAGCTGATAAACATAAGGTATGTTTGAACAGAAAATCAATATGGATTTCCATGTATAATAATCGCATGTCTATTTTTTCCTACATAATTATTTTAGTCCAAATTGATTGCCGGAAAGATTATTCCAGCAATTGCTACTACAACATCATTAGTTTCAGGATGTGTTGCCTTAGAATTGATCAAATTAGCTCAAGGGTAAGCATTACAAAATTTCTAACGGTTTTCAAAAAATCAAAATTTGTTCAAAATAATTTTTGAATTTCAAAAAACCGATTGAAATTTAAATTTTAAAAGTACGTTAAACTTAATTTATTATTATTTTTAGCTTCAAGACACTCGATCGCTACAAGAACGGATTCGTTAACATCGCATTGCCATTAGTCGCATTTACTGAGCCAATTCACGCAAAGGAACTAGAATATAATGGCAATAAATGGACATTATGGGATCGATTTGAGGTTGAAGGCGAAATGACATTATCAGAATTCATTGATCACTTTAAGAATGATCACAAACTTGAAATCACAATGCTGTCTCAAGGTGTTGGAATGTTGTATTCATTTTTCCAACCAAAAGCAAAACGTGATGAACGTATGGTAATGAAAATGACTGAAATTGTACGGAAAGTAACAAAGCGTGAGATTGCACCTTATGAACGTGCACTTGTATTTGAAATTTGCTGCAACGATGCGAATGATGAGGATTGTGAAGTTCCATATGTTCGCTATACTTTACCACGCTAAAGAAAATAAACAAACAAACAAAAAAACACTTGATGATGATAATAATAGTAAATAATTGCATTCGCATTTATAAGAAGAGATGAATTACTTCTTTTTTTATTAAATTAATTAAATCATCCCACTATTTTCCAAAATTAGTGCATTATTTGTGCGAATGATTCTATTTGACATTGATAATTAATATATTTGATAAAGTTTATAATTCTGCTTATCGGTGGTTCGTTTAATTCATAAGAAAATCTAGGAGAAAAACAATATTTTCACAACTTTTTTTTTTTAATTTTCAATGAGTATTTTTTGATTATTCTACTCCCGAAACTAAGTTATCATCCTTATTCAGCGATTTTATGAGTACGTAACCTCTCCTTTGTATTTTTTGAATCCATTAAATGTTATTCATTGCTGTGCTTTTTTGGAATTTTTGTATTTTTCAATTTTTTTCTTTTTTCGTGTATTAAAAAAAAGGCTTTTCTGTTTAGTTTTATTCCCCGATAAAGCATTCACAATATTGATTATTAACATAATAATAATTTTTTAGTTGAGAAATGAAACACACTTAAGCTAAAAAGAAAAACAAAATTTATTAATAGACCCAGAAATAAAGGAAATCTGCAAAACTTTTTCAATCAACTTGAAGATGACTTCGACTTTTGGCGTATTACTTTTTAATTTCAGATTTTGTATTTTCTTTTGTTTATAAGGAAGACGGAAGTAAATACAAAAGTACTCGTTTCTGTCGAGTCATTTCAGCGCATTTTTGTCTCAGCGATCAATATTTGATTAATAAAGAAATGCAAATCAATTCAAAAATTTAGGCTTTGATCTTAGAAGTATGATCCAATAATGATTCAAGCCACTTTTGATGACAAAATACAACATCCAGAAACGTTTCAAAAAAATTCATCATTTCAGAATTCAAAATTTAACGGTTATTGAAATTTCAAATTTTTTCCGATCAAAATTGTTTAATACGCACTAATACAAGCATATAAGTATGAAAAATTGGATTATCAAATTTCTACTCAAATATGAAGTTGTGCTTTATTTTTCAAATTTAGCTTATTCGATTAGTGAATAAAGAATCATTTTAAATACTTCTGTGCTGAAGGAGTTCAATATAAAGAAGAGAATTTTGCAAACCCAAATTTTGACAAATTTCTTTCACAGTGTTAGTGTTTTCAAAAAATTCAAATTTTTGACAGTTATGCACAAATTTTTGTACGTGAGCATCTGCATATCTGGAACAGCATGACAAAGGAAACTCACAGACAAAACTCAAATCTAATCTAATACACTAAAATATTGAGTCATCTAATCCAAATCTAGATTCCCGAACAAAATTAAGACCAGAAACAACCAGTGATTTTGTCAACATCCTTTTATAATCAGAACAATAGAAAACTCGTAAAATAAATATTTGCAATCAACGCTAATTCCTGATTGGAGTCAATTTTAATTGCGCGGGAAATTGTCTTTATCGATGCTCTCTACATGATTAGTTGCAGCAAGCATTTAAATCTCTCTTGACTTCTCTTTTGTTTAACGCTTCTTCTTATCAATTTTTTATGTCTCTCTATTTTGTTTTCTTTTAATAAACATAAACGAGCAGTAAGGGAAGAAGTCAGTCAGTTTGTGATTGAGAAGAAGCCTTACAACCTTAAAGCGGATACCTGTAGACGAAAAATTCAGTTTTTTGAGTTTTTACTTTAATTTTCGTGTGATATTTAAATTATTCAGTCTGTGCAGCAACATTAATTTCCAAAATGATCTACAATTACTTTGAAAATGAAAAAAGAGTAAGTGGAATCAAGAAAAATTTCAGTGACCCAGACACGAGTGTTATTTTTATGTATTTTTAGTTAATTTATTATGAACATGATGCAGACCAAATTCCAAGTGAAATTATCAATGAATTTAGAGACAAAGATGTTACACAGATTGACTTTTCATCTAATTCCCTTATGTCAATAGACTGTAAGTAAATCCATTTCTCTGTCAATGAATTAAATCTTGACGTGTGTCAAGTGATAAGGAATCTTAAAAGTGAGTCATAAAGTCAGTGAGAGATGTTGAGCATTCTCTTCTCAATAGTATGCTCAAAAATGCATATTTTATGGAGAACTCATAGACATGGGTCACAGACATCCAAAAAATGTTGATTCTTGACCATAAATTGATGTTTTCATGAACTAACTGGATCTACTGTAATTTCAGTCATATCAAATTTTCCTAACTTGAATGAAATCATTTTGGATAACAACTTCCTCTCTGATGAAACAATGTTCCCAAATAAAGTTTTCCTTAAGATACAGCTGCTGTCATTGAATAATAATAAGGTAAATCAGATTGAATTTACAATTCTTCTAATTTAGTTAATGAAATTTCTAGTTTGAGGACCTGGACAAACTTGTGTACAATATTTGCTACTCATTCCCTAACTTACGGTAAGTGTTAATGTCTTTAGAATCATGAAATTTCAAAATTTACAAAAATACTTCAAAATGTTTCAAAACCTTACAATTTTTTCAATTCTAAAACCGTTCAAATTATTTTTTTAAATAGTCATTTAAGTTTACTTGGTAATCCACTCTGTCCCGTGCTCAATGAAAACTACAATGAAGACGATTATCAAAGTTATAGGTAAGCACGAGTCTGGCTCACATTTACAAAATAGCTATAAAGTATCAAAATATCACAAATTTTATGTCTGGAAGATACAAAATGGCTATAATGTGCTACATATAATCAATTATTAATTAATTTGTATTGATAGACTTCTCATCATCTCTCGAATGCCCAAATTGAAATTTCTCGACTCAAAAATGATAACAAGACATGAATGGTCAATAATTCACACAAATATTCCAAAAGTAGAGGAAGCAGTAGGACGTGTACAAAAGATCAACAGCATGGATCCAATAAGCTTCTTGAAGAAATTTTTCAAGTATCAATCAGCAAAGGAAGTTGAATCTGTGGACGAAGTAGATCACAGTAATTACACTGCTCTACCAACTGAAGGTAATACTGGATCACAGGAACCTCGAAGCAGTTACAGCAAATGTAAGCATTTTTATCAAGGCACTGAATCACAAGGAAATCGATTTATAGGAAATAAAATGCTGTAAAGTTCAAATATTTTGAATTATTTTAAAGCTCAAAAGCTCATTAATTAAGCTCATTTAAAAGAATAAAGCTCAAAACGATTTTTGTTTTGAATAAAAATACAATTAAACTGTAAATCTGTATTTCAATGTCAAAGGCATATGTATTTGCTGCTATATGTATATGTTACATGCTGATTGTGAGCATTCTTTACAGAAAATTGAGTAATTTGAATATTTTGTTCTTCAAATGCTTTTTTTTGCCAATTGTGGATTAATATTTTCAAGGACCTTATCTTAATGATCTTAATGGCTGAATAAGCTATGAATGAGAAGCCGTGTATGGTGAAATTTACATTTATTTCCAGTTATAAAGAATAAAGCTCAAAGACACTTTTTAAAATTGTACTGTTTTCATCAAACAATTGTATGGTTCTAATTTTAGGTAAATTCAAATAATAGTAAACCGGTAAATTTTAATATGAATATTCTCCGTCAATGAAAATGCTTTTTAAGACCTTACGCATTAAAGTATGTAGACATTATTACTGCAGTATAGAGAGCGCAAGTTCTGTTTACATTTTCACATACTTTTCATTCATTCTCTCAATTTTCATTTTGTGTAGAATACATTTAAATTTGTACAATTATTAAAAGTTTTCAGTGTATGTCCGACTGTATTATCATCAATATTAACAAGTGGTTTCGTACTTTATAATTAAGCCGGTTGATATCAATTTCAATATTTCTATAAATACAAAATTCTATAAATAGACGTTAGCCTGTAAAAAATCCAACAAAATGGCAAATCCAGCTCAAGAAATCAAGTATACGAAGGTTTGTTCTATTATTAATGAATCTTACTGGATGTCGTTCAATTTATATTGATTTTTAAACTATCCAGCTCTTCATTAATAATGAATTTGTTGATTCTCAATGTGGAAAAACATTTGCAACAATAAATCCAGCAACTGGCAAGAAAATAGCCGATGTTTCTGAAGGAACTAAGGCAGATGTGGACATTGCTGTAAAAGCTGCCCAAAAAGCTTTTGAAATTGGTTCTGACTGGCGTAATATGGATGGATCAGCAAGAGGAAAATTGATGAATCGGTAAATATCCATTTTCTGATTAATTTACCTACAATTCCTACTTTTTTCGGTATTTTGCAGCTTTACAGACTTGATTGAACGTGATGCGAATATTCTGGCTAACTTAGAAACATTGGATAATGGCAAAACGTTTGATGATTCTTTATTTGATATTCAAGTGTCTTGTGATACATTAAGGTATTTGCTTGAATTATTCGTTTACATATGTTAAGACGGCATCTATACAATTATTATTATTACAGATATTATGCTGGATTCTGCGATAAGATTCATGGCAATACAATACCAAGTGATGGAAACATGTTTAGTTACACAAGAAAGGAGCCGGTTGGTGTTGTTGGTCAAATTATCACTTGGAATTATCCAATCCTTATGATTTCGTGGAAGATTGGACCTGCTTTGGCAGCTGGTTGTCCAATAATCCTTAAACCAGCTCAACAAACTCCATTAAGTGCATTGCATATTGCTGCCTTATCAAAAGAAGCTGGATTTCCTGATGGTGTATTTAATGTGATTAATGGATTGGGCGAAGCTGGTGCTGCTATAGCTTCACATCCAGATATCCAGAAAGTTGCATTTACTGGATCTGTTAATATTGGAAAAATCGTAATGGAAACGGCAGCTAAAACAAATTTGAAGAACGTTTCATTAGAATTGGGAGGAAAGAGTCCATTAGTGATTCTTGATGATGCTAATTGTAAGTAGCAGTGCCAAAACAAAAGTGTCCAGACTAATATATTCTAACGGATATATTAAATTTGAAAGCTTTTGGATATTTTTCGATTTCTTTAAAACCTAATTCTTACAGTGGATGAAGCAGTTGAAACAGCACATAATGGAGTATTTTCAAACGCAGGACAAAACTGCTGTGCTGCAAGCAAAACTTACGTCCAAGAAGGAATTTATGACGAATTTGTACGTAGAGCAGCAGAAATGGCACGAAATAGGAAGGTTGGAAGTGGATTTGAAAAGGATGTACAACAAGGACCACAAATTGATCAAGCTATGTTTGATAGAATAATGAACTACATTGAATACGGAAAACAGGATGGAGCAACATTAGAAGTTGGTGGAAAGAGATGGGGCACTGAAGGATTCTTTATTGAACCAACTGTTTTCTCAAATGTCACAGAAGAGATGAGAATTGCACGAGAAGAAATATTCGGTCCTGTTCAATCAATTTTAAAGTTCAAAACTCTCGATGAAGTTATTGAACGTTCTAATAAGAGTGACTATGGCTTAGCTGCTGGAATTTTCACTAACAATATCAATGATGCGATGAAATTTGCTCATAGCATTCAAGCTGGTTCTGTTTGGGTCAACACTTACGATGCCGTTACTCCTCAGACACCATTCGGAGGCTATAAACAATCAGGTAAATAACTTTTTTATTAATTTTTTAACGTTATTTAACGAAATTTCAATTTAGGAATCGGCCGAGAACTAGGAATGGATGGTCTAGAACCTTATTTAGTAGTAAAAAGTGTTTCTGTGAAACTTCCAGCAAAATATTAAAAATCAATCAATCTAATATTCTTGAAATTGTAGCGTCAAGTATAAAGCATGTTAATAAAATTAATTTTTAGAAAAAGCAGCAATCATTTTTTGTAACGGTTTTCAAATTTTTAAAATAAATTCTTTTTGGTAAAAGAAATTTTAACGGTTTTCAAAATTTTAAACTTTCTGATAGAAAAATAAATTCATCATTTAAAGGTTAAAATTTTGATTCGCGCACGGAAAGAGTTTAATTAATATACTATGGCTGATATTAAGGAGATAAAAGCTCAAATACGATCTGTATTGTTAAGTCTTGGAAAGAGTAAGTAGAAAGTTTTGAAAATTACTGCAATTGAGAAAAAATTAATTAATTTAAAACTTTACGCTATTTAGCTGCAACTGAACAGGAATTTAAGAAGGCATACTATGAAATTGAAGGAACAAGCTTTAATGAGGTCCTTAGAAAACTCAATATTAATTTTAAGGATTTGTTTTTGAGGATTCCGGATGTTGCAAAGATAGTTTATGCTTACAATCAAGTTTTCATCCAAAGAGTATCAAATGAAGCAACAGCACACATGGAAAATCTTACGGTTAATAAATACTCTAAGAACTTTCGTGGACCAAAGCTTGTAGCTAAAAATGGTGCGATAAAAGGCCGTCCAATGTTGAGTCAATTCAGCGTAAAAGCACCAGTTTATTCACCTTATCCCATGCAAACAGCACCGCTTAAAAAAGTGGTTCCTTTTCAGCCAAATCGTTCGTATGGATATCAAACTCCAGTTCAAAATAATTTCAACATGAAAGTTTCTGTTGGAACAAATAATAGCAGGGATGTCCAGTGCTATTATAGTAATAATAATACCAGGACCTCGTATAATAAGCCATCAACTTCAAATACCTCGACCAAATACTACGAAAATAATAATAATGCAGGTACCTCATATAATAAGCCTTCAGTTTCATCAGCAATATCAAACAACTCAAATCAACCATCTAATTTTGCGGACATTTCAAATACATCGACCAAGAAAGATTTAAGCACACAAGTTACAGTTAAAGCTAATGAAATGCCTCAAACATCACTCACAGCTGGTAATTTAGACACACTCTCGAAAACCTCCAGAATGCCACAACCACCGCCAAGCGATATAAGCAGCATATCCACAACAGTTGATAGTGAGTCTACTAGAATTGATGAAGACTTTGATGAAGTTAACACAATGGATGATAAAACAAGTGTCAAAAGTGAATCAAAAACTCATCAAAGAGTTCTTACAGAATCGCCAAGAATTGCACCAATGGCATCGACTACAAAGCCTACATTAAAGCCTAATATTATGAGTTTATTAAGATCCAATAAACAGGAAGAAGCCAAAGATTTATCGAAAGTGGAGACATTAGCTGATAAAGTAGGAACACTCAAATTAAATGAGACAGAAAATGGAGCTCAAAATATCAATCCTGTTATGATTAGGCAGCGCTTAAGGTCAATGCGTATTTTTAGAGAAGCTTTAAATACCATTAATTTAAACCAGGAAAATGGTTCGCAAGACACAGAATCATTAATAGGGACAAATGAGATCATCATTCTTCCAGAACCAATTCAAAATGAAGAGGAATTGTTTTTCTTTGTGAAAATCATCGATGTTGCATCGCCTGGAAAATTTGTCTTTCAATTCTCGTTTGCAAGACTTAAAGATCTTAGCAATAAGATGAATGACTTCTACAACAATTTGAAAGACCTGAAAAAGTATGAGACAAAAAATTTAGTTAATGATAATATTGTGGCTGTGCGTTATAATGATTTGTGGTATCGTGGACAGATTAAATCATTCAATGAAACTGAAGCTTGCGTTCAATTGGTTGATTCGATGAAAATTCAGCCACGAAAAGTTTCGATCAAAAATATTTTCCATCTTCATCAAAAATTCACAACAGAATCGCCAAAATCAGCTTTCGGAAAGCTTTATGGATTAAAGCCAATAGAAGGAGATTGGGGTATGCGTAGTACAGCAAAAGTGGACGCAATTCATGAAAAAATGGTGTTGGCAACAGTCAAGTCCATTGATAATGGAATTTATTCGTTGTCCATCATTACCGAAACTGGAAAATTTACACGTTTATCTGATATTTTTGTTGAAGAGAATCTTGCTGAATTAGAACCTGAAGATTTTGCAACTGAGGCTGTTTTTCGATCATTGGTATAATGAAATTTTTATACAATTTTCCCTTATATATTACTTATATTTTTAATATTTTTTACTGAATCTACAGAAGTAAAGACTTATAAACAATTAATATAGAGAAATAATAATAAAATAAAGGATTTGAAAACCTTTTTGAAATAGAAATTTTCTTTAAATTCTTCCTATAATAATTTAGAAAAGTAACGGCTGAAAAGTATTTGAAAAATTGTCAAAAAATGAATGCTTTTCAAAATAACGAATTTCAAAAATTTGAAAATTAGTCTACTTTTAAATTTCAAATTTTTGAAAGCCGTTAAATTTTGAAATTTTTGTTAATTTCTCGATAAGAACTGAAACTTCATTTAGGCCGTTCACTGATTACGTTACGCAGAAAAACAAATTTCTAGACCCCCCTCGTTACAAAATGTCGTTACAAAAAAATTTTTTGGTTGAGGCTGTTACAAAATTCCCTTAAAAAGCGAACGTAATAAGTGAACGGCCCCTTAGGTAGACATTTAATTAAATCTTCCTGTAAAAAGCTGTCAATAAAAGCAGTTTAAGTGTTTTCCAAACGCGTAAATACGCGATCTATTTTATTAAAGACATCTTATCAGGCACTTTATCTTCATACATTCTTTGGTTATTTCAAACAAACATTCATATCCATTAGTGATAAAATAGGGAAACTAATTAAAATTGGAATTGAAGTAAACAGCCAAAAGAAAAATAACAAAGAAAATCTATTAAATCTACTAGAAACTTCAAAATTACATAAATCATGTACTTTTTAATAAACTAAGCATGAATTATCCTGAATAAAAAAAGAGGAATACTTAAAATATTTATTATCAGTTCATTAAAAATAATATTTTTGTTAAAAGTCTTTCATTTACGACATTTTCACCATTCCTGATGTCTCCGTTTGAGAACATAAGTTAAGTTTGTAGCATACTTGATCCGATTCTGTGACATTTTTCAAAAGGTTGAGTATGGCTACACCATAAGTACTTGCAAGGTTGCGGCACTGAAAGTTAAAAATTTTAATAAGAATATTTTACAGTCATTACCAAATCTTTGATTCTCACCTTATCCTTAAACTTTCTGGCAAATTTCTCACAAACTTTTTCCTCTAAATTCTCAAGATTTGTGTCAACTTGTGGATCTTCAATGATTGTATCTAATGCATCAACAACTCCTCTGCAGACAGCACAGGTGTAGATGTCATTCTTAATTTCAAGATATTTGACTTCTAAAAGTGGATTCATCTTTGGACATATCTTCAAAGCAGTACACATCTCTTCTGGCTTTGTTGTCTCAATCAGTGCAATTATCATGTCAAAATAGTAATCAATAAATTGATGGCATTCCTTTGAAATAGTTTGTGGCATTTTTGAGCAAATATTCTTGATTGTTCGCTTAATTTCTTCATCAGTTTGTTTGTCATTCAGTTCTTCTTCAGCCTTAGTCATAATAAACTCACAAATAATACATCCTGTTGATCCTGTTTGTTTTTCTAAATCATCATCATCGTTATCATCTGCTGGAATCTGTAAACTTCTAGCAAAGATATCTAATCCAAAGTCATAATCTTGCATATCTGGTTCGTTGTCCATAACACAGTACATTAATTCCTGACAGACTCTTTGTGGTTCCAATTCTTGACTAACTAAGTCAACAATTTTATCTGAATATTTATCGACAAATTCTTTGCATTCTTTTTGGAATTTTCTAAGATGTGAGCACGAGTTTTCAAGTTCACGACGGATTTCATCCTGAGTAATAAAAAAATTTACAAGGTTAACGATTTTTGAAAATTTAAATTTTTAACGGATTTTTAAATTTTAAAAGGGCTAAAGTTCAAAATTTTTAAATATTTTTTGAACGTTAGAATTATTTAAAATTACGAAAGTAGCAATCATATTACCTTTGAATTATGGTTAATAACTCTTTGTTCAATTAATTCAATAACAGTCTTGCAGAGTTGACATTGTGGATTATTGACCATTTCAGGAGTTTTCTTTACTTCTGTGCTATCGTCTTCAAAATCTAACAAAAAGTTGGTAAATGATTAAATTTACATATTTTAAAAATTAACAAGTTACTACAAACCTGTAAATTCCTCGCTCGATTCCGATGATGAGAGAGCACCTGGCAACTTAAATCTTTTAAGCTTAGGTTCTGACGATGTACATAATCTGATAAATACACAAGCTTCCTGTGGCGTGAAATCAGCAAGAATCATGTCTACGACTTCTGCTGAATAAGTTTCAACAAATGTCTTACATGGTGCTTGAAGTTTTACAGATAAATGTGTACATAGACCGTCTAAAACACTTAAAATGCTGTCCTTTGTTGAATTCTTATTAACGACTGCCTTGATTTCTTGCATTGCAAAAAGACAGAATGCACAAGTTGGCTTCTCGCTGACATTAGTTTGTTCCAAGAAATGGAAATCGTTGCTTGGTGGACACATTTTAATGATTGGACATACTAATCGGGGATTTGTTCCAGCTTCAACTGCTTCCATAATTTGGTCACCAAACATATCCACAATTTGTTCACATTCAGCGATATAAAGTGGCAATTTCTTGCATTCACCTCTGACTTTTTGAAGGATCTTATCATGAATTGTATTCTTAGTCACTTCCATATGAACTAATTGCATGGTATATTCACAAGCTGTGCACAAAGCACCATTTTTGACTAATTTAAATGAGTCTTCAGAAACGATATGAACTTCAACTGAGTCAACGTTTACTTGATAAGGTTGTGGAAATAAGTCACTAGACACTAAAGGCATATTTGGAGCATGAATAATACGTTCGTCACTTTTTGGCTTACAAATTTTAATCATCGTACATGTTTTATCAGGATCTAGACCGCTGACTAAGGATTCATAAATTATATCAGCATACTGATCAACAATATTAATGCACTCATTCTTTACTGACGGCATTTGTCCACAGATTCCTTCCAACATGTTTCTGAACTCAATTTCACTCGTATTAGATATTAATAGCTCACGTAAATGAACCATAAGCTGTTCACACAATGCACAAGGTATATCTGGATCGTCAAAAGCTGGCTGAATGTCAATAATTCCTTCATTATATTTATGATGCTGTGTGCATGTCGAATGACAAAGTTTTTCTTTGTTTACGATTTTAGGTAGTTGTTTATGGATTTCATTGAAATTTGTGAGAATCAAGCTTGAACATGAATCAGAGAATGATGACATTTGTCCACAAAATGCGAGCATTCCTTCCAATAAATCATCGCCATTAGTTGTGTCCAATTTCTTTTCAATTAAGTCACCGATGTGATTACATTGAGAGCATGTAAATGGCAGCATTTCGACTTTCTTCTTTTCCGGTTCTGGATTCTTAAACATCTTAGTGAATTCCTTATTATTACAGAGATGAATTGAGGAACAGACAGCATCAGGATCCATATGTGAAGCAAGAATCTTCTGGATTTCATTGATATTTCCTTCAATAAGCTGTTTGCATTTGTCTTTACCATTCTGATTTGGACATAGCTCACAAGACCATTCCAAGGTTTTAATGAGCGAGTTAAAGGTTGTGTTCTTAGATATCAAATCTCTAGCTTGTCCAACCCATTCCTTACAATCATCACATAATGGATTTGAGTCAATTTGGACGAGGTGATTTTCCCAAACAGTTTGAATACAAAAATCGACTGCATTACATTTTTTTGCGTTCCTATAAAGAAATACAGAATTGTCATATTATTTATGTCTTACATCTATTAAGGCTAATTGCTAACGACGTAGTTTTTAAACTTTGATTTATTTTTGACTAAATGACCTCTATTATTAAGACGAGATTGTTATTGTCGTAATATGCTGGTAATGGTTGTTTTAGATACATATTGTAGATGACAAATTTTGTTGATTATGCATCACGAATACATGGGAAAACATAAGTTAGTCATGAAAATGATAAGGAATCTAGTTCTACTAAATAACAATATACGACCCATATTCTTGATTAAAGCGATTTGAATCATACATATCTAATACATATACCTTTTAACTTCCAGTCATTCCTTTTATTCAACTTCCAGAACATCGGATTTACTTTTAAATCCTGAGAACAGCTTATAACTTTAAATTAGCATTTCAGTTTCAGCATTTTTCATAAATTGTGACTGATTGCGACATCAAATCAATAGTCATCAATTTTTAATTTGTTATATATCCACAATAATAATTATTTTTATGGGAATTTAAAGCCCTTTGTTGTTAATTTGTCAGCATTTTTCTATGTATACATTTGACAATATCATGATAAATGCTGATAATTTAACACATTCATACATGACTTAAAAAGCATTCGAGTCGGTCTATGAGTCATGCGAAGGAATCGACACTTTGTTTGTAAAGAAGTAAGAACAATAACATTTGATATCATGATGATGAACACTTATCAGAATGATCAAATTTAATTAATAGAACACGAAACAAAGAAAAAAGATAAGAGTGAAAATTTTAGACAGAAATAAAGTCGTTTGGAAACTAAGGCAATACAATGACAAGGATGATAATGTATTATTTTCAGAATTGTCGGGAAAACGCAATTAATTTAATTAGCGACTTACATTACATGCTCGCACCAATATTCAATTCCCTTTGAGCAGTCTTCATGTTTAATTAAAGTTGATTTTGCCGATGACACATATATTATCACTATTTGTTAATTAAATTAAATAAAAATTAGTATTGAAATATTTTTGCGAAATATAAATTTTAAAATGATTTTTATGCTTACCAAAAAGCAGTATCGAAAGATACTTCATCTTCTCCGGTTAATTTGCACAATAAATACTTATAATTATATGATATACACTTTTAATGATGCTCGTATGTCGAATGAAAGCTATTTAATGAATTAACGCTTTTTGCAATTCCTTCTTTGTTATTATTTTGACAGGGGAATATCAAATAAACATAGGGGAACAACAGCTGAAAATTAAACTAAAATTTCAAATAATTAAAGTTCGTTGAATCGGTTTATTTTAAAAACATTTTTATAATTCTGAATATCAATATAATTAATATCGTATCGATACGTGAATGCCGTTTCACAGTAATTACAACAACTTTAGATTTAAGTAGACATGTTACAATTTAAGACTATTTAAAAACATTTTTATCTCTTAATATCCACTCTAAGAGATATAATCGTAAAGATAATGCAAATATTGAACTTGTTTCTTTATGAATATATTTATAGATAGGACGGGATAGTAACTACAATTATTATTGTATTATCTCTTAAAAAAAATTTATGTGCAGTTCATTAAAAGTGATTGCAAAAGAGGTTATCAAAAGAGGTAATACTGAGTATTACTGAAAGTTACTGATAATGTGTTAAAAATACATTAGGCATTTTTCAAATTCAGCAAAATTATTAATTTCAAAATTCGTTGCGATTTTTTTTAAATTTTTTTCAAATTTAGTAAAAAATTTGAATTTCGAAAAATCGTTAAAAATGGGGAATCCAGACGAGGAGCTGGATGTTGAAAATTTAGACACTAAAGAACTGATACTTATAGTTGTGAAGTGGATCGTTCCATAAATGCAATGCTCTTAAATATTTTTGATCAGCTGGTCCTACATCTCTGACTTTTCGATATCACTATAAAATTTAAGTTCAAATTCTTCAGGAATTGACGCAAAAAGTTTATCGACATCTTCGTCCTTTATATCATGTAAGACTTTTGGGTTCCATTTTGGCTTCAGGTCTTTATCAATGATCAGTGCACGAACACCTTCTTTGAAATCATCAGGGAAATGATTCTCAATATTATAAGTTAGGATCATCTCAAGCTTCAAACATTCTTTAAGTGAAAGTTTACTTCCTACATTCAATAATCTATGACAAATTTTCATACTCATCGGTGACATTCTATTGAGACTTCTGATTGTCTGGAGTGCCCATTCACTTCCATCCAAACCTAAATTATCATAAATTTCTTCAACAGAATCGCCATCAAAACATTTATCAATTCTCGGCATTACTTCGTCAAGTTCACTGTCTGTACAAACTGGAACTGTCGAATAGTTTGCAATTGTTTTACCTACTTCATAATCATCCTTACAACTGACCAAAGCTTTCTTAAAATCTTCCATTCTCTTACTCTCAATAAAATGTGAAGCAAGGCCGAATTTCTTTACATCATATCCATATAATCGCGCACCGGCTAATGCAACATAATATCCAAGATTATAATTCAGTCTTGGCAAAAAGTAACTCGCACCAGCGTTTGTGAAAAATCCGATTTCTGTTTCTGGCATCGCAAATACCGTTCGTTCTGTTGCTATTCTATATTTTGATGTCATTGAAAAGAAGCATGCACCACCCATAGTTATTCCATCAATGATTGCCGTATAGGGCTTCTTATATTGCGATATTAAGTCCATTGTATTTGATGAATAGGTGACCGCGTCAAAAATATTCGGATTTTTCATAAGCTCTCGAAGATCTATTCCAGCACAAAATGCGCATTCACCGGCACCTTGCATGATAATATGCTTCTTGTCAGATGTCTCTAAATCTTTCAACAGACTATAGATCTGTCTAAAAATAATCTAATTAGCATAATTCCGCATAATTATACTTAGTCTAAACAAAAGCGTAATTTACTTTGGCATATCTTGGGTGAATGTATTCATCTTTTCCGGACGATTAATCGTGATAATAGCTGCGTTATTTATTTCCTTTAGTTGGACGTGTTTCGATTGAAAGGCTTTTAAAATTCGCGAAAACATTTTTCTACGAACAAAAATACCAATAAAATGTTTTTAAAGATTTTACTTTATTTTAAGATATTCAATGGTTCTTACAACCTGATTTGATTAAATCGATTCTTTAAAATATTAATTAATTTCACTTTAACTTCGATTACTATTTTAAAACCTTTTAAGTTTTGATAAAGTAAAAACAAAAATAACAAAAGTTCTCGTACTTATCGAGTCACTTTAGCGCATTTTTGTCCCAGCGATCAGTAATTAATTCCTGATTTACAAAACAAGATCCAGTAAGGTACAAGTCTCTTCCCTGACCTAAAACAAGATCCAATAGGATTCACGTCACTTCTAGACCTAAAAAACAAGATCCAGTAGAATCCAAGTCACTACCAGATCTATAAAAAAAGATTTTATGACGGTTTTCTGGGATTCAAATTCTAAAAATTTCAGTTTTACAGTTTTAAAAATTCTCCAGCATAGATTTGTTTACAATTTGTATGGAAATCAAAAATTCATTAATCATATTTATGTATTTATGCTATGATTTGAAACTTTTAAATGCCCGGCGCAGCAATAACTTTTTGGAACTGATCTTTTAAAACCATTCCGAGCTCTCATTCTCTAGTTAAAAAGTTTTTAACGTCAGCTGACCGACCAACCGAACATTGTGTATTATTAAGCTACCTTTTGAAAAAGAATTCAAAAATAAGGTTAAAAATTTTTTGTTGCCCGTCAATTCTTCGTCTCAATCATCGTCAAATTTATAAATGAACGTTAAATGATAAAGTTATAGAAAAAAAGATACTAGTCTTTAAATACAAGTTCTCGTTGGTCGTCAAGAGGTTTGAAAAACTGATCCATATATTCGTCCGTGACTTCATGTAATGCTTTGAATTTCCACTGTGGATTATTGTCACGATCAATTAACAAGGCACGAACACCTTCGCTGAAATCTCCTATGCCAGTAAAGTGATGGACAGCAACTCGATATTCCATTTTCAAGCAATCATCGAGTGACATTGATTTTCCAAGTGTTTGCCCCTTGTGGCAAAGTTTAAGACTGGTTGGAGAATTCTTATTCATTGAACGGAGTATTTCCATTGCCCAGTCACTTCCATTTAAATTCAGATTGTCTATAATTTCCTCAACTGTATTACCGTCAAAACATTTGTCGATTTCTTTAATTAATGTGTCTAATTCAGTATGTTTCGGCGGTTCCGATGTGAATTTCTTCAAAGTGCGTTCAATATCGTCTGTACTCTTAGACTTGACTAATTCATCTTCAAGTTCAGGAAGTCTTTCACTTTCAATGTAGTAATCAGCTAGTCCAATTTTAATCATATCATATCCTTTGATACGGGGACTTGCTAATGCAATATAATATCCAATATTTCTCGGAACTCTTGAAAGGAAGTAACTCGATCCGTTATCTGTGACACCTCCAATTTTAGCCTCAGGCATCGCAAAATCCGTTTTTTCAGTTGCTACTCGATATCTCTTAGCAGCAACGGTTAAAATGGAAGCAGAACCATAGCATACTCCATTCATAAGTGGAATAAAAGGAATTTTATAGTTATGAACTAGCCGGAAGAGATTTAATGTATGTTGAAAGTAGTCTTTTGGCTGATCAAGAGAAGTAAATTTTATAATCTCTTTAATATCACCTCCTGAAGAGAAGATCTTTTCGTTTCCTTTAAATATAACGAGATTATTTCGATGTTGGAGTTCATTGAGTAGTACGTAAAGATGTCTGGAATTTAACAAATGCCGGTATATATTTACTGGATGATTTCTTCTCAAATAATTGAATTACTTACTCGAAAGTGTCTCGATTGATAGCATTCAATGCCTTTGGTCGGTAAAGTTGCAGGACTCCGCAGTTGTTCCTTTCATTATGAACAAAATAAGGATCGGCCTTTGAGCAGACATTTCTTCCCAACAACATTAAATTTTTATTAAATTTACTGAACAACATTTTGCCACGTTTTGTCAGACTATTAGTGAATGTTGAATAAAAAAAAGATATGTAAGCACTAATTAACTCCTTTAATTTTTCTTTTGTTAATGAATTTTTACTAAAATGCACAGGGGAATGAGTGACCACTGCGCTGTGAACTTTCAAATTAAGACATCAAAAGTTTACTGAACTGATAACACAGTTTTCAGTTAGCACTTACATTACGCAATTTAGAAACCAAAACATCAAAATTAAACAGTCTGGCGAATTGCAAAACATTGCAACAAAGACTCAGAACCAAGGCCACCATTGATTAATGCAGATAAGTGCAATTCAGATAAGATAAGAAAAAAAGTTGACTGAACTGATATCACGGTTTAGAATTAACACTTACAAATATAAAACCATCAAATTAAACAGTCTAGCAGATTGCAAAACATTGCAAGAAAAGTTCAAAATCAATGGCAATGTTGATTAATGCAGATAAAACGTTCAACACTAATAAGACAAAAGCCAGGGTTTTCAGTGAATATTTTCGTAAAGCCAACGAAAATGCATTTGATTAAAACAACATTGAACATATCCAGGAAGTAGACAACACAGTAAAGGAAGCATTGGAAAGTGAAAATAGTAACTCTACAAATGTAGAGGAAATCTCATAAAAGAAAACTGAAAAATCCTAAAGAATCAGCACTAGATCATGTCAACAACATAATCCTCAAAAATCATCCACCAAAAGGAACCTTCTTGAATACTTGAAGCTCATCATCAATACGTGTCTCAAACTTAACTATTTTCCAAAAATTTGGAAATAACCAAAGTAGTCCCGATTCCAAAATTTGGCAAATCAGCCAAATGAAGTGAGTAGCTATGGGTCAATAAGCTTGCTTAGTTCCATAAACAAAATATTGCTTTCGCACACGATGATCAACATCTCAACTACTCTTCAAAGAAATCAGCAAAGAAAAAAATAAGCAGGAAGTAATCAAGAGGCATGAAAAAAATCCATACAAAAAATTTAAATGGATGCATTTGGATGTGCATTCAGAACAATAGAAACTGCAGGCCAACAATATCGCACTCTTCTTGGATGATCCTGCATTGTATCATTCTGCAGAAAACTCAGCCGGATATTGTAATACCTCTACAACACACTGGAAAAAAAGTACAACAAAACAAGAACAAATGAAAAATAAATCTCAAAAAACAGAAAATTCAAGCCATATTCATCACAAAAAGGTGCTTTAGGCAACATTAAATGGGGAACCGAAGCTAAATATCTGGGAATGGTAATCGAAAAGAGAGTTACATTGAAGCGGCATGTGGTATATGCCACCAACAGAGCTCACATTGCTCTAAAACTACTTTTTCCCTTCATCAGTAAGAACTCACATCTCGACGCTCGAAACACACTTCTCATTTACAAGCTAGCCATGAGACCCATATTCACAGCTATCCAACATTTGTAAGGATTGCAAAAATTCATCTTCATAAACTTTAAAACAAATTCTTGCGAATTATGCTCAACAAAACAGGATATATAAAATATCGGATCAGCATACAGAAGCAAAAATACCCTCCATTGAGGACTACGTCGGAAAGTTGCAACCAAACTTTAATTCCATATGATTTTTTTTTTTCACAAAAATAAATTTTTTTTAAATTTAAGTAAGAAAGTCACATGCGTAATTTTATGACAAAAATTCTTAATTTGGCCAATAAATTTTTAATTAAATCACTATATACATGCAATCATACAAAAAAATAGCACCAAAAAAAAACTATTACTATCACAATTTTCCATTGTTTTCCGTGTTAAATTCGAATGATAGTGTTAGTAATTTTTCAGAAATTGACAGTTGAATTTTTTTGTATGATTGCATGTGAATATTAAATTATATGAAATACACTTTTGGTGATGCTACTTTGTCGAATGAAACTTGTTTAATGAATTAAAGTTTTTTGCAACTCATTCTCTTCATCGTTTTGAGAGTGAAATAGAAATTGCACATAGGGGAGCAAAATCTGAAAATTAAGCAAAAATTTCAAATGATTAATGTTCGTTAAATTGGGTTCGTTTTGAATTTTTTTTTTTATTAATTCAAAATATCAATATAATTAATATCGCTGAGGTACATTTCATAAATGCCGTTTTACAATAATCACAACTATAGATTTAAGTATGCATGTTAAAATTTAAGAATTTTTAGAACTGTTTTACAGTTTTCTCTCTAAGAGATATAATCGTAAATAGAGATGTTAATCCCAAATAATTTCTACAGACCCAAATAGAACAAGAGCAATTCAGATCTAGAAGCTTCGCTAATGATTGCTTAACGTGTGAGGTCGCCCCAGACCACTGTACTCAATAGACCTATAGTTTGTTACAACATATTCTGTTTTACAGAATAGACATATGCCAAATATTTCATGTGTGCACATGGGAAAAATGTGTGGATATGTGTGGATATTCACACATTTTTACATGTGAATTATTTTCAAAACTGCTTTTAACAACCCTGGTTTATAGTGTGATCAGAACCACTCTTTGATGACGCTATTATCAGCTTAATGTCTCTAGTTCACAAATTGAGGCTGTGAGCTGTGTTTCCACTACATATGATTCGAAAAAGGACACGTGAAAAATTTCCAATGCCGAGTCTCGAACCAATGATCGCTGGATCGGTGTTACAATAATTCTGTACCGAAGTAACTAAACCATTCCGCCACCGAGCCACTTCGACTCACCCAAATAGTGAACTAAAAACTACTATGATTAATTCAAACAGTATAACTGCTCCTAAAAATAATGTTTTTTAGAACCATTTGATACTAAAACATATTTCTACATCTTTAGATTTATTTTAGACAGACTGCAGTCAGATATTTTTCTACTGTTTGGGTTAGTAGAAATGATTTGGGATTGACATCTCTATCCGAAAAGATAATGCAAATATTAATCTTGTTTCTATATTAATATATTTATAAATAGTACGGGATGGGAGCTATTGTTTTATGTCGTCATAAATATTTTTAGTGAGATATTTACTCTTTATAATAAGTGATTGTTTAAAAGGTCATCAAATTAAGTATTAGTGAGTAAGAGGTTATCAAATTAAAAAAGTATTACTGAATATTACTGATAATGTCAAACATTTTTAGAATTTGGACAAAGGATGTTGAAAATTTTGGTACAAATGAACTGATACTTATAGTTATGAAGTAGATTTGTTCCATAAATGCAATATTTTTAAATATTTTGGATCAGCTGGTCTACAACTTTGAATTTTTGATATCACTATCAAATTTAAGTTCAAATTCTTCAGGAATTGACGCAAAAATTTTATCAACATCTTCGTCCTTAATATCATGTAAGACTTTTGGGTTCCATTTTGGTTTCAGGTCTTTATCAATGATCAGTGCACGAACACCTTCTCTAAAGTCTTGAGGGAAATGATTCATAATATTATAAGTTATGATCATCTCAAGCTTCAAGCATTCTTTAAGCGACAGTTTACTTCCCATTTTCAATAATCTATGAGAAAGCTTCATACTCTTTGGTGACATTCTATTGAGAACTCTGATTGTCTGCATTGCCCATTCACTTCCATCCAAACCTAAATTATCATAAATCTCTTCAACAGAATCGCCATCAAAACATTTATCAATTCTCGGCATTACTTCGTCAAGTTCACTGTCTGTACAAACTGGAACTGTCGAATAGTTTGCAATTGTTTTACCAACTTCATAATCATCCTTACAACTGACCAAAGCTTTCTTAAAATCTTCCATTCTCTTACTCTCAATAAAATGTGAAGCAAGTCCGAATTTCTTTACATCATATCCATACAATCGCGCACCGGCTAATGCAACATAATATCCAAGATTATAATTCAATCTTGGCAAAAAGTAACTAGCACCAGCGTTTGTGAAAAATCCGATTTCTGTTTCTGGCATCGCAAATACCGTTCGTTCTGTTGCTATTCTATATTTTGATGTCATTGAAAAAAAGCATGCACCACCCATAGTTATTCCATCAATGATTGCCGTATAGGGCTTCTTGTATCGCGATATTAAGTCCATTGTATTTGATGAATAGGTGACCGCGTCAAAAATATTCGGATTTTTCATAAGCTCCCGAAGATCTATTCCAGCACAAAATGCGCGTTCACCGGCACCTTGCATGATAATATGCTTCTTGTCAGATGTCTCTAAATCTTTCAACAGACTATAGATCTGTCTGAAAATAATCTAATTAGCATAATTCCGCATAATTATAAATACTCTATGCAAATAATGTAATTTACTTTGGCATATCTTGGGTGAATGTATTCATCTTTTCCGGACGATTAATCGTGATAATAGCTGCGTTATTTAATTCCTTTAGTTGGACGTGTTTCGATTGAAAGGCTTTTAAAATTCGCGAAAACATTTTTCTACGAACAAAAATACCAATAAAATGTTTTTAAAGATTTTACTTTATTTTAAGATATTCAATGGTTCTTACAACCTGATTCGATTAAATCGATTATTTAAAATATTAATTAATTTCACTATAACTTCGATTACTATTTGAAAACCTTTTAAGTTTTAATGAAGTAAAAAAAAAAATAACAAAAGTTCTCGTACTTATCGAGTCACTTTAGCGCATTTTTGTCCCAGCGATCAGTAATTAATTCCTGATTTACAAAACAAGATCCAGTAAGGTCCAAGTCTCTGCTCTGACCTAAAAACAAGATCCAATAGGATTCACGTCACTTCTAGACCTAAAAAACAAGATCCAGTAGAATCCAAGTCACTTCCAGATCTATAAAACAAGATTTTATGACGGTTTTCTGGGATTCAAATTCTAAAAATTTCAGTATTACAATTTTAAAAATTCTCCAGCATAAATTTGTTTACAATTTGTATGGAAATCAAAAATTCATTAATCCTAGTATTTATGCTATGATTTGTAACTTTTAAATGCCCGGCGCATCAATAACTTTTTGGAACTCATCTTCTAAAACCATTCCGAGCTCTCTACATTGTCTAGTTAAAAAGTTTTTACCGTCAGCCGACCGACCAACCGAACATTGTGTCTTATTAAGCTACCTTTTGAAAAAGAATTCAAAAATTAGGTTAAAAATTGTTTGTTGCCCGTCAATTCTTCGTCTTAACCATCGTCAAATTTATAAATGAACGTTAAATGATAAAGTTATAGAAAGAAAGATACTAGTCTTTAAATACGAGTTCTCGTTGGTCGTCAAGAGGTTTGAAAAACTGATCCATATATTCGTCCGTGACTTCATGTAATGCTTTGAATTTCCACTGTGGATTATTGTCACGATCAATTAATAAGGCACGAACACCTTCGCTGAAATCTCCTATGCCAGTAAAGTGATGGACAGCAACTCGATATTCCATTTTCAAGCAATCATCGAGTGACATTGATTTTCCAAGTGTTTGCCCCTTGTGGCAAAGTTTAAGACTGGTTGGAGAATTCTTATTCATTGAACGGAGTATTTCCATTGCCCAGTCACTTCCATTTAAATTCAGATTGTCTATAATTTCCTCAACTGTATCACCGTCAAAACACTTGTCGATTTCTTTAATTAATGTGTCTAATTCAGTATGTTTTGGCGGTTCCGATGTGAATTTCTTCAAAGTGCGTTCAATATCGTCTGTATTCTTAGACTTGACTAATTCATCTTCAAGTTCTGGAAGTCTTTCACTTTCAATGTAATAATCAGCTAGTCCAATTTTAATCATATCATATCCTTTGATACGTGGACTTGCTAATGCAATATAATATCCAATATTTCTCGGAACTCTTGAAAGGAAGTAACTCGATCCGTTATCTGTGACACCTCCAATTTTAGCCTCAGGCATCGCAAAATCAGTTTTTTCAGTCGCCACTCGATATTTTTTAGCAGCAACGGTTAAAATGGAAGCAGAACCATAGCATACTCCATTCATTAGTGGAATAAAAGGAACTTTATAGTTATGGACTAACCGGAAGAGATTTAATGTATGTTGAAAGTAGTCTTTTGGTTGATCAAGAGAAGTAAATTTTATGATCTCTTTAATATCACCTCCTGATGAGAAGATCTTATCGTTTCCTTTAAATATTACGAGATTATTTCGATGTTGTAGTTCATTGAGTAGTACGTAAAGATGTCTGGAATTTAACAAATGCCGGTATATATTTACTGGATCATTTCTTCCCAAAAATATTGAATTACTTACTCGAAAGTGTCTCGATTGATAGCATTCAATGCCTTTGGTCGGTAAAGTTGAAGAACTCCGCAGTTGTTCCTTTCATTATGAACAAAATAAGGATCGGCCTTTGAGCAGACATTTCTTCCCAACAACATTAAATTTTTATTAAATTTACTGAACAACATTTTGCCACGTTTAGTCAGACTATTAGTGAATAAGGTATTACATATAGTTATTGTCAAAATAAGCTATGTAAGCACTAATTAACTCCTTTATTTTTATTTATATTCACACCGTTTTCACGTGTGAATGTATTGAATTTGTTCAGATTTGAAAACCAGTTTTTTGGATTTTTCAGCCAAACTAAGCATAATGGAAAGTTCAGTTCTATCACAAAAAGTTTGTGCCTGGAATTCCTCACCATAATCAAAAAACAGATTTGAAATTGGTTGAGGCATTGCTGAGAAAATCGAAAAATTCGATTTCTGTAAGCAAGCAAACAAACAAGCAAACAAACAAGCAAACAAACAAGCAAACAAACAAGTTAATCAGCAAGAAATCTCAATAACGAGACATCGTAGAGACTTCTAGTTTTTTGCAATCGATCCGTATTACTCTATAGAAGAGCTGATTAGTTTTTGAGCATGGCAGGAACAGCCGTTGCTTCAAAAAAAGCAAAAAACTTTCGTTTTCATACAAAATTTCAAAATCAATGTTTTCTATGATTTTTTGAAACTTTGAACATTGAAACATTGAACATGTGCCAAGCGAAGCTTTGCCTGCCCGCTGGAGCCTGATTCCTCAAACATTCGCCAAGCGAAGCTTGGCCTACCCGCTGGAGCTTGATCCCTCAAACATTTGCCAAGCGAAGCTTGGCCTACCCGCTGGAGCCTGATCCCTCAAACATTTGCCAAGCGAAGCTTGGCCTCCGCGCTGGAGCCTGATCCCTCAAACATGTGCCAAGCGAAGCTTGGCCTACGCGCTGGAGCCTGATCCCTCAAACATTTGCCAAGCGAAGCTTGGCCTACCCGCTGGAGCCTGATCCCTCAAACATTTGCCAAGCGAAGCTTGGCCTACGCGCTGGAGCCTGATCCCTCAAACATTTGCCAAGCGAAGCTTGGCCTACGCGCTGGAGCCTGATCCCTCAAACATTTGCCAAGCGAAGCTTGGCCTACGCGCTGGAGCCTGATCCTCAAACATTTGCCAAGCGAAACTTGGCCTACCCGCTGGAGCTTGATCCCTCAAACATTTGCCAAGCGAAGCTTGGCCTACGCGCTGGAGCCTGATCCCTCAAACATTTGCCAAGCGAAGCTTGGCCTACGCGCTGGAGCCTGATCCCTCAAACATTTGCCAAGCGAAGCTTGGCCTACCCGCTGGAGCTTGATCCCTCAAACATTTGCCAAGCGAAGCTTGGCCTACCCGCTGGAGCCTGATCCCTCAAACATGTACCAAGCGAAGCTTGGCCTACCCGCTGGAGCCTGATCCCTCAAACATTTGCCAAGCGAAGCTTGGCCTACCCGCTGGAGCCTGATTCCTCAAACATGTGCCAAGCGAAGCTTGGCCTACCCGCTTGAGCCTGATCCCTCAAACATTTGCCAAGCGAAGCTTGGCCTACCCGCTGGAGCCTGATCCCTCAAACATTTGCCAAGCGAAGCTTGGCCTTCCCGCTGGAGCTTGACCCCTCAAACATTTGCCAAGCGAAGCTTGGCCTACCCGCTGGAGCCTGATCCCTCAAACATGTGCCAAGCGAAGCTTGGCCTACCCGCTGGAGCCTGATCCCTCAAACATGTGCCAAGCGAAGCTTGGCCTACCTGCTGGAGCCTGATCCCTCAAACATTTGCCAAGCGAAGCTTGGCCTACGCGCTGGAGCCTGATCCCTCAAACATTTGCCAAGCGAAGCTTGGCCTACGCGCTGGAGCCTGATCCCTCAAACATTTGCCAAGCGAAGCTTGGCCTACGCGCTGGAGCCTGATCCCTCAAACATTTGCCAAGCGAAGCTTGGCCTACCCGCTGGAGCTTGATCCCTCAAACATTTGCCAAGCGAAGCTTGGCCTACGCGCTGGAGCCTGATCCCTCAAACATTTGCCAAGCGAAGCTTGGCCTACGCGCTGGAGCCTGATCCCTCAAACATTTGCCAAGCGAAGCTTGGCCTACCCGCTGGAGCTTGATCCCTCAAACATTTGCCAAGCGAAGCTTGGCCTACCCGCTGGAGCCTGATCCCTCAAACATGTACCAAGCGAAGCTTGGCCTACCCGCTGGAGCCTGATCACTCAAACATTTGCCATGCGAAGCTTGGCCTACCCGCTGGAGCCTGATTCCTCAAAAATGTGCCAAGCGAAGCTTGGCCTACCCGCTTGAGACTGATCCCTCAAACATTTGCCAAGCGAAGCTTGGCCTACCCGCTGGAGCCTGATCCCTCAAACATTTGCCAAGCGAAGCTTGGCCTACCCGCTGGAGCTTGACCCCTCAAACATTTGCCAAGCGAAGCTTGGCCTACCCGCTGGAGCCTGATCCCTCAAACATGTGCCAAGCGAAGCTTGGCCTACCTGCTGGAGCCTGATCCCTCAAACATGTGCCAAGCGAAGCTTGGCCTACCCGCTGGAGCCTGATCCTCAAACATGTGCCAAGCGAAGCTTGGCCTACCCGCTGGAGCCTGATCCCTCAAACATGTGCCAAGCGAAGCTTGGCCTACCCGCTGGAGCCTGATCCCTCAAACATTTGCCAAGCGAAGCTTGGCCTACCCGCGAGACTTTTTTGTTAATGAAATTATTTTTACTTAAATGCAGGGGGAATGAGTGACCACTGCGCTGTGAACTTTCAAATTAAGACATCAAAAGTTTACTGAACTAATAACACAGTTTTCAGTTAGCACTTACATTACGCAATTCAGAAACCAAAACATCAAAATTAAACAGTCTGGCGAATTGCAAAACATTGCAACAAAGACTCAGAACCAAGGCCACCATTGATTAATGCAGATAAGTGCAATTCAGATAAGATAAGAAAAAAAGTTGACTGAACTGATATCACGGTTTAGAATTAACACTTACAAATATAAAACCATCAAATTAAACAGTCTAGCAGATTGCAAAACATTGCAAGAAAAGTTCAAAATCAATGGCAATGTTGATTAATGCAGATTAAACGTTCAACACTAATAATGCAAAAGACAGGGTTTTCAGTGAATATTTTCGTAAAGCCAACGAAAATGCATTTGATTAAAACAACATTGAACATATCCAGGAAGTAGACAACACAGTAAAGGAAGCATTGGAAGAAGGAAATAGTGACAGCCTTGAACTTACAAATGTAGAGGAAATCTCACAAAAGAAAACTGAAAAATCTTAAAGAATCAGCACAAGATCATGTCAACAACATAATCCTCAAAAATCATCCACCAAAAAGGAACCTTCTTGAATACTTGAAGCTCATCATCAATACGTGTCTCAAACTTAACTATTTTCCAAAAATTTGGAAATAAATATAGTAATCCCGATTCCAAAACCTGGCAAACTAGCCAAATGAAGTGAGTAGCTATAGGTCAATGTGCATGCTTCGTTCCATAAACAAAAAATTGCTTTCGCTCACGATGATCAACCTACTCTTCAAAGAAATCAGCAAAGGAAAACATAAGCAGGAAGTAATCAAGAGGCATGAAAAAAATCCATAAAAAAAATTTAAATGGATGCATTTGGATGTGCATTCAGAACAATAGAAACTGCAGGCCGAAAATATCGCATTCTTCTTAGATGAAACTGCATTGTATCATTCTGCAGAAAACTCTGCCGGATATTGTAACACCTCTACTACACACTGGATGAAAAATACAACAAAACAAGAACAAATGAAAAATAAATCTCAAAAAACAGAAAATTCAAGCCATATTCATCACAAAAAGGTGCTTTAGGCAACATTAAATGGGGAACCGAAGCTAAATATCTGGGAATGGTAATCGAAAAGAGAGTTACATTGAAGCGGCATGTGGTATATGCCACCAACAGAGCTCACATTGCACTGAGACTACTTTTTCCCTTCATCAGTAAGAACTCACATCACGACGCTCGAAACACACTTCTCATTTACAAGCTAGCCATGAGACCCATATTCACAGCTATCCAACTCATCTTCATAAACTTTAAAACAAATTCTTGCGAATTATGTTCAACAAAACAGGATATATAAGAATATCGGATCGACATACAGAAGCAAAAACACTCTCCAATGATGACTACGTCGGAAAGTTGCAAGCAAATTTCAACTCCATATAAAATTTTTTTTCTTCACAAAAATAAATTTTTTTTAAATTTAAGTAGGATTTTCTAGTAGTAGGACTTGCGTAATTTTATGACAAAAATTCTTAATTTGGCCAATAAATTTTTAATTAAATCACTATATACATGCAGTTATACAAAAAAATTTCCCAAAAAAAAACTATTACTATCATAATTTTCTATTGTTTTCCGTGTTAAATTCGAATGATAGTGTTAGTAATTTTTAAGAAATTGACAGTTGAATTTTTTTGTATGACTGCATGTGAATATTAAATGAAATGAAATACACTTTTGGTGATGCTACTTTGTCGAATGAAACTTGTTTAATGAATTAAAGTTTTTTGCAACTCATTCTCTTCATCGTTTTGAGAGTGAGATAGAAATTGCACATAGGGGAACAAATCCTGAAAATTAAGCAAAAATTTCAAATAAATAATGTTCGTTAAATCGGTTCGTTTTGATTTTTTTTTATTAATTCAAAATATCAATATAATTAATATCGCTGAGGTACATTTCATAAATGCCGTTTTACAATAATCACAACTATAGATTTAAGTATGCATGTTAAAATTTAAGAATTTTTAGAACTGTTTTACAGTTTTCTCTCTAAGAGATATAATCGTAAATAGAGATGTTAATCCCAAATAATTTCTACAGACCCAAATAGAACAAGAGCAATTGAGATCTAGAAGCTTCGCTAATGATTGCTTTACGAGTGAGGTCGCCCGAGACCACTGTCCTCAATAGACCTATAGTTTGTTACAACATATTCTGTTTTACAGAATAGACAAATGCCACATATTTCATGTGTGCACATGGGAAAAATGTGTGGATATGTGTGGATATTCACACATTTTTACATGTGAATTATTTTCAAAACTGCTTTTAACAACCCTGGTTTATAGTGTGATCAGAACCACTCTTTGATGACGCTATTATCAGCTTAATGTCTCTAGTTCACAAATTGAGGCTGTGAGCTGTGTTTCCACTACATATGATTCGAAAAAGGACACGTGAAAAATTTCCAATGCCGAGTCTCGAACCAATGATCGCTGGATCGGTGTTACAATAATTCTGTTCCAAAAAACTGAACTATTCTACCACCGAGCCACTTCGACTCACCCAAATAGTGAACTAAAAACTACTATGATTAATTCAAACAGTATAACTGCTCCTAAAAATAATGTTTTTTAGAACCATTTGATACTAAAACATATTTCTACATCTTTAGATTTATTTTAGACAGACTGCAGTCAGATATTTTTCTACTGTTTGGGTTAGTAGAAATGATTTGGGATTGACATCTCTATCCGAAAAGATAATGCAAATATTAATCTTGTTTCTATATTAATATATTTATAAATAGTACGGGATGGGAGCTATTGTATTATGTCGTCATAAATATTTTTTATGAGATATTTACTCTTTATAATAAGTTATTGTTTAAAAGGTCATCAAATTAAGTATTAGTGAGTAAGAGGTTATCAAATTAAAAAAGTATTACTGAATATTACTGATAATGTCAAACATTTTTAGAATTTGGACAAAGGATGTTGAAAATTTTGGTACAAATGAACTGATACTTATAGTTATGAAGTAGATTTGTTTCATAAATGCAATATTTTTAAATATTTTGGATCAGCTGGTCTACAACTTTGACTTTTCGAAATCACTATCAAATTTAAGTTCAAATTCTTCAGGAATTGACGTAAAAATTTTATCAACATCTTCGTCCTTAATATCATGTAAGACTTTTGGGTTCCATTTTGGTTTCAGGTCTTTATCAATGATCAGTGCACGAACACCTTCTCTAAAGTCTTGAGGGAAATGATTCATAATATTATAAGTTATGATCATATCAAGCTTCAAGCATTCTTTAAGTGACAATTTACTTCCTACATTCAATAATCTATGACAAATTTTCATGCTCATCGGTGACATTCTATTGAGACTTCTGATTGTCTGGAGTGCCCATTCACTTCCATCCAAACCTAAATTATCATAAATTTCTTCAACAGAATCGCCATCAAAACATTTATCAATTCTCGGCATTACTTCGTCAAGTTCACTGTCTGTACAAACTGGAACTGTCGAATAGTTTGCAATTGTTTTACCAACTTCATAATCATCCTTACAACTGACCAAAGCTTTCTTAAAATCTTCCATTCTCTTACTCTCAATAAAATGTGAAGCAAGGCCGAATTTCTTTACATCATATCCATATAAACGCGCGCCGGCTAATGCAACATAATACCCAAGATTATATTTTAATCTCGGCAAGAAGAAACACGAGCCTGCGTTTGTGAAAAATCCAATTTCTGTCTCTGGCATCGCAAATACCGTTCGTTCTGTTGCAATTCTATATTTTGATGTCATTGAAAAGAAGCATGCACCACCCATAGTTATACCATCAAGGATTGCCGTATAGGGCTTCTTGTATTGCGATATTAAGTCCATTGCATTTGATGCATAGTGACTTGGATCAGAAATATTCGGATTTTTCATAAGCTCTCGAAGATCTATTCCAGCACAAAATGCGCGTTCACCGGCGCCTTCAATGATTACGTGCTTCTTGTCAGATGTCTCCAAATCTTTTAACAGACTATAAATATCTCTGAAATGAATCTAATTAGCATAATAATAAATAGTCTAGACAAAAACTGGATTTACTTTGGCATATCTGGGGTAAATGTATTCATCTTTTCCGGACGATTAATCGTGATAATAGCTGCATTTTTTAATTCCTTTAATTGGACGTGTTTCGATTGAAAGGTATTTAGAATACGAGGAAACATTTTTCTACGAACAAAAATACCAATAAAATGTTTTTAAGTATTTTGCTTTATTTTAAGATATTCAATGGTTCTTACAACCTGATTCGATTAAATCGATTCTTTAAAATATTGATTAGACTCACTTCAGCTTCGATCACTATTCGAAAAGCTTCTAAATATTAATAAAGTAAAAAAATTTTTTTGCTGCCGGTCAACTCTTCGTCTCAATACTTTTTATGCTCAAATTTATAAATGAACGTTACGTGGTGATAATGTTATAGTAGATAAAGGATTGTAAATGCGACACAATAATTCAAACGGTTTTCTAGTCTTTAAATACGAGTTCTTGCTTATCGTCAAGTGGTTTGAAAAATTCATCAACATATTCGTCCGTGACTTCATGTAATGCCTTGAATTCCCACTGTGGATTATTGTCACGATCAATTAATAAGGCACGAACGCCTTCGCTGAAATCTCCTTTACCAGTAAAGTGATGGACAGCAAGTCGATATTCCATTTTCAAGCAATCATCGAGTGACATTGACTTTCCAAGTGTCAGTTCCTTATGACAGACCTTAAGACTGGTCGGAGAATTCTTATTCATTGAACGGACTATATCCATTGCCCAGTCACTTCCGTCTAAATTCAGATTGTCTACAATTTCCTCAACTGTATCACCGTCAAAACACTTGTCGATTTCTTTAATTAATGTGTCTAATTCAGTATGTTTCGGCGGTTCCGATGTGAATTTCTTCAAAGTACGTTCAATATCGTCTGTATTCTTAGACTTGACTAATTCATCTTCAAGTTCTGGAAGTCTTTCACTTTCAATGTAATAATCAGCTAGTCCAATTTTGTTCATATCATATCCTTTGATACGTGGACAAGCTAATGCAATGTAATATCCAATATTTCTCGGAACTCTTGAAAGGAAGTAACTCGATCCGTTATCTGTGACATATCCAATCTTAGCCTCAGGCATCGCAAAATCAGTTTTTTCAGTCGCTACTCGATATTTCTTAGCAGCAACGGTTAAATTGGAAGCAGCACCAAAGCATACTCCATTCATAAGTGGAATGAAAGGAACTTTATAGTTATGGACTAGCCGGAAGAGATTTAATGGATGTTGATAGTAGTCTTTTGCTTGATCAATGGAAGTAAATTTTATGAGCTCTTTAATATCACCTCCTGATGAGAAGATCTTTTCGTTTCCTTTAAATATAACGAGATTATTTCGATGTTGTAGTTCATTGAGTAGTACGTAAAGATGCCTGGAATTTAAAAAATGCCGGCATATATTTACTGGATGATTTTTTCTCAAAAATATTGAATAACTTACTCGAAAGTGTCTCGATTGATAGCATTCAATGCCTTTGGTCGGTAAAGTTGAAGAACTCCGCAGTTGTTCCTTTCATTATGAACAAAATAAGGATCGGCTTTTGAGCAGACATTTCTTCCCAACAAAATTAACTTTTTGTTAAATTTACTGAACAACATTTTGCCACGTTTAGTCAGACTATTAGTGAATAAGGTATTACATATAGCTGTTGTCAAAACAAGTTATGTAAGTACTAATTTACTCCTTTATTTTTATTTTGTTTATGAAATTATTTTTTCACGAAAACAAATATTTTTATCATTTAAGTAAGAAAGTCACGTGCAAAATCGTTTGTATTGTTTTTGGTAATTAATTATTTTTTTTTTTCAGCAAGCTTTGTTTAAGCATTTATAATTTGTTTTCGGATCAGTTTATCTTTAATTTAGGTATCTATATAATTATAAAATTGACTGAAAATTACTTTCGATAGACAGTCTTCGAGTCAGACAGACTTAGACAATTGCGCAAAACAATAATTTGTCAAAAATTCAGCTAAAAACAATAACCGGGTTGTAAATTGACGTCATTTTAAAGAAAAATAATGTTATTTGAAATGGGTGCATAATAAATTAGTAATCATTGAAAATTTCTTAATTTCATGACAAAAATTGCGCAAATAATTTAAAAGCCAAAATTAAAAACAGAAATTAACGGTCAAAATAAATTCAAAAAACGTACAACCTGTTCAAAAAAGTTAGAATACGTATTCACGTTATATCAAATGACTTAAGCGCATTTTTGACACATTATTTGAATAGTATATTATGATAAATTTTACAATTGACGTGAAGATTACATTGCTTATCAATTGATACAAATGAAGAAATTCTAGTATTAATTTTAATTTTTTTAAATTTTTAGTTGGATAGGAATTTAACCGTTTTCAAAAATTCAAATTTCATGTTGTTTCGCAAAAATGTGGTGAAAACGAGTGAGTGGTTAATTATAATTGGATTGCAGAAAACTTAAAATTAGTAAATTCTTGAATTAACCAAGCAATGGGACAAAGCGCATAGCAAAGTTCCCATTTGTAGACAAGTTTCTAAAAATGCGCAAAAAATGATTGTTTTTGTGAGTTAGTTGTAAGCCCATTTTGCAAAAGAAGCACAGAATTTAATTGTATATTTTTTCACAAATTTTAATGTTTTTTAATTAATTATATTCACTGGAACTCGATAAACGTGTTAAGCGGCATAATAATGATAGCATGTGTATTTTAGTGTTGAGAAAAATGTGAAAAATTCAATAGAAAATTGATAATAAAAAAATACATGCAAAGTACGTCCAAAAGAAAGGAAGAAAAATTGTGTTAATTAAAGAAATAAGTATAAATTGTGAAAAATAGCAGATTCTGTGAAGAATTATTGCACTGGATTAAAGCAATAGGCAGCTGAAATGGATGCAAAAGGAACGGGAGGTGAGTAATCGAAGAAATTTTACTTCCAAATCAAAGAGTTATGACTCATTTACTTGAATATATTTTTCCTCTTTTCTATGTGTGACATTCTTTCGAGGAACTAAATAAAATACATCCTAACATCTTTATTGTTGTGCATCTTGATACTATTACTTTCATACTTGTTGAAAAATGTCAATTAGATCTGTTAATTTACAGAAATGCTTGCGTAATATGCTTAATAACAATTAGACAAATTCTATCATAAAACCTTATCTAAATTAAAAGGTCAGATGAGTCTTTGAGGAATAATATAGAAAACAATACCTATAAAGTTCCATATAAAGCAGTTATTATCGTTTTATTTCGAGAGCAATCACTTTAATTTAATTTTTACCGGTACAATAGTACAATTCTCATGCTTAATCTGATAACATACAAATCGTACACAGAATAAAAAGTTACTCATCAACATTCATCAAGTCAATAACGGTAAATTAATGTCTTGTCTGGGATATGCGGAATCTCGCGTAAAAGAAAGTCTGAAAATCAATTTTTATTCCTAACTAATTTAGTTACGGTTTTTATGACTACTCTTTCCACTTATGTCACCCATAATGCTGATAAAAAAGCTGATATCTAGAGGCATAAACAATTGATAACAGCAACTGCTATCAACTTACTCAGACCAAGTTGGCTTGATATTTTTAACATATTTAATTTAAGAATGAGTTTAAGTAATTACTTTGACTGACTCAATATCCTTAAAGACCATTTTTATTTTGAAAAGTGACTGAATCATGATGATTTTGAGGAATTGTCGTCCTTGAAGCAAACCCAACTAGATTTCACCATTTTTACTGATTAACAAAGTCACTAATTAATGCGCTTATGTCATCTACCTTTCTGTGATTCACATATTGTACCATACGGTATCAGTAAGCATTGTTAATATAAATAGATATATGAACTAAGTGATTTTCATTTTCTTCATCCTTTACTGATAAATGAAATTGAATGTAAATAATTAAGTGAAAATTACGAGTTGTTTTTTTTTCTTTATCAGCTGAGTTTATAAGTCATGCTTTTCCCCATGAGTGTCATAAATTTTAATTGAACTTGATTAGTTTCAATTTCTCTTTTTTTTTCCTTCCCATTCTTGCAAGTTACATGCTTACTACTTTGTTTGTTCAATTGCATACATACTATATTTAAAGTTAAAGAAGAGAGTCAAGAAATTAAAGTAATGAAAAACTTTCAATATTACAATCGGTGCTTACTCTAAAGCCACATACATGTGTGTGAAAACGTTGCAATACTTGCTTGATTGGAATAGAAAACCAGTTTTTTTGTATTCATTCGCTAAATGGTAAATAAGAAGAGAATTAACACAAACATTGCCGTGTGCGACGTAGTATGCCTTTAAGCTTCAATATATGTCCCATTCGCATTTTTATTGTTATTTTTTATTCCTTTTATGCGATCTCATTGTTGCTTTTTTTACTGGAAGATTACAAACCTTCCAGATTATGCCAATAACCTAAACATGCCGTGCTTCAAAATACTTGAAAGTGCTCGTGTGCTTGACCTATTTTCTTAGTTGTAGATTTATTTTGGACATGGCGAGAGACAGAGAAAAACTAAAATTAAATTGCGACAACCGCTTTCATGAAAATAGGACACAGCGACATAATGACTTAATACACGACATCATAGAATGCTTTTAATTGGATTGATTCTATTAATCTTATAGTTAGAATTTTTTTCCGTAATACTTCCTACTACTCACCACATACGATGTATACCGAGTCAATAGATATTATCTATTAACGTTATTTGACTGCGGGTATTCTAACTGCCTCAGGAATAACAGTCAATTTGTGTAATTTTGTAAAATATACAAAGTAGAAATCATGACTTAGAATAATGACGGCCGTGCATTGAAATTAAAACTTCTTAAATTTCAACAAATGTTTACACAATAATTTTTTTTTAGAAGCGGCAGAATGTAAACTGTTAAAAACCTTTAAGAATATTAATTCTATCTGTGATTCACACATCTTTTCTTTGTGTTGACTCATCAATCTGGATAAATGCCAAAAATCAACATTCTTCCTTTTAGAATCTTTTTATTTTTATGAATAAGCTTGCAATGTTTACATGCTAAAAAGTTAGTTCGAAGTGTCGATGCGCAGTTTTACTGAATTATGTGATAATTATTAACGGTTTCTTGAAATTTGTAATTAACGGTTTTTGGAAATTCAAATGCTTTCAAGTTCAAAAAAAATCCAATCGGTTATTAAAGTTCAAAAAGATTTAAAAATGGAATCTAACGTATTTTAGTCAAAATAAAGAATTAAGAATTGAATTCTAAATAGTAATTTAACAATGAAAATAACAGTTCAATGAAACATTAAGAAAACAATCCAAACTGCCCATTCTTTCCGCAAATCCAATTATTCCAATTTAAGCACAGAATAAATCTTTTCTTCCCCTTAAACGACACGTGATGAAGTCATCACAAGAAAAAATAATGAAAAGAAATCGCAAGTTGTTGTTCTATGATGTCACTCGATTTTATGATCATCACTCATTTATTTGCTTATTTAAATTATATTGTTTCTGATGAATTGTTGGCGTATTCTTTTAATTTTTATTAAACATTTTTACTTAAATGCTTGTATCAATCAACTCAATTGGATAATCACGACAAGCATAAATTAATTTATTTTTTTATTTTTAACAGTCACAACAAAAGAGTCATGAATTTATGCTTTTTGATTTTTAATGAGACTTAATGGCGTTCAACGGCGTCGATTATAAGACTTAAGAAACGCCCAAAAGAATGTGAGGAAAAGCGTGTGATTCACGCAACATTTATTGTATTTTAATTAATAATTAGTACGATTTAACTGCAGCGGAAGAGGATTTATGTATTCTAGACTTTTAGCCTTGCCTACTTATCAACTTTATTACTTTTTATCGTCGTGTGTTGTATGCGAGATAACAGTACAAAGGAATTTGTACAAACACAGACTGTTTTATGAGTAAAAGAATTTTTTTCGTTCAATATTAATTTAGTTTTTCAAGTGCGAAATATTAAATTTGATATGCTGGCTATGAGGCAGTGTTGCTATCTAACTATTTGCTCGATAAGACATGTCTTTTATCATCTTGAGTGCCTGATCATCTAAACACAGAAAAATGACTTTGGATTCTGTCAAATATGCTCGGCATCAAATATGAATCTAGCAAGCCTCAGGCATCTAAATTAACAGCACTGCTATATACAAATATGAAAAACATTCCAAGAGCTTAGAATCTCTAATTTCAAGTTGTCAATTTAAAGAGGATTGTAGGCTAAATTCTCAAATGACTGAATATCTAAATCACGATCAGCATGTCAAGTTAGCAACATGTCAATATTTTAACTGTTTAGCTTTCTTATTGAAATTTCATCATTTATTACGTTCATTGAGATTTGACAAAAATGAAAGGTTGGCAAATGTTATCACAATAGCTTAAAATAAAATTAATGGGAAATAAAATGTTATCAAGCAATTCTAGTTAATGGAAATGGTGAAATCAATCTTTTGAATGAATTACTACTAAATCGGCATGAAATCTTAGCTTAACTAAATAATAATAATATTATTCATTATGCTGGAAAATTATGCGCTTGAGCATTTTTTATATTATCAGCATGACCTTCTACGCACCATAATGTGAATATCTGCAGTTGTTGTCATCCTCATATAGTCGTTCGTGTTTCTAATATAAATAATGATTTTCCATACTGTTTTTCAGTCATAAATTTATGATAAAATAAAACATTGTTGTATAGTATTATGGGAAATGGAAAATATGTTATCAATGAAGTACTTTCGGAAGTTGATTAATGAAGTTGTAGGATGATGATTTGATAAAAATCCGTTGAATAAGTTGGTTGGTTAAATTACTGGTAGAAGGAATCAATTGCGATCCTTGACCTTCCTGAGATGTCTACTAAGGCTGGTCTCTGTTTGCCAACTACCAATAATGTTGGACTTTAGAAGCTGTACTCAAATTCCACTAGAACTTGATATGAAGTCGAGTCTATTTAAATTGACTTTTCCATACAAAATCCGACTCAACTTAGAAGTGTATGCACAGATATCAATCCCGATTTCTGTAGTTTTGCTAAATAGCTTGATGCCTGACTTGATGTCATAAGTGGACAATCCCAAAACCTCAAACAAATTAAGCACAAGAACTGCGCCTAAATCCATCAACCTTGATAACTCATGCCAATCTCTCTTGAATTACTCAACAACAAACATGTTTTGTACCATAATGAGAATTAGAGCTAAATAGCTGCTAATTTATAAGTTTTCAAGATCTTATACTTAATACTCATTTCATCGACCGAACGCAGTCAAAATAAATGTTTGTTCAAGTATTGAGAAACAAAATTTTTTAATAATTTATATTTTTCTCATAATTATAATTAGCAATATTGTTACTATTCCGTATGCAAATTTATTAGTATTTATAGAATGAATGTATGGCAACACCTCCAGCATGTCTAAAACTAATGAAGTAAAAATTATTCATTAATATTATGTCTAAATTTATCTACAATTTATTTATTGAATCTTGATAGGTAGAAACAAAGTGACCTTTAGGAAACTTTAGAGCTTTAAATGGCAAAAAAGATCCATAGATCTTATTACTTCGTTTTGCTTCATGTTCATTTATGTCTTGTTGAATAAGCTTGCATCGACATTTTAAGTTAACTCACGTTGTGAATAACACAAACTTATTTAGCCGAGACTGTTTGATTGAAGTGATGAGGAATTTGACATAATTATTTGTTACCTGTTTATCAACTATAAATGTTGATGCCTTTATTCTATTTGACGTAAGCTTGACAACTATTGCTTCACTTACTACATTTTAGTTGTGTCTCAAATATTGGGATATTTTTTGTGGTGAAAAATAATTATTAATGATGTTCCATTAGTCAATTCTTGTTAAGCATTGAAGATATCGTTTTTTTGGCATTTCCGGCAGAACATCTGAAAGCTTCTTTTGTTACTGCTTCTTGCATGTTTGTGTTGTATTTGGAATAATAAGCAACTTTGGCTTTTAACACACTTTTTAGCGCATTTTTGAAATTTTTTTCAAAAAGGTAGCTTAATAAGACACAATGTTCGGTCGTTCGTTCGTTCGGCTGTCATTAAAAACTTTTTATCTAGACATCGCAGAGAGCTCGGAATGGTTTTAAAAGATCAGTTCCATAAAGTTATTGGCGCCCCGGGCATTTAAAAGTTTCAAATCAAAGCATAAATACTATAATTAACAATTTTTCATTTTCATATACAACAACAACACGTTTTTTCATTGTTTTACAGTGTTTTTCAATGTTTGTCGATGTTTTTACAGTGTTTACTGAACAATGTTCTTAAATTTGTGGAAGTTTTGAACTGGATCTTACTGGATCTTGGTTTTAGGCCTGGAAGTGAACTGGATCTTACTGGATCTTGGTTTTTAGGTCTGGAAGTGAACTGGATCTTACTGGATCTTGGTTTTTTAGGTCTGGAATTAAACTGGATCTTGTGTTTTTGGTCTGTAAGTGAACTGAATCTTACTGGATCTTGGTTTTAGCTTTGGAAGTGACCTGGATCTTACTGGATCTTGGTTTTTAGGTCTGGAAGTTACCTGGATCTTGTGTTTTAGGTCTGGAAGTAACCTGGATCTAGGTTTTTAGGTCTAGACGTGACCACGATCTTCCTGGATCTCATTTTTGTGGGTCTGGAAGTGACTTATTAATCAATTACTGATCGCTGGGACAAAATGCGCTTAAGTCCCTCGATCAATAACACGAGGACTTCTGTACTTTTTGTTTAGTTATTCGATATTTTTAGTATGTTGTGGTTGTCAGGGATAATGGATGTTGGCTTACAGATGCTTATATTGGGTCGTTCACTTACATGTACGTTCAAGGGGTGATGGGGGACTCTAGTTGGATTTGGGTCTCTAATTGGATTCGGGTTCTAGTTGAATTCGGTTCCTTTTTCGGTATTCAAGTCACACCAACTCGGTTAGTGTGATTCGCGACTCACAAATTGTGGATAGGTACGTTGCATTGATATACCCTGGGTCATGCAGCGTGCAGGGTTGGGGAAAGTAAAACGTCCATTGGAACAAAAACAGTCATCACGACAAATCATCGTCTTCAATAATGCAACAAAACATCAACATCATATAGTGTTCATCGCATCCAAATCTAAAATTAAGTTGAAAAAGCCTGTAACTTGGTCTTTTAAAATTGAATTGTTCAAAATCGATTGAATAGGGTCCAAACTTCAACAACTCTAACTTATTTCTTACTTATACTTATTTCGCTGGATGCACAGATCAATTGTGATCCATTGTCTCTATCATATGTCGCCTAAAACTGTCTCTTTGTCTGGCTACCGTTTTCCATCAACTCTCACAGTAATCTTTTATTGAAGCACAGCTCGTAAAACATGAAGTATTTATAATAACTTATAAATAGAGACAGATAAATTTCGCATCTATTTTTTGTAAATTTCGCATTTATTTTTTTTTTGAAAATTAAAAATTTCGCTGAAATTTCGCATCAATTAAAAAAATGAATTTTATTAAATATTTTGGCAGAAAAAATACATTTAAAGAAATTACAAATCATTATAGCATAAAATTGTTGTAATTTCATTTAAGTAGAATTTCAAATTTTTTTAATTTTCGCGCATAAAATATTATATATTTTGAATCTCAAAAAACTGTTACTGAAATTCTTGCAGGAAATTTTTTTTGAAAAATTTTTGTGAGATAGAATTGAATTTTCGTAACAGAAATCATTAAAATTGGGCCCTGAAGTTACATATTCAATTAATTTACTTAGAAATTTGATATTCATTAAAAATTTCCAAAATTTCGGAATTTCGCATTTGTTTAAAATTTTGTAAATTTCGCATCTATCGCCAAAAAATGCGAATTTTCGCAACAATTCGCGGAAATTTCGTAAATACGAAATTTATCTGTCTCTACTTATAAATATTAACAATTACAAATTGGTCCATTAAATATTAATAGAAATTGACATTAAAGTTTGACAGTTTATGGAACAAGCCTGTCTATATACAATTAAATTTCAAATCTATAAATTATTTAAAGTGATTGTCGTGAAATATTTCTCTTAATTCATAGCCCTTCATCAAAAATGCCTTTGTCCCTCATCACTATTTATATCACAATCGATTCTATTGATTTTATTATTTTTCCTTTCACTCTATTTTAAATGAATGTTTTCCTGCTATTGTAATTTTTTTAATGAATTTTTATTCCACAACCATAATATAAATTTTATACACTGTCAAGTAAACAAATTATTAATAAAATAAAATAGCGTGCCTCAAAGCAAGAAAAGAAATGTCAAAGTTGCTATAAAAATTAGCAGTTTAATTTCTCTTCTTTCTCTTTCTCTAAGCCCATCGTGAATAACGGATTGTTCTGGCATTAAAACTTTTATTTATTTGTCAAACGGATTGATGGAATCTTTTATATACAGGCTACAAATATCGAGGAAGTCGATGGAGATGAATAAAAGTCTATCAAAATAAGGGTCATTAAATAGAAAATATCGAAAACTAAAAGATTAATTTAGTCAATCACAGTGATAATACCATTTATTAACACATCGATTTTCTATAACACAATTCATGTCGCAGCATATTGGTGCTCCATCAACTTAATACCATTGATTCGTTTGCATTATATCAAATCCTATTGAAATTTTGTTTATTTTTTTTTTCTCTCTCAAGTGTGCCGCAAGCGAATTTTTTTATAGACAACACAGCTCTCGGGCACCATAAATTCAATGTTTTTTATTCATCGACTTTGTCAAACAAATAAAGTTTGCCGATAGCTTATCACTCCAATTGTATGCAATGAATTTCTTAAGAGCAAAAAAAATTAAAATTGAAATTAAATGTATTCAGAAAGAAATAATATTAATCACTCCAAAACCGCCGCACCTTCCTATTCAAGAGAAAAAAAAGGCAATTTTGAAAGCAAGAATTATGGCAAAGAAAAATTGACAACGTAAGTGTTTTTTTTGCTTGCTTTGGCATTTGAACGAAATGAAAATTATTACGACATTATGGTTAGTCGAAATTATTTAGCGTAATTTTTGAATTGCAAATTAGGTTAGAATGTTCAGTTTGGGGTGTTTTGTGATTTGTTGGGATCAAAAGTTCATGGAAATTGCGAATTATGAGCGCGTAAGCAATTTCAAATATTATAAATTAAAGCTCAATTGGGAATTGGGAAAGAAGCCGAAGTTGAGGACAGAGTTGCAAAACAGGTGCTTGTGACAGGCAAAAACCGTACAAATTCTTGTTAACGTGTACAATTTTGCAGGAAAAACTATATAAATTATCAAGAATTTGTACGGTTTTTGCCTGTCACAGGCATCTGTTTTGCAACTCTGGTTGGGGATTAGGATTGCTGATGCTAGGGATTGGGAAAGCCGAAGTCTGATTCTGCAGCGGACCAAATGTCAAGAGTATGCCTTCTCGTGATATCCCCTGATACTAATTTATACACCATTGACTACATTGCTATGGGTTGGAATAAGTACGTTAAAGAATACAGTAAAAGCCTATCCAAAAACACTTCATCTCAAGGATGTTAACCTCTCAATCAGCCTAGATAGTAAGGTTTACGACTGATAATTTCCGAAATCAACTTGTACAAAGAAAGTTACAGAATTCAATTTAAAACTAATTGGATCTTTAATTAATATCATATGCAGAGATTTGGGGGAGGTTCGACCGTCTTTAATCATGCTGATATGCTGAGTTTCTCTAAAAATTAATCCTTTAGTTACATCTTACTTACTTCCTTGGCGAAGGAGCACGAGGTCCATTGTCGCATTTAGAGTTCGTCAAAAGCTGGATCTGTCTTCAGATAACTTCTGCCAAGTTTCTAATTCCCAGCACTTTTGATTTAGTTACATCACTTTCATAAATTTTCCATAAATCTCAACATATATGCGCCTATGGTCAATATTTTACGGTAACTTCTTAACATAATACTCTTACTTCTTTCAATTCATTTGTAAGCCTTTTACAGTGTTAAGCTCAATATGATTACGCTGTTGCATTTTTATGTGATTTGAACAGCAACAACAGACAAAAAGTACAACGCGCATAATAGAAAACAAATTATGTAAATTTAGTTCATTTTTATGATTTTGCTTTTCTTTCTGCTTCTTATTTTCCTTTTACATCACATTATGCATTCAGTGAATGTGACAATTTGATTGAATAATGCAATAAAGTGCATTGACGATGGCGGCAATGTGGTGATGAGAAATTTTGCAACATGCGCTTTTGAATTCGATAGGTATAATATAATAAACATATATAAATGAATGGATATGAAAAGTAAATTAGGTCAGCATTGTAATTGTGAACGGTTCAAAAAAACTTATGTCTACAAACTTTATAAACAATATTTTTGCGCTGCCAGAAAGAAATGGAATGTTTTTCGAGAAATTGTGATGTTTGTAAACACTATAAGTGAATCAGCTATAATGTGAAGGTTCTTTCTGTTTTTACATGATTTGCATATTGTTTTTCAAAAGCGCATTATGGCTCTCATCAAGTGTATTATTGAGGAATTTGTAGAATTTGCGTATAAATAAGTTATATGCATGCAAGATACCAAACGAATAGTAATAACTGCAAGGAGTGTTACGGTAAACCTGTGTATGAGTCATTTGGCATATGGTCATCAGTTTCAAGTCATAAATTTAAGATTTATTTGGATTGTGAAGTCATGAAGTGTTACATCGGCAATGGCTTTGACAAACGGCTTTTGTAGTTATGATACCCTAACAGATAAGGCATTGAGCATGCTCGCCTAAATGAGCGTGCTCATGAATATACTCAATCAATATAATTACCTTCAGCAACTATGTTCCTATGTGGAGCTTAGGTTACAAAAAAAAGCTTCCCAACTGACTCTGTTCAGTCCTGTCAATTAATACATGTCTAAACATGTTTAATTCTCTGAGTATATTCGTTATGCATGCTCTTTCTTTGTTCGGGACAAAGACAATCCAGAATTTCCAATTCTTTAATATTCAGACTTTTGACTCATTGCATAATTTGATTAGTATAATACGGTTTAATATTTAAATAGCAACTCTAATATGGTGACTATAAGATGTATTATCATGAATCATCCAAATGACAAAACTTAAACAACTCTAAAGATTAAGTCAATAACAAGCCAATGACTCAAATTCTTAATTTTAGAATAATTCTGCATCGTATCCTTCAAAAAGTCATAAGTCTTCCAAAAACTTTGAAAACAATCACTAAAGGATACGTAAAAATTTATAAACATGTCGATCAAATCCGATCCATAAATCTTGCAAACATTAATTTCATGTCTAGCTTGCAATAAAATTTCAAAAAGTCAATCGAGATAGCAAAATGAATTGTGAACGAAAGGTAGGCAATGTAGAGCAATTTGAAAGGCATATTTCATTGATAAAAAATCACTAATGACATGTGAAACAAAGGAATGATCTTTATTGAATTGAATGTCTAACACTATCTTCATCATCATAATGAGTCTTTCGAGTCTGCACCTATTTTAAGCACTTTACGTCTGACTTTACTGATACATATTGATATTTTTTTTCTCTTTTTTTCTCATCATTTATGGTACTTATTTACATTATTCACCCAATTCCGTTGCATAACATTGAAATTCTTGCGTTCATTAATGGATAATGTGTACATATGTGTGAATAAGACATTAAGTATGAAGAAGAAGCTTAGAAAATAAAACATACAGCAATCTTCTAGATTATATTACATTTCTTCCTTTGACTGTATAGGTGTTATGTTTTGTTGTTAATCAAGTTCTCAAGTTCTTTAACCTTTTACGGACTATACATACAGAAGAATATCAATAAACTCGAATGTTTTCATTCATTCAATGTTTTACATCTATTACAACGTTTTATTACAATGTTTTCATGCTCAACCACAATGTTTTTTATGAAAATTTTCTCATGAAACTCACTCAAATTTATTCAGTTTACTTCGTTCATCCGTTCCGACAAGTTCAAGATTAAGTAGAGATAAATATTTATTTTTTGTTGTTGTTTCATGCTAATATAGTGAAATTTTGCTTGCATGTGAATGATTTATTAAGAACAAATTTACAAAAAAATATAATTAAATGTGCCTTACTATTCTAAATTGGATTTGTTGAAATTTGATACCAAAAAAAGAACTGTATTTTCATCAGAATATTATACAATACATAAAGTGTAAGAAAAGATCAAGTATAATTCAATAACAAAAAAAAAAAAAAATGACAAGTAAAAGAAACCAAGTTGTTTTAAAAAAAAAAGAAACGAAACTGGTTTTCTTATGAAAGTCTAACGAAATAATAATATTAAAAAAAATTATTAATTTTAAGTATTGCTTCGAGTTGAGAAAAGGAAAATGAAGAAAAGATATTGAAAAAAAATAAGGTTTTAAAAACGTAAATTGGTGTAAAGAAATTATTAGAGATGTACAATTGAGTAGAAATTGAATATGGATTTACGCTCATGGTGTGTTTAATGGAAATTTAATAAGTAAATACAATTATGGAATTTATCTACATAATAATAATCATACGGACTGCATCAACTACTGTAACTTTTCATATTTTTTATCGACCGGATGGTCTGCTATGAATATTCAAAATAGCTGATAACACCACTCTGTGACCGTTCCACGCTTTATGCTTCACTGCCGTTATAATTAATGCAGATTTAATTGTAAAAACGCTCACAAATGCATCAACAAAAGAAAGAATAGTTTGTAATGGAATTAATGCTGCTTTGGCTTGGTGCTCTTTTTTTGCTACATAAATTGGTTGGCTGCTTCAATTGTTCATGAAGTGAATTCTAAAGTGAAAAAAAAAAAATGTTACAATCGAGAGAATTGTTCTAAAAAAGAAATGAAAAATTTTTTTGTGATTGTTCCATTGTTTGTTAACCAATTTCAATCATAATGGCACAGTTAATAGTGAAATGTACAATTCTTTATTTTCTCTTTGTCTCTTCGTTTTCTTCATTATGTATTTCTGTTATTAATTTTATTTTTTTGTGTGCTGCGGCATCATGTTCGCAATAACATAACCCGAGTGACACAGTATGACACGATGTACATTTTTGTTGTTGTAAAAATATTTGGGTCTGTGTTGTAAATGAATTGTTTACAGGATAATGAGAATGTTGTTTTTTCTCGCATTGACTATGCTGATGTCAGTTGCGGTTTCGTTCATGAGACTAGGCTTGAAATGATGAATGAATATTAATATTGATCAATAAGACATAGACTCTTCAAATAGACTTAAAAAGTACATTCTACGATACTTAAAGTTTGTCAAAATGACCATGAATGTTAGACATACGATCGTGTGAACATGAAACTTTGTACTGCACACGGAATTGTGGCACCTTGAATATTAATTATTAATAATAAATTCAATGAGTCACTGACCCAAAAATCAGAACTTTAAGTCGACTATACTCAAATTGACTTTTCCATATAAATTCCGACTCGACTAGACTCATGTCGACTTTTCCATGCAAAATCCGAGTTAATTTTGAGCTCTGCGTCTGGTCTGCGTCCAAAACTCTTGCATTTAAATCCAAAATCTCGAAAAAATTAAAGTCAAAGCTTAAAGTTACCACCAATAAAAATTGACCATGCATTACTCGGTAAACATTCAAAAATATAAACGAGACACAGAGAGAAGTGTCATGCCATTAGAGAGCCAAAGAGATGGAACACGAATGAAAAACTGTATAATTTAAATTTTAAATGATGGAATTGAGGATGAAAGTGACTGCGTTTATATTCATTTGTATCCAACAGTATTCCAAAATAGGAATCAACTCTACCTTTGAGCTAACTTGATAATGTGTGGGTGGATATGTCTATAAACAACAACTTAAAAAAAAATATTAAAGTTCAAGCAAAAAAAAAATGATCAAAAAAAGAAAAAGTTTCACTTTGCGAAAGTTGACGTTAATATGAAATTATTGCTGCATATTAGTTGTTTGATTTCGTAAGAAGATGTGGAATAGCAAGAAAGCATTTTCCTTCTTTCTTTCTCCAGTTTTAAAAGTCAATCATGTCACATGCAAATTATAATAGAAAACGTGTAAAGTGCAAGTGTTTTTATTTAGTAGTAATGTAAAGTATATTTAGTTACATGCATGCAATGCATATCGACACATTCGTTATGGCATTTGTAGTTTTTATTTGAACGTAAAGAAATAATTAGCTAAGAAATCGTGAATGAATAATTTGTAGTCCATTTTTGGAAATAATGACATTTTGTGATTTCATCGGCATTTTGAGGGAAATTCTTATCGGTGATGTATTTTAGGGCTTTAGATTGCACATCCTATCGATAACAAATAGTAGAATCATGCTTTTTATAGATGATGATCTAGTTTGTCGTACAATAAAGAGAATTTATTTGTCAATATTAGATTACTTACTTACTTACTTCCTTGGCTGGGGCGCACGAGAGCCCAATGACACCCTTAGAGAATGTCTAAATACGGCTCTATCATTTACTATCCTTTGCCTTAATAGATAGAGTCTGATTGGATTAAGTCAAGTAAGATAGACTTGAGTTAAATTGAGCAACTTTGCGTCTTACCGTCAATAATAACGACATAGCGGCGCTCTAGCGAACAGGTTGTTGCGTACAACATTGAATTCAGATCATTTTTGATCAGTACCTCAAATCAACTCAAAGCTTCTTAATAATGTCTTTAAATTATTTGCATGACTAGATTCTCTCATCAACAGTCAATTCTTACTGTTCATTAAATTGCCTTGAATGCTAAATATGATCTTATGGTAATCAATAAGCACATATAACTTACAAGGTAACTGAAAAGCCTCACGACACTTTTATGTCTTTACAATGTAGCATTACTAAGGGTTTTTTCAAAAGAGCATTATCGGTACTTAGGATAAATTGTATTTACAAGTGTTAGTCAAATAAGAAAATTGATCAAAATACTAGCAAGCAAGTGCTTCGTAAGCAATTTCAAAACTTCTTATTACTCAAAATTGAAATATGAAATCCATAAAAAGCAAAAAATTTAGAACAGATGATTTTAAGCGAAATACCATAGAGCATGCATCACACTTATTTCATGCCAAATACATCCGTTAACGTTATTTTCACAGTAGCACAAAATCATGTAGAAAACCATGTCGATATCTCGAAAATTATGAATGTGATATGTACTTGCGAAATTAAGCATAGCAAAAAAGTGAATATTTAATCACATTTGTTCTACTAAAAAAAATATTGCGTAAATGCTGCAAAAGCAGCACCAGCAGCATTTGACTTATATTATGTTATGATAGAGTACATTCAATACATATCAACCTTTAGACACGTAATCTGACTAACTGAAACGTTTTAATCTAAAGTGTGCTAAAATTATTACAATAATCCGTAAAGCACGTTTTTGTCATCACTTCCATTGTGCTCGTAACTTATTTTTTTTTTTCAAAACAGAAAAAGCAGCAAAAATTATTTCTCAAATTTTTATTTCTCTTTCATTTCTGATTATTCAATCCATGTACAGTAAAGCAAAACTAGTTTCATGCTACTGCTATTATTACTGAATAAGAAACAAAAAAATAAAAAAAATTATTTGCAGCTGGAGTGAATAAGAAAGATGTAAAAAATAAGCAATAAAGGTGTTTAAGTCAATCTAAGCTGCGGTTGTTGTTAAATCATCATTTTAATCGCTTTTCGATGCATGAATTTGGTTTTTTTTTTACTTCATGATGTAGTAAATTTCACAGCATGCAAAACCATTAAGTATAAAAATATTTAAGTACCTCACTACGACCTTTTAACATTCATGCAACTTTATTTGGGTTGAGTTGATGTAGGGATTCTGGAGATGTGTTATGATGTTTGTACTTGGATCCAGTTATATTTACTTGCTTAATTTAGTACTTCGTTGGCCGTACAAATCAATTGTGATTCATGGTCTCCCTCAGATACCGCCTAAAGCTGACTTTATTCATTGAAGCTTCTCGACATGAGTTTTGTGCTTGTCTTGTGTCCAACAAATTTTTAACTAAATACCTTGTTCAATGGAGCATCCACTGATCACCTAACAACATGTCCTGCCCAACAGATAGAGTTTCTTTCAAAAAAATCTACTACATGCTCGCCTTTGGGTAATTTTTCGCAATCTACAAAGTCGCATTCAATTTCATGCTTATTTAATTGAGCTTTCCGTAGGTCTTCTAATAAGGCCAAGGAGTGTAACTCGTAGAAATGGTTGTAAATCCAGAACTAGCCCATCGTGATTCTGGTCCTAAGTCAAATTTTATGAAATTCGGCCTCAGGCTAGAGTCAAGTCGACCTTTGACCGAATTTTTAAGCATTCCTACGTCATGTGCCTTCCAGTAACATGTTCAGCCCATGTAGTACATTTAGACGTCATAATTAGGTCATAAAAATATATTTTCGTTAGCATGAATCTTCAGAAGCAAAAGTCCAAACTATCTGGATTCTCTGAATTTTCAAAACCTCAAAATTTATGTTTAATCTGAACCATAAATCTTAGAAATTACTCAAAATCTATCGAGTGTGCGTTAAATATTTCTTATAATCGTTCTTTCACTTCACTTGCGGGTTTCTATTGAAACATTCTATTCTATTCTTCTTATTCTTATTCCCGTCTCTGTTTATCATCATCTCCATGCCTGGTTGAGTTCTCGCAGTTTTTCATTATTTTTTATATATATCTTATAAATACTGCAATATATCTTCATGAGTATGTATATGTGGAGTATAAAGAGCCGAAGAGATCCGGATGTAACATTTTTTGTGTGCTTTGTTTATCCAAAAAAAAAATACTATAAAAATATAAGCAGCAGAAAGAGCAAAAGAAAGAGGATGAAATAATAAAAAAGAAATGAATGTTCACGATGCAGTTCACTTGATTGTTGCTTTTATTGCTTCCAGTCCGCATTTGTTAAAGTATAAAGAAACATTCAAAGGAAGAGAGAGAAACGGTTTCATTTCTTATTATATTTTTCGTAGCTTAAAACACCGACTAAATTGGTTCCTCTCATCTACTACCAACCCACTGACTATATACATTGTAAATCATTTTATATGCCTAGTTATAGTATAGAAAGTGAAAAGACTTTGAATGAGACAATTTATTAAAATCTATGCCTTACAAAAGCATCATGTTATTTTTACAAGATACGGAAGTTGATGCTTTAATGATGATTGGACTCATCATGATGTTTTCATCTCACTCACTAACTGTTGTAAAACTTGTGTTTTGTGTGTGCTAGTTTGATGGACACAAAATTTAGATAACAATGACGATGAAGAGATTAGTGATGAAAATTATGTGGATTAAAAAATTTTAATTACAATGGGAACTGAGTGAATTATTGTAAATTTCCACTATGACTTGATTTCATTTAAAAAAATAGCATTTTGTGTATGTGGATGTACAGCTGAGTGAATGTTGATGTGGTTCAAAAGCTGGCTGTTTTAGCACAGATTTAAAGTATGTTAAATGATCTTGTTGGCGATGACCGAAAAAATGATCAACCTGAATTTTATTAAAATGAAATGATTCCTGAACAGCACAACTTGATCACTAGGGCACCGCTACCTTAAGTTGCTTTTTTTGTACAAGTTGATTTCAGAAATGATCAGTTGAAAGCCATATCATCGCTAGCTTGATTGTGAGGCTGCAACCTTTCAGATAAGTTGGTTTGGATAGGCTTGTACTCAATTCTTTTGTGGACTTATCCCGGCACATACCTCGATTGCTAACAGTGTATTTAGCGATATCAAGGAATACAACGAGACTGAATACACTTGACATTTGGTTAGCTTCAGAGTCAGATCTCAATTCCCCAAGGGCACCGCTTCACTGTCGTATTAACGGTTAGACGTGAAGCTGACCTTATGGCACCATCGCCACATTGTGCCGCTCGGGTATTGCCTTATAAAAAATATCAATTGCTGCATTAAATTCAATTAGCAATTTATATTGTTTAGTTTCATTTGTCAAATGTTTATGATGCATCATACTGCATACTAATGTCAATTACTATAATAATGAAAAATTTTAAGAATAGAATTAAGTTCAATTGCTGAACAATCATATCTATAAGTTATGACACTTTAGTTTCTCCAATTTCTACTGTAAAATTACAATTGTGGTCTAGACTTAATCCATATCTTATCAATCGTGTCATAAATTAATCAATTTTTTATTTATGGAAATGCCTATAAACCTCTTTAAACTCTTTTTGTTTGAAGGACAAAGCTGACGAGCTTTGTTTTAATTTCTGCTTTCCGTCTAAATAGCTGATAAGCATTCTGAATTACCTGATTTGTTTTTATTGGATGTTAACTTTTGACTGCTGTTGGAATAGTTTTGATTACTTTTAAGGCAAAGTTCATAGCGGTTTTGTATGGAACCTGTCAAAACAAAGAATTTTGTTTGCTTATAGCTTTCAAAACTGTGTTAAAGTTTATGTACAGCACAATATGAATAATGTGAATATTTCCAATGTTCCGAACAGCACGATGCGGCAAATTTAAGTTTTCGCCATTAAAATAGGCCTTAATTAGCCGTCATGTAGTCGTCAGGGCAGTTCAGGACATCCTTACGTCTTGTCGTCAACCCTGAACAGACAAGAACCCTGCTTATGAGTATGCTCAATTATGTTGATTGAGTATACTAGTTAGATGAGCATGCATATTTTCTGTTAAGGAATATGATAACTTAGTGACTCCTTTGAAACTACACTATGCTGCTCGGGTGTGTTACGATCAATATTCACTCCAATTAAGTCGAGAAATATGCGTTTTTAGTCACACAACCAGCCGTTACACTGACTAGTTTTCTTCTACTTCTCATAACTATTTTTATTTCTACATAATATACTTAAACTACTAAGATTTCTATTAATTTAAATTATATTACGTATGTTAAGTGCTTATTGAATAATCTGTGCCACTTCAATTATTTATTTCATTTTAGCAAGTGCAATTGTGGAATTTGATTATACAGCAAATGAATTAGATGAGCTGAGCATTGCAAAAGGGGATCTTATAACAAATATTAAAATACAATCTGGTGGATGGTGGTACGGAGTAGTTTCATCAACAGGAAAGTCCGGGATGTTTCCTGATAATTTTGTAAAATTATTAGATCCAAATAACGATGATAAAGTCATAATAAGGTAAGTTATTGCTATTTGCTGAATATTGGGGCAATTAATTATTACTGTTAAAATCTCTTAGATCTGTTCCCTTATTGTTCACGTGAATGATTATGGGAATGTTTCTTATTCTTCAGTTATTTTTAGCTATGCTTCTCTTCATTATTCCAAATTTTGCGAAAGAATTCTTTTCTTATTTTTCTTTTCATAATTTTGAAATAACGGCAAAATTGATGATCGCTATGCTGTTAATCTTTATGAATTCAATGAATTGGCGCAAATTTTTTATATGATGATCATTTCTTATGGCTGCTTTGTTATTATTATATAATATCGTTCATTATTCTTTTCGTTTAATTGTTACAGAGATAAAGCATCAACGAAAAATCGACGATGTAAAGTCATTTATAGTTATAAAGAGAATAAAGAAGACGAACTAACACTGGCTGTTGGAGATATTCTTGAAATATTTGATGAGGTTGAAGAAGGTAATGTATGAAGTGTCAAGAGTTGCAAACAGGTATTCAAATTTGATAATTTGAATGGTTTTGTAGGAAAAATCATTTAAATTTTCATGAATTTGTACAGTTTTCGCCTGTCACCGACACCTGTTTTGCAACTCTGGTTCCAAGCTTCAATTTTGTATTCAGCAGAACTGGCACTCCTTTTAAAACAAACTCAAATGTAACACAAATTACATCATGTTAAATTTCACACTCTCTTTTTTACTTCCATAACAGGCTGGATGAGAGGTAAACTAGGAAATAAAGTGGGTGTTTTCCCATCAAACTTCGTTGAAGTAATCGAGTCAACATCACCAATTAATGCAAATCACAAAACAAGCTTAAATAACACCATAATTCAAAATAAAATAAATAATAATCGATCGAGTCTGACGAATTCACGAGAAGATCTCGGTCATAATCAAAGTGGTGGTAATAATGACTCAACAACAGACTCAGTACCCATACTTCCGCCAAAACCAATTCGAGAGCAATGTAGAGTGCTTTATGCTTATGCACCTGTTAATGAAGATGAGTTGAAATTAAACGAGGGTGATATAATTACGATTGTAACGAAAGATTTACCTGATAAAGGTTGGTGGAAGGGGGAGTTGAAGGGTAAAATTGGAGTCTTTCCGGATAATTTTGTCACATCATTGCCATCAGACGGTAATAAATTGATTATTTTCTTTAAGTATCTTGTGATGTCTGGATGTGTATAAAAGATCCAGCAAAACATCCAATTGTGTCAAATTTAACATTATTTATCTAATAATTAATTATTTATCTTTTAAGCATCACCAGTCAAAGAACGTCCACCAATCGGTACAAAAACAATATTAAATGCAACTAGCACATCCATTAAGTCATCAACACAGTCGTATCGAAAGGATAGTTTCGGTTCAAAAGATTCACTCACAGAATCAAATAATTTAGTAAGTGCTGAGCGCAATAGTGGAATATTTGGTAATGTGGCAGCACATCGACGGTCTTTGGAGACAAAATCTATTGAAACTAATCATCATGGAATTGAGAAACCGCCAAGAAAATCCTTAATTATAACCGATGCAAATAAGACGCCATCAGACATAAGAAAAAGTTTAGAAAATCTTGACGATAAGAAATCAACGCCGCCACCAGTATTAACAAAGAAACCAACTGTTCCAATTAAAAAATCGCCATCTGTATCGACAGTTGCTGGCAGTATATTTTCTGGCTTGAAGCAGAAAGTGAAAAGTGTCGAGAGTAAATTACAACATCATGCAACGCATGATGGAACTGACGGCATTGGTAGCAGTAAAATAACATCACAAGTTGCTGATAATTCTGACAAGGCAGTTATTGGTGAGAAAATTAATGAATTAGATACAGTCGAGAGAGGATCATATTTACAGGATGTCCGACAAAATCGTGCAAAAGCACCAAAAAGACGTCCACCAACATCAGCTGGTTCAACATCATTAATAGGTGATTCAAACAATAATAATGTAAGCATGAATGGAAGTCATACCGAATCAAATGATTCATCATTAACAAGCGAAACGATTATATCGACAAGTCCTGCACAAACAGCACAACAGCATGAGGAAGAAACAGTCAAACCGAAAGCACGTGAGTGGGAGAAACATAAAGCACCATGGATGGAGGAATTGAAGGCAAATCAAGCAAGAAAAACGTCGCCAAATATTGAGCATAAATCACCCGATAGTGATGAGAAAAATGATTTATCAAAATCATTCAGCAGTTCATTTTCCCAAAAGAAATCGACTCAAGAGACATTCGAAGTTCGTGCCAGCAGTATGGAAGTAAAATCAAATAGCTTTGATGTATTTAAAAAGGATAATGTTGTGAATAATAAGGAAGTACATGCAACATCATCAATAAATACAAGTGTTGACACATCTAGTGCCAAATCCACAACGAAAATATCAATTACGGATAATTCAAGTAGCGTTATGACAACTTCGTCCACAACGGCAGTGAAAGTCGATGATTTAACCTCAAATATTCGACCCACAAGTGTTAGCTTGAGAAATCGTTCAATATCGCCAATTCCGCGTACACAACCACCAAATCATCACATTACAAAACCGTCACCAACAAATATATCGGCTACTCATATAACGACAAACAACTCATCATCATCATTATTGACATCAACAGCGACGGTAACATCATCAAGTACAGTTGATGTAAATTCAAAAGTCAGTGAATTGGAGCAACGAGTCAATAAGCTTGAAAGTTTAGTGCTGTCTCAAAATGCAACAATTGATGAATTAAAGAAGCTGCTTAGAGATGAAAGTGATAAAGTTAAGACACTTAAAAATGATTTGGAAAAATATGCCCAGTGCTTCACTCAGGTATGAGCATGCTGAATACTATTTTTGAAAATCGTTGTCAGAACTTTTGTGTGTGTTTATTGCCATTCACCAATATATTTTTTTTATTCTTAATTTAACTATATCCCAACTACTACTATACCTTTATACTTTTTAATGTGTGTGACAAATTTGTATTAATTAAATTTAATACATAACTTTTTATTCTGAAAAATCATGTAGAACATATTCAATAAATCTTTTTATGTTTGTGTAGTTAAGGTTGAAAGTTTATTTATGTAGACGTTCTGTTTTGTGGCACAACTTTTGGTTGGTTGAAAGGTAAATGGAACTATAAAAGAATCGACATCGTAAATGAAAATATGAATATGATAAAAGGCTGTTCTTCAAGTATAATTAAGGTTGTATTAAATGTCATCCACACAAAATATGGATGTGCACGAATTGTATACTTTTGTGACTTAAAATAATGAAAATGTTCATGTTTTCATTAACTTTTGATTGTTGAGCGCATTTTTGCAACAAAAACTAGACATGAATCATTCATATTTAAGCTATAAACTAATTGAATTTTTCACGCTATTCTGAACTAACGAACACGTTTGTGGATTTGCTTGTTATAACATGAACATTTTTTGCAATATCGATTAACAATGCAATAAGTCAACAGGTCAGAAAGAGTAAATCAAGGACGAGGAAATGGCATTTGTCGGAAATAAGGAATAACCAGAACATACGGAAGCTTCTGCATTGGACGAGTGGTTTGAGGAAATGAAGGATGATCGTCGTGGAACTATGCTCCGACTTTGAGTCTAGGTTATTACAAAAGGCCTTCCATCTGACTCTGTTGCTGGAATGAAGGATGATGTGACTTTGATATGAAGTTCAGTATTACCAATTAATCGTTTGCTTCTTCTTTGATGGATTATAATAGACTCATCATACTTGCTGGAACCATGCTCTGACTTGGAACCTAGATTTCTACAAAATGCTTTTCATGTGACTATTGCTGACTGAATCACAAAGCTTGTACAAATTCTCAGTTTTGACATCTAACTGGCATTCCTTCATCACCGTCCTACACCTCAATAGACTCATCATATTAGGATTTAATGTTGAAACTGAAATCGATGCTGTTGTAATTGGTGCAATTCTTGATGATTCTTTAAGAACCTTCTGATCTTTGATGAGAAGTTTAGCACTACCAATAAATATTTGGCTTTTTCCTGTTTTGTGGATCTTATAAGACTCATAACATAAGGTCAACTTTAAGACGATATAGTCGATGACATTGCAAATCTTGGCGATTCTATAAAAACCATTGAGGAATTTTTGGTTGCACCAAGTTGCACTTTGATAAGGAATTCAATACTTATGATGAAACTTCATAGCAATCTGACCTTATATGTGATTCGTGAAAATGCGCTTAAACATCAAAGTTAACTTTCCTGAACAGACAAGGGACATACTCATGAGTATCCTCACAAAATTGAGCAAATCCAATTATATTGATTGCTCCTCTAATGAGCAACTTATGAAGACACTCATTTAATTCAGTATGTTGTGAGGTATGCTAATGAACATGCTCAATGTCTGTTCAGAGTTCACCAGTTCTATTTACCAACCAATCAAACATTGTTTGTGTCACAAACCTTTCAATTATTTTTTTGTAACTGTTTCGGTTATTGTAGTTTCAACACGTCCTTAGTACTACTTTATTATGATTTCCTGTTTTTGTCACCATTCCTAAATTTATTTTTGGCGAAAAAATTTTCTAATTTCCATTTTTCGGAATTTTTCTCTATTTTTTATTTCCCATTAAAGGATAAAAAAGCGGCTTCCAAAATTTTTGTAAATAATCATTTCAAACATTAAAGTTAAAAATTAAAAGAGATAAAGGACGAGGCGACACTGCAAGCAGTGTGTATAATGATATCTAATAGAAAGACATCATTTGTTTTAGACACATGAAAGTTCCACATATTTAAGAGATGAAAAAAAAGTATTTTTTACAAAAAAATCCGTTTCGTGTAATTTTTTTTTTCTATTATTGAAACACTTAAATAATGATATAATATTTATAAAAGATAGAAAATCCTTATATGGCTTCTCATGCACCGTCATGAATAGCTGGTTAATAACATTTCATGTAAGAAATATTGTGAATGAAAAGTAATGAAAAATATCAAAAAAAAAGATTTATTTTTTTGTAATATTCTTAAAGAAAGAAAAAGATATTTTTATTCCATACATTAGTAGATTGTAAGGATGTGAAAGGAAATTTCCATGCACAGATGTGGAAGTTTGTATTGTAATAAAAAAAAAGAATGAAGATTGTGAAAAAGAGAGTTTTTAAGAATATAAAACAGAAAGAAAACTTTTTGTATGATTTGCTTACTAAAATGACTATCAGAAGTTTGGATTGAATTTTGGAGAGGATTTTTGAGGGAACTTGGATTGAAAATTGTAATTTTTACTTAAATGTTGCCTAACATACAAAGACCATGTTCACATTAATGAGCATACTCAAAGCATAAGCTCTGAGTATACTCTTTGTCTATTAGGAGTTTCTACATACCCCTACATACAATGACCATAACTCACTCAAATGAACGTACTTATGAGTATACTAAATCAATAAAATTCAGCAAGCTCAATTTTATGAGTATAATCATGAACATGCTAGTTGTCTGTTTGGGTATGGGAATCACTCAATCTTGTGAATCGAGGTATCCCGAAGTTTCGGCTTCGATGAATTATGTTCGGAACTTTACTCCTTTCTAAAGTTTTAAAGAATAAAGCACACTTTTAACCAACATAGCCCGAATAGGACTCGAACCTGCGTCCTATGATTTCCGATCGCATGATCCTACCACTGAGTTTCCGGGGTTTGCTAGAGATCCGTGGCATAAAGCACACTTAAACCTTTTTCTATGCAGTGCTCATTACACAGCTCTTATCGTTGGATTGGACAACATTACAAATTCAAAGATAAGACTATTGAAGGCTGTTTAAGAATTCTTTGAAGTTTCCACAAATCACGAGACTGAGACTAGGAAGTCTTTGTTTCTCAGTCTCAAAAGTTCTTACTTGCAAAGTTAAGAATTTCAGACCAAATTTATTCAATTAATTTCTTGAATTCGAAGTTGATATCTGCTCACTCTGGATCGCTAAAAATCTATTGAAATTTGTATGAAATTTTCTTTTGTTTTCACTTGTGAAGTATATAATTTCATACACATTTCAATCGGTTCTTATCGGAACTCTGATGAACTCACCCTAACAGGCTATAAGCATTCTTTCAAGAGCTTGCTCTACTTAAATTTACTAGTTAGGCATGGTCACGATCGTGCTCTCAGCATTTCGTGATCTTGAAAGCATGCTCTTTGTCTGCTAGTGTCAACTAGACTTCGACCCTTTGAAAATTTCTCCAAAATTCACTCCAAATTACTGCTAGAACAATGCTTATCATCAAAGGATTCTTAATCGACTGATTGTCAATTATCAATCCATAATGATGACATAAACATTTGCTACAAAGGAATATGAAATGCCTAATATTATAATAATAATAATAAAATAATATTTTATATATATTTTTTTATTTTATTTGTGCGCTTCTTATAATATAGTAATGAATTATAAATAAAGATGAAACTTTGCATAACGTGATGAATATTATGAAATTAGAAATGATAGGAAATAAAGATAACAAAAACAACCAAACCACATGAATGGAATGCAGTTAGGACTCTACCCTTAATTTTTGGAATATTTTCGTTAATTTGATTGCCTTTTTTGTGGCATTTAAATTGAATTTTTATCATGTTATAAATTTTGGTCAGCTATAATCGATATTGGCAATTCTTGAAATTATTGCAGCTACACCACACTATATGGCAGTGGTGGGCAACCTATTATTTTTCGCGGCACAGGTTGTCCATCACTGCTTTACGGCAATCAATTTTTTTGATTAATTTGATATAAAATTCACAATTAGACGCAGTGCGTTGACTATTTGCAACTATTTTTGATTGTTAAAATATGAAAAATTCTAATTTCAATTCCTGTATTTGCTCATTCCTGAAAAATAAAAAAAAGTCAGAGATTAATCATGTAGAAATTTTGTAGAATATTAAAAATTGTGCTTTTGGAACTTAAAAAACCCGCATTTGTATGAAAATAAAACTTATTAGTCCAATCATGTGGACCAACCTGACATAGAATCCTTAAAAATATTAAAATTACTATTTTCTACGAATTCTTGGCGAAGTCAACATTCCAACATTTCCTATTAAGATACTTACATATAAAAATCGATAAATTTCCATTTATGAATATTCCTCTTTATCTCTATGCATCTAATCGTAGAGTAAAGGACAAAAAGCAGGAAAGTTCTTATCGAAAAATTAATAAATGAAATCACAATGAGTAAAAAATGATGAAACATTGTATAAAATACCTTAAAAACTTATTAAAATGATTCCATAATTAAGAAATTAATAAAGATGATATAAACGATTGAAATGAAATCACTTGTTTTACTTACCAGAATAGCACAAGTCGGTACCAGATCGGTAGATACCTTTGATGAACTCAAAACGAATTCGATACCATATTTTTTTCCCTGTCAGATATTTGATAAATTATTTGACTTTTATTCGGGATTGCTTCCCAGAACTATCCTTGTAGTCAAAATAATATCTACACATCAAATTAGCAACTTATTCGCTCAATAGCATTGTACTGTTTTGATGACTATTATGGAACATGATTATGGCGGATAAGATCGTCCTTTTGCGTATCTGATGCCGAAGATTCTTAGTCACATGCTTGGTCCAAATAAGGACGGAAACTTTTTCAGAAGTAAGGGAAATGCAGAATTGTATCAGATCTTTAACGAAAATGATATTGTGCGAAGGATAAAAAATATGGTCCGTCAAAAACAGCGGGTCTGAAGGGCTACAGAATTGGACGAAATATAAGGTACAGAAAACTGCAATGCGCCGGATGCGCATCTAGACCAATCTCAAATAAGACTCAAAAGATAGCTTTTGCAGAACCGTTGAGACAGATGACTTACATTCTTAGCTACCACGGATGCCCATTACAATCCCATGAGCTTATTTTTCCAGACAAGATGAAGCTTCCCTTAATAAAGTCTTCAAGCCTGATTTTGTAGATGATAAAAGAACACAAAAGCGGCCAAAAAACTCTTAGAAAGAGGGTATTGATAGACTGTGTAGCATTTTGTATTGGTAGAAGGTAATTTCCAGAAGACAACTTCAAACGTCAATTTAGAATGACAATAGATTACAGATACCGTACAGATCAAGGCCAACTAGTACTATACAGACCACATCAAATATTACCAATAACCGAAATATTAATAAATACTTTAATTTCAACTACAATCTTCTCAACAGAACTTACGCCATCTATGAAGCAAGTTCCAATTCACACGAAATAAAATTTCCTTTACACTCAATATATAATAACAAAAGTCTTAGTAACCATAGAAATATTATTTTCATTTCCGCACGACATTTGTTTATATCAAAAAGTGAAAATTTAATTTTCTCAAGATTAAATAACAAAAAAAAAAAAGTAACAAGAAGTCAAGGATATGGATCAAATTACAGTTGAGGAAATACTGAAATTGACAGAAGCATGTTTGTGTAATCTCAAATCTGATGAGCTTTACCGTTTAAGGAATGACGCTAAATTGCGAGCCGTAAACAGTTCAAAAAGTTATGATGAATTCAAGTGAGAAGTAGACACGATTAAATTTCTGATAAAATGCCAAACATCATTTCCTGTCTAATATTTTGTCTTTATTTGTATAGAGATATTGTTGATGCAGCACATTTGAAGCCACTGTCACGTCATGATAAAATGAATTCACAAACCAACAAGTCCCGATGGAACTCACAAATTTGAATTATGTTTGTTTTCTCTCTCGCTACTGCTTTGTTTTTTTTTTTGCGGCTATAGAAATTAGTAGGGAGTGTGAAAAAGCATATAAATTACCAGTGGAGCGTCAATCGTCCCAAATTTTTGTCTACCCATGCCTTGTGTCTCATTTTTATTCATTCGTAAATTTGTTGGGACATTTTTGTTATATCAATCAGTTTGTGGGGGAGATAATTAATTGACAGATAAATTAGCATAACAATGAGATGGGCAGATGTGAGTGATTTTATGACTTGACAATTTCAGGTTTTTTTTAGGTGCTTTTAAAAATTAATTTTTATGGACATTATTTGTGTTTTTGAACAATTTTTGATGGAAAATAAATTGATGAACAATAACCTTTTTTTGTTTGTGTCTTGCTTCTCTCTAGATGCTTCTGATTCAAGAACTTTGACTTTTTTGTCTTCTTCTTTTTGATGCTATATAGCAATATATTACTAATTTAATGCTGAAACAAAGTTTGAATGAAATAGAAGAATGAACTTTTGTCGATAAAAATCGTGTGAAAATGATACAATATTGCTTGCAATACTTTCGGATAGGTTATGGAATATTTATCAAGCATTAAGCTTGACGAGTTGTAGATTTAATGCAAAATTTGAATTTTTTAAAGGCAATGATTTAGTCGAGTATATAAGTCACCTGAACAGACAATGAGCACTCTTATGAGTATACTCAATTATATTGATCGAGTATCTACCCAAGGGTCAGACACTCCAGTGGTACAGTACTGTTCTTACTGTACTTTTGTATACTTGAAGTAAAGTAAGTACAGTAGATACAGTACTTACAATACTTACTGTACTTGTAAGAAAAGTACAGTAAGTACAGTACTGTACTTTTGGAGTGTTTGACCTTTGTATCTACCTTCATTTAGATAAGTATGCTCATTGTCTATTAGGGTCAATATGGCAATTTAGTCCAGTATTTCATGTCAGCTCTTTGTCAGGACTTTTTAAGTCACTTGTAGTTATTTGTTCCTTTTTGGACATTGCAAGACAGGTATTGTTTTGCAACGTAAAACACAAATGTAGTGTTGGTAGAAGGAAAATCAATTGGCGTACAACCGTAGAAATTGAGGCAGAGCAGCAACACAAGAAACTAGCAGAAGTAGCCGTTCTGGCCAGGAACAGAAACCTGTTCAACCGCTTTATTAACGCCGTACGATTCACAGTGGATCAATAGGAACTAATCATCATCATTTGTTCCTTTTGGATCCCAATCAGCACATAACTACTATACCCAATCAACGGCGTAGCCCTGACGGCACTGTGATGGCGGATTTCGACTGATGGTTGCAGCGTAAATGTGACTCGCTGCATTTAACCGCTAGGAGACCAAAATTGTGAACCCCTTCTCCCTAAGCGTTACGTGATTTCCGAACGTTCTCTTATTCAACAACCTCTAATGTAAAATTAATGGCCAGACACTCGATTTATTGACTTCATTTTCTATTTAAATTGTGGACTTCTTACATTTGACATACTTAACAAGTTAATTTACCTTCATTGGATTGGGTTGCTCTTAAACCCAAACATTAACTTTGAAGATTAATATCATTTATTCTATTCATGTCTCTAAAGGAAGAGCAATAAACTTTATTTTGTATGACTCGGATATATAAAATGCACAGATGTACAAAAGGGGGGAAAACGTAAAGATACACGATAATCTCTTTACTTGACATCTCTTACAGCAAAACATTCAACACTAATCTTTCGGTATCATATCTAGCTTCATGACGTGAATTATAGGAAGGTTGGAAGTAATAGAATGCTTATGTCATATGAAGATGGTTCCTGATGCTTCCATTTCAATTTTGCTATTGGCTTACATTCTATGACTTTATATTAAAATTATCAGAGCATTCCTTTAAGCTACATCAAAACTTTTACGATGCATTTACTGAAACAAATGCTACAGACAGTAAATTTCACTTTCCTTTTGGATATGCTTCCTATAGAAAATGTAATACATAACAAAACTAGTATAGACGTGGCCACTTGTGACCGACGGAAGCGCATTCTCCCCGGAAAGAAACAAAGTAGTAAAGACGTGGTCACTCGTGACCATTCTAACCTCAAAGAATCAAGAAATCAAGTCATGAGATTAAGGAACTCGAAAAAAAAAATGTCAAATTAATCATGTACAAGACGGTCATCCGACCAGTCTGACTAAGTCATGGAATATGACTGCTGCAGATGAACATGCAATTGGAGTATTTGAGAGGAGGATCCTTAGAGTTATCTTTGGACCTAAGAAAGAAGGTGACCAATACAAATGTAGAAGCAATGTAGAACTGTACCAGCTACATGGAGAGGCTGATATTACAAGAAAAGTCAAAGTAAACAGACTCCGATGGGCTTGACATGTTATTAGAAGACCTTTTGAAGCTCCACTATATAAGGTCTTTAAATCAGACTTTGTGGATGGTAAGAGAACTCGTGGTAGACCGAAGAACTCCTGGAAGGAAGCTGTCGATAGAGACAGCATTGCATTTGGTATTGGCAATGACAACTGAGAACCAGTTATAGGCAGAGGCCATGGATCACAACTGATCTGTTCGGCCTGCGAAGTACGTTAGTAAGATAAAGGAACTCAATTCTTTGACAGACGGACAAAGTGTGGACAATAGCGTCTTTTCCCTTTTGGAAAAATGCGCTAAAAATTCCAAAATTTTATTCGTCGTTGTCAAAAAAAAATTCATATCAACATGCCTTTCAGGCTTTGTCTTTGTTCTCTCACAAAACTCCGGAACAATAACTTTCCTTCTTGTTACTTATCTGAATGCAAAAAAATGTCAATTTACTTTGACATGTCCTTTTTTTTCTTGTGTCTTTCCACCCGGGCCTTTGCATCAAAAAAAAAAATTATTTTCTTTCAATAAGTCCCTTACTGTCGTTGACTCTTTCTTCTCCCCTCTTTATCTTTTTTTTGGTACATTTAGACATGTCCTGAGGCAATTTGATTACATTTTTGAGAGCATTTTTCCTTTTTTTTCGAGACATGAAAAAATACAAAAAGAAAAACGAGGAATACAAGCTAAAAGGTCAAAAACAATGGATGGATATTTATGAAAATTCAATTTTATTGAAAGCTTTTCTCTCCTTTATGCCATCAATATCATTTTTGGATTCAAATTTCCAACATCGATAAGCTTAAATAACCTTATAAATAGCCCGTAAAAATTCAATAGTATAACATGTTAAGCCACAAGCCAGCAGCAAGAATATAACAGAAAAATAACTATAAATCACATACATAAAAGTGATTTATTTTGTCACGACAGTGGTACGTATACACTAAATTGAACTTATAGTTCTTCGGAGGTCACAAAACAGAAAATTAAAATGGGAAAATGATGATGATGTATGTGTTGATTTGCTCCGTCTCTCGTGCTGAAAGAATAAAAAAAGAAAAAGGCCACTCACATGTCGTTTTTATTGTGAGAGGAGGTTGAGAATCAAACAGACATAAGACAATCGTCCATTATTTTATGACCAAAAAAATAAAGAGAATATATCTCGTTTAACATGAACATAATGATGATGTTAGTGGAAGTATAATGCTCACTTGACTTTAAGGGCAATCGCAAACCAGGCAATTGAATAAATTTAAAGATGTCGTGACAGGGATGGAGCAAGGTTAAGGTATTTCAATATTGATAACTATTTAGTAGATGGTAAAAGGTAGAAGGTCCGATTTAGTAGATGGTAAAAGAACTTTTGGAATACCAAACAATTCCTGGAAGGAAGCTGTCGATAGAGACAATTTTGGATTTTGTGTTGGTAATTTGCATACGGAACCCAGCGATAGAGCCAGCTTTTGACACCATCTGAGGAAGGCCATGGATTACAATTGATCTGTACGGTCAGTAAAGTAAGTAAGTCCGAACATTCAATATGTGGAAAGAGGCGTATAAGACTTCGCATATTATGTAGCAGAAATAATCTCCTACACCCCAAAGCGTTATGCAATAAGTGAACGACTTTTAACCAGCATTTTTATGGGGTCTTTTGAATTTTTCGAACATTTGGGGATGGGTATGGGATTTACCAACGAAAAAGCCTAACAAATTGAAGAATATTTTCAAAAAAAGGTGGGATTTCGGGTCCCTTCTGGATACGCCTTTTCATTTTGACACTCTAATGGAGTCAATCTGGTGATAACATTTGTTTACTCATCCGTTCGTAACTCTATGTATTATGCATTTCTTGAACAACAGAGTTCGTAATCGACCTCGAATTTGTATAGAAAATTCGACTTGATTTCATCCAAATTTGAGTCCATCTCGAGCTCCACATAATAACTCGAACATAAGAGCATATGCTCAATGATGATGCTCATTAGGTACCCTAAGATCGTATCTTAGAATAGAATATAATGTAGGGTTTGCATATAGCAACAGCACTGCGATCGATGATCTGTTGTACCATCCCAAATTCTCTACAAAATGTCTATCTCCTTAATAAAACCAACAATGTCCAAATAGTTTTGGGATATCCTCAACAACCTCGTATTCTAGATAAAGTTCACTTATATTCTCAATTATCCTAATCGTTCCTTAACATACAAGCATATGTTCAATTGAAAATCTTACGATATTAGTGAGTATGCTCATTGGTACCTTAATATGCTTATTAAGCATATGATTGTATTTCAGGGATTAATTCTTAAAATGACATGTCCTGCTAAACTGTATTAGAGCTCCACCACTGGTTTAAGACTAAAAAACACAGAACATAATTATTGCTATACTAAAACATGATTCCTTCCCATTTTTATTCATTTATTCCCATACAATTTTCATCATTCTCCTTCTTTTTTCATGCCCTTGTTGTGCGTTTTACATTCAGAAATGATGCCAAGTTGTATAAATTTTCAATTGTACTTGCCTCGATTTTAATGTGGATGGAAAGGAGGAAACAGAAAATATATAAAATAAAATTTAATGCGGTAATTTAAAGTAATCTCGACTCGGGTATGAGGGGGAGCCTCTCAAAACGAAAATATATAAATTTTAATGTAAAAGGAGATGGGAAATGGTCAATTTGGCAAAAATGCGAATAAAAAGTTCAGTAAAGAGGATCAGGAACTTTTTTCACTTCTGAAATAAATTTGGCGTATTTTAAATTGTGCTATAATGATGGAAGTTTTGCAAATTTTTCTCATCGGTGCTACATTTTCCAGGTGTAAAAGTTTTTTTTAGTGTCAGTTTTTCGGATTTTTTTTTTTTGTTTTAATGAGTTGAGAGTTTAAATTGAACTAAAGTGCTTCTGCTGGTTGTTTAAAAAATTTAAAATTAAGAGGATATTTGAGTAGGATCTTTTCGACGAAAAGGCATTTAATGCTTGCTTTTTGTCAGTTTCTATTGAAATATAATCACTAAAGGGACCAAGAGGACCAATTTAATTTATGGAGCTTTTTTGAAGCTCATGTTGCTCTGGCTGTAGCTAGACTAATGCCTCTCAAACTATTAACTGAGGTACACTAATTTGCCTCTTATGCCTAGAATATATTGACTCATACATACTAGACCCTGAAAGCACATGATGTGAAATTGACGAAAAATCCGGCTCGAGGCTGACTTGACTCTACCCTAAGGTAGGACTACATCGATTCTAGTCTGATGCCAGATTTGATCGAATCTAACGTAATACTGGATTTCATCGACTCTGACCTGATGCTGGATCTCATCGAGATTCACGAAGGCATTGGTCCGGATTACTTGTTACAGTCAACACCGTCTGCCTTCCGGGATGATGATGTGGTCTACTGTGTCGTGCTTTTTTAAGATCGAGATATACTGATCTGGAAGGCAAATGGCGAAGAAAAGGCTGAAAATCTGGCCATTGACCAGCGTGACTCTGGTTCTAAGCTAGATTTGATCAAATCCTTCTGCAGGACAAAGTCTGGGCGGCTTAGGGACAGATTTTAAGCCTTTTCTACGCCGTCTGCCTTTCCTATGGCCTAGAGACTACAAAACAATAAAATTATAGTCCAAAGTCTTTGTACCTACCTCAATTAGATGCTTAAAGGAAGGCTTGAATCAAGATTTTCATGATAATTCCTAAATTCCTTCAATTATACCCAAATGCGCCATAAACTCAACATCAATTCCATGACTCATTTCTAACTTTTATCCTTTAATTTCTCTCCCACTCTCGCATCAGCACTAACTTCCTCTATCGCTACGTATTTTACACTTAGTAAAAAGCAAACTTTCATATAGTTTATAGAAACTTAATGCGATTTGACCTATTTTCAACTTTAGTTTTGCCAACCTACATTGATGTCATGACGTTCTCATATTTAGCAGCAGCAAAAGTGTAAAAACAAAAATACTTTATAAAAAAAAACTTTTTAAAAAATCATCGTTTTTCGCGTGGACTAAAAAGTAAAAAATAACTTTTATTTTGTGATTTAGAGAAATTGGTTTGAAAGTTGAGACCACCCATGAATTACAAACATGCACCTTGACTTTATCGTATAGTTCTACAACAAAAAACGAGGGCGCGAATCTTTGATGAAGTTCTGATACCAGGCGCCCTCGTTTTTTGTTGTAGAACTATACGATAAAGTCAAGGTGCATGTTTGTAATTCATGGGTGGTCTCAACTTTCAAACCAATTTCTCTAAATCACAAAATAAAAGTTATTTTTTACTTTTTAGTCCACGCGAAAAACGATGATTTTTTAAAAATTTTTTTTTTATAAAGTATTTTATTTTCAACTTTTTAGTCCAAATATCGATCTGTTTGTCTTTTTGTTTTTCATTCAACCTTTCACGATTAGCTCGATTAGTTTAGCATTATCGTTCAGATCGTAAAAATTTGTGAGCTTTGCTCAACCAAGTCCGAGCTGCGTTCGAAATATTTAATTTCGAGCTTCGCTCGAATTAGATCACAGTAGTGTCGGACTCCACTTCGCTTCGCTTCGTTCGCCCGACTGTTATTAGGTCACAGTGGTGTCGGACTCCACTTCGCTTCGCTTCGTTCGCCCGACTGTTATTAGGTCACAGTGGTGTCGGACTCCACTTCGCTTCGCTTCGTTCGCCCGACTGTTATTAGGTCACAGTGGTGTCGGACTCCACTTCGCTTCGCTTCGTTCGCCCGACTGTTATTAGGTCACAGTGGTGTCGGACTCCACTTCGCTTCGCTTCGTTCGCCCGACTGTTATTAGGTCACAGTGGTGTCGGACTCCACTTCGCTTCGCTTCGTTCGCCCGACTGTTATTAAGTCACAGTAGTGTCGGACTCCACTTCGCTTCGCTTCGTTCGCCTGACTGTTATTAGGTCACAGTAGTGTCGGACTGCACTTCGCTTCGCTTCGTTCGCCCGACTGTTATTAGGTCACAGTGGTGTCGGACTCCACTTCGCTTCGCTTCGTTCGCCCGACTGTTATTAGGTCACAGTGGTGTCGGACTCCACTTCGCTTCGCTTCGTTCGCCCGACTGTTATTAGGTCACAGTAGTGTCGGACTCCACTTCGCTTCGCTTCGTTCGCCCGACTGTTATTAGGTCACAGTAGTGTCGGACTCCACTTCGCTTCGCTTCGTTCGCCCGACTGTTATTAGGTCACAGTAGTGTCGGACTCCACTTCGCTTCGCTTCGTTCGCCCGACTGTTATTAGGTCACAGTAGTGTCGGACTCCACTTCGCTTCGCTTCGTTCGCCCGACTGTTATTAGGTCACAGTAGTGTCGGACTCCACCTCGCTTGAATTTTATGATTAAAGAACACAAAATTATCCAAAAAAAGAAAATGCTAAAAAAAAAGTTTGCTCATGACTAGGCTTGAACTCATGACCTAATGTATACTGAAACCTGCACTCTGACCATTTCGCCACCACGACATATTATAAATACTTGACGAATGGCAATTTATGATATTAATAAAAAAGTATTTATTTGATATTATTATTATAATTATTATCAAGAAATTTATATATTAACTTTAATATAAATTTGATTTCGAATAATTATGGAATAGTTTTTTCGACACTTTTCAAAAAATTAAAATTTTCTGTGAAAATGCGTGATGAAAAATATTAAACTCCAAGGAAACATTGGAAATAGCTTAGAGAAGTGTGAAAATGGAATTTTTATCATAAAATAGCATGAACTATCAAAAAAGTACAAAAAAGAATTGAAAAAGTACGACAAAAAAAGTTGGAAAATTTGAGACTTGAACACATGGCCGGATTGGAATTTTTGAAAAATAAAATTTTTTTGGCCTACGTAAAAATTACGTACGTAAAATGTACGTAATACGTAAGCTTATTTTAAAAATTAATTAAATATAGCATAACTAAGCAATTTTATGATTCACAAATGCTTGAATATTGTATTGTCATCGAGAATACACATCCATAAAAAATTTCGGCTCGATTGGAGCAGTAGAAGTGGTCGAAAAATCGATCGCAAGATTTGAACAAGACAAACAGACAGACAAACAGACAGACAAACAGACAAGAAAGCAAGTTAAGAAAAACGATGTAAAAAGGTGCTCGAGAGTGAAACTTATATCATGAAAAAAAAGTAGAACGAACACTGACGGCAAAATAATTGAATGAGACAAATTATAATGATAATATAAAGCAAATGTGCTACCGCTGTGCCTTTACATTCTCAACTATTCATCCATTCATTAGCCATTACTAATGTTCTTCCTCTTCATCTCATCTTCATTTGAGCATGAATTTTTTATTAATTAATGTAATGAATGAATAGCTTGACCCTTGAAAGTGAACAAGTGCACAGCATAATCATTTCTTTTTGGACTTTACATTTCATTCTCCTCTTTTGACCTTTTTTTTAGTCTCACGATATGAAATAAGAGCTTTCACTTCCATCATTTCTGCTTATTTTTATTAAAAGCACTTAAGCATAAAAGAAGAAGAAGGAATAAAAATTACAAAAGGACTCGACTTTATCGAGCGACTGCAGCGCATTTTTGTCTCAGCAATCAGTAATTGGTCTTACTTATTTACTTCGCTGGTCGGACAGATCAATTGTGATCCATGACCTCTCTCAGATGTCGCCTAAAGCTGGTTCTATTGCCGGCTTCCGCTTGTCAATTGCCAATACCAAATGCAATGCTGTCTTAATAATTGGTCAGTAAATTATAATAAAGTATTTTATCATTAAACGGTTTTCTAGAATTTACATTTTCTAACGGTTGCTAAAAGCAACGCTTTAAAAATTTAATTTTCTGTTTATGAAATGAAAAATCATTAATTAAAGTACATAGAGATGGATTTGGGCTTCCAAACCAATTGATACCAGAATAACTCGATCGCACTGAGTTAATGCTTCAAACCAGAGCTTTCTTCGATGTCTGATTGCTGAGATCTTGTCCCTCACCCAACCAGCCGAACAAAGTGTATTTTTAAGCACGCTTTTCCCAAAAATACGCTTAAAAATGAAAATGAATAATAAAAATGATGAAGAAAAGTGATGGCGAGGGAGACGAAAAGAAACGCTATGTAGAATTATGACTAATAATGAGAAGAGACCCATTCCAATCTTACTCAGATTAATTTTCATTCCCTTATTTTTCAACATAAAGTTACGATAATGTTCCTTTGAATTATTTTTGCTAGTAGTGCGAAGGAATTCTTTATTTAAGCAAGCGAAGTTTTTCCCTTTTTTTTTCATTAATTTGCGGAGCTTTAAACTCAATGAATTTTTCAATTGTTGTATATCTTACACAGTTGAGTGTACTTCAATGATGAATTTACAAAAAAATTCTTCACGCTATGATTTTAAAGATTTTGATATTAAGAGTTGGAGGGATAATGACTGTCAGCAGTTGGCAGACGTTGTAAAATATTTTGCCAGCTAATTTTTTTTAGAGTCTTAGTGGATTTGGGATTGTTTTAGCATTTACATAGCTTTAAATGTTGTTCTTTGCAAGGTCAATGGAATGAGGATTGAATTTTTGGATAATATTTTATATAAATTGCCTTTAAAGAGTCTTTGTAACAGCTTTAAGACTTCTTTGCCAAAGTCTGTGTTGCAAGAGGGTAGACCTAAGGGGGTGGGGATAGTATCGAACTTAAAAATTAGGGTATTTGGGATTTTGTTTTGATAAATCCTAGAATTTTGCAGATTTTTCAAATTGAGGATTTTACTCTCAAATCTATTCCCTTCCTTCCTCAATACGCCACTGCTGTGTGCTGTTTAGAAACATTTGCTCATCTACGAGCCATTTTAGATGTAAATTTTATTTAAAAAAATTAATTTTCCATCATAATTGTTTTAAGAAGTTGGACTAAAAGGTTGCGAACAGCCGCGAAATAAAATATCTTAACAGACAAAAAACCATAAGTTACTTTCATTGTACAAGTTGATTACGGAAATCGTTGATTGTAAGCCATACCATCTTTAGCCTGATTGCGGGGTTGTCACTCTTTAGACAAAGGCTTTTACTCTCCCCTCTAACGTACTTATCCCAGTACATATGTAGCTCGCTCTCCAGCGGTGTATTTAGCGATATCTGGGAATACCACCTTTGGCAAAGGGCAGCCATCGATAGAGCCAGTGTTAGACGTCAACTGAGAGAGACCATGGATCACATATGATCTGGACGGTCATTGAAGTAGGTAAGGGAATAGCACGAGAAAGTATACACTTGACGTTTGGTCAGCTTCGGAGTCAATCTTCGGCTTTCCCAATTCCCCTATAAGGATATTCACCTAAATGAGTGTGTTCATGAGTATACTCAAACAATAAAAATGACCATACTCATTCGCATGCTTCTTGGGATAATTGTAAAATGAATTATCAGCATCCAAGTTCCATACTGTCTCCATTAACAGCACCCTTCTATTCTGTCTCGATTACTAGCCCTCTTCCAGAAGGTCTTTAATCAACAACATAATCTCTTGCCATTTACAAACCTAGATTCAGAAAGTCTTCAATGTACTTAAAACCGTTAAAACCAAGCAATTTAACCATTGGAAAAAAGTAATAGAAAAATTCCATTGAGAATTCATTTCCGCTTAACAAAAATGCATTAAACTCTTCATTATAACGGAACATATTTTGTTCTAGTGTTGAAAGCTCCTGCGGTAACTGCGGTGGTTTGTATGAAAAATGTTTCATTATAATGGCTGCAGTTTCGAACACTTACTTTATTTATGATCCCTGCAACAGTTATGAGCATAAAAATCAAGCATAAAATGTTTCCGCTAAACTTGTCTATTTATAGGAACGGCTTTGGTACTTTTTATGAAGATCATAATTAAAATTTTTTAATAAGAGATTAAATTCAAATTTAAACATCATCATGTTGATGAATGGATGGTAAGAAGAGGACAACAACATAAAATATAAAACGTAACCATCAAAAATACCAATAAAGTCAAAAATAATGAATCTGCGAAAGCGAAGAAGGATGATGTAATTATGTAATTGAGAGGAGAAAGAAGATCTAGAAAAGCTTCATTTCAGCTATACAAAAAAACGTTAAAAGCCCTCGTGTTATTGATCGAGAGACTTGAGCGCATTTTTGCCAAGCGAACAGGAATTGATTACCAAGTCAGTTCTCGACCCATAAAAATTGATCCAGTATAATTTAGGTTACTTACCGACCCACAAAACAAGATCCAGTACGATCCAGTTCATTTGTCGACTCACAAAACAAGACCCAGTAAATTCCAAGTTGCCATAATAGAAATTTGAGAATCTCATTTTTATTTAACGGATTTTCATAATTCAAATCTTTTAACGGTTAAGACAACTTCAAACTTTGTTCAGAAAACACTGTCAAAACATCGAAGAACATTGAAAAACACTGTAAAACAATAAAAACACGTGTTTCTTTGTTGAACAAATGAAAATTTGTTAATTATAGTATTTATGCGTTGATTTGAAGCTTTCAAGTGTCCGGCGCATTAATAACTTTATGGAACTAAGCTAATGCAAGAAAACAGAGCTCTCAACGATGTCTGGATGCTAAAATCTCGCAACCAGTTGAAAGAATGACTGAAAAACCGAACGACCGAACATTGTGCCTTATTAAGTTACCCTTTTGAAACAAGCTTCAAAAATGCGCTAAAAAGCCTTCTTCTACTTATTCCCGTAGACGATTTGAGCACTTAGCAATCATGAAAAATGACGAAAACGAATGCTTTTTGAGGAAAATAAAATAAAAATTGAGAAATTCCCGTGAAACTTTATCATTTCTCTCACTCACTCACTTTTTACGTATTTTTAGCTTTGGCTCTGTCATGTTAAAATAAATAGCAAAAAATTATTCTTTTTTTCTTTATTTGACTTACAGGCAAACGCAAAAAAGCGAAGCGACTCCATAAATTACTTGAATATTTTTTTTTCTTCTTTTCTTACTTTTTTTTACCCCCGGAAAAATGGAAATTTAATGCAAATATTTTTCTTCCACTGAGTTCATACTTAAGAATGAGTATATGAGTGAGATGGTGAAATGAAAAAGAAAGTTTCGAATGATGATGCCGGTTCTTCCCTTAAGCACAAAATATTTTCTCTATTTTTTTGAGAGATTTTTTTTTGTTTGGAAAATATGAAAAATTAGCTTTTTGTTTGGCGTTATGTCTATTGGCTTTTGTTCAATCTTTTCATTATCATTTGTTTTGTATGAATGAGTTATTTTAGAAATTGTGCAGCCTTGAATCTCATTTTAGAAGCTATATTCCTTACTATAATGAATTTGAATGAAGTGAAAAATTCAAGATTAAATCCTATTAGCTTCGGTATGGTCAAGAAACGCATATATACGCGCATCTATAGATTTTAAGGTCTTAACAGCTAATGTTTATTTATTTCTTATGTTCAAAAACTGAAGGCTTGTACTTTTTTTCTACGTTTTAGATACGCAAGCCTGTTGCTTTCGGTTGGCCCTTGTTGCCCTTATGAGGCTTCAGGGAAGGTAATTAGCATGGTACTCAATGAAGTTTGTCGGTTCGAATCTTGGCATACACAAATATTCGGTCTTTCCAAAGTTTAGTTAACAGCTTAATGTTCAGGGTCGGGGGATTCTGTCGGTTTGATTCGATGACTGACCAAAAGTTAAGTGTTTCACCTTTCCTTGGTACTTCTTATCTTCACTAAGAACATCACTGGCGATCAAAACGGACCCAGGTTAAGTAAACAAAAGAATATATTAAAAACCTATTCAAAATCTTCATCTTTAGAGTGGTACTGGCTATGTATAGTAAGCTTACAACCTGCTACATCCAAAACTAAACTGTACAAAGAATCTTACAAGAGGAAAACAGAACTGAATTAACAATGACGATCCAATGTCAACGAACTGATTAATGTTTCAGGCGATATTGGAGCTTTGAGCAACTTTAGATTATATTACGGGTCTGGAATTAATATTGAAGTTAATACGAAGAATCGAAGAAAGAGGTACCAAAACGTTACCTTACGAATGTAATATTTTAATAGAAAGCGGACAGTATCACTTGTGGGAGACCAAAAACTCCTCGAAGGAAGCTGTCGATAGAGACAGTATTCCATTTGCTATTGATAATTGACAGATGGATCAAAATGGATCACAGATAATTTGTGCGGCCATCGAAGTAAATAAGTAAGGACAGTATCACCTAGTTGCGAATATTGTATTTCTGATCCTATATAAAAATGCGCTAAAACATCCCTCAAATCCGGAAGCATTTTCTATCTTTTTGTTATTTTCCTCTCACTGTTACTTCTGCTGTTGTTGTCTAAAAACGAACAGCAACGAAAAACAAGAATGTGAGTAAGTAGAAAAGCAAGAAAAAAAGAAAATAAATTCAAGAATATCTAATTTAATTTGTTTTATTTTTCTTTCCATATTTTACGATCTTTATTTCCTATTCATTCATACTGCACACACCATCAAAGACAAATGAAAATGTCTTTGTTGTCATCACCAGACTTAGAAAATGTTTCATTATTCCACTACATTTTCTTTCATCATTTCCATCGTTAACGCTATATATTTTTTTGGGTATACATACTACATTTTACTTATTTTATTGCATGTGAACATGTCTTATTGTGCTTAAATTGAGAGAGAAGTCTCATTGATAAGACAATATTGCATTATGTCTCTTCCATTTCCTCATTTTCAGTAGTTTATATCTTTAGATTACAATGACAATAAATTTTATTGTGCAAAGAGAAAGAAGAGATGAGAAAATAATGAAACGGAAGTGAAAGTTTCTTTTTTTTTTCTCTTTCTTTTTATCAAGTCTGCAAGAATTTTCTGCAGCAACAAGTCCTTATGAAAAGTATTCATTACTTTTTGGGAATATTACTTATGATTTTTCCTTCATATTTACTTGACTCAATAGATTTTATGCTGTTTCTAGAATTTTGCTAGATTTATGTCAATAAAATTGGTGTTAAGCTTCTAATGCCTTTACTGAAATGAATGGATGCAATTCGAAAGCTAATTGATATTAAGGCTAGAAAATAAATTTTTTTTCATAGACAATTCCATGAGTATCTACTTTTAGAAACTAAGTCACAAACAATTAGCCTTCTTTATCAAAAGAACTAAATCAGTGTCGACTTCATGCTTTGACTTACCCGACTCAAGACTCAACCGAGTGGTAAAATGTGGGGAACCGCCTATATTGTCATAAAAATGGGTTGAAATGGGCTGTTACGTTGCCGTCAGGACTAATTTGCGTCTAATTGTTAATACAATGCGTTGTAGCGGTGTCTTAGCATACATGGTGTGCTGTTTGACTGTCTAGAAGAAAACTTGACAATTGTAGAATCTCCCATGAAATGTCAAGTTCACAACTAGAAAGAGCAAATTGGTTAATCGATCCACAATCCAGTCCCAAGAAAGCATGATTCTGAATTGGTGCCAGATTCAAATTTATTTTTATAAAATTTGGTCCAGATCTAGCGTGACTTTGGTATCAGTTTCGATGAAATGCCAGGGTTAAATCGGCATGGGACATGAATTTCGGCCATTTAAGCTTATAACTCCCACCTATATGAAAAGTTCCACAAATGTGAAGTTTGTAACTAAAAAGTATTTCAACTAATCCTGTTCCACTCGGAAAAGATTAATAAGCTTAATAACATTTTGTCAACACGTGCATCATGCGTATACCTTCCTCTCAAATTTAATCAAAGAAATTAAAATCCCAAAAAAGTGATTTTATTTATTTATTCAAATTCAAACTCTGAAGTTTAATAATCCCAAGAGCTTCCCTGCTAAATATTGAAATTTTCTTGTTTACAAAAATTTAAGAATTCAACATTGCAAGTGAATAGAAAATAAGATGAAAATTTGACATTTAAATTGTTTACGCTTGGCATCCCATTTGGAAATTTAATTTCAAATGTCTCCGAATGTTTATTGTTTTATAATTAAATCTACTTAATTTGCGTATACATGAATTTGCTTTGATGTTGTGCAGACATTATCATGAATATAAAATATTGAAATTAATTTTTTGCTTCTTGTTGTGTCTTTGTTATGGGTTTAATGTGAGCATGTACGAATTGTTTGAGGGAATTTTAAAGTTGTTTAAAGGAAGGCTCTTAGAGAATTTTTGACAGGCAAACATGGAATGGCAAATTTTACTTAATTTGTTGATTATTCTAAAGTTAGAGATCAAGTTAGAATCCCGAGCGAGACAAGAAAGAAGACTTCGTTACGAAGCTTTAAAAGACTCAATTAAAGCTTATTTTTAACACCAAATTCTGTCATTTGACATCTACATGAAGGCGACTTACATTTCATGCAGAATTGGCAGGACTTTTGGACTACGGGAGGCGCTTCTACATTGGAGTGTTCTGATTTGACTCAGATTTGATGTTAATAAAGTCAGATCGTCTTTAGTGAATCCTTTCGTTGACTATGTATACTCTCTAAGTTTCATGGTTCAAGAGTGAGCTCACAATTTATCTTCTACGTTAGTACCGCACTATTTAGACGGTTTGGCAATGCCAAAATGCACCACGGTGAAGTGGAGTAGGTGCTTGGTTAGGAGAGACTGAAGGGCGATGAACATGTATATTGCTCATTACTACTCTTTACACTCAAAAAAATAACTAAGTAAGCAAACCAGCGTTATATATTTACATACTTCCTTGGGTGAGGAGCATGTGGGCCTATTGCCTTGCATAGAGAACGACTAAAGTTGGTTCAATTCTTCGAGAACTTACTTCTGCCAGTTTGGAATGTTAAAGACTTTTTCTCCACATCCAATCCAGAAATTCTTTTGTCTTCCTCGAATTCTCTTAGCAGAGTCTTTAAAGCTCTGTGTTGGCCTTCTTTATTTGTGACTCTCGGGTTTCAATAACATTATCTTGTGTTTAAATAACTAAAATAATTAAATTTTTTACTTCAAAAATCCTTTAATTTAACATGAAATATAATTTAAAATCTGAATAAATTAAATGCATTCTGGAGCACTATAGTTAAAAAGATGAAGAAAATGGAACCAAACAGAATCTTAAGTAGACTTTTTTTCTCAAGATGTATTATTCAAGTATTATCTGTAGGAATCAAATTATACGAAATTTTTTTTGAATAAGATTCTGAAGTTTTTTATCAATTAGAGTCAAAAGGAGGAACTATCATTGCTGTCTGCATACAAATGCAGACATCTTTATTCTTCAATCAAAAGATTTTCTTGATTATAGAGAGAAAAAATAAGGAAAAGAAATGAAAAACAAAAAAATTCATTTGTAGAATTTCAGTTCCTTTATAATTTACAGAATGGAAAAAAGTTGTGCAATAGTTGATGTAAAATTCATGAATTTCTCTCTTTTTTATCCTTACTATATATGCATGCACAACTTTTTATTCTCTTTTTTTCTAGCAATTTTCCTTTTTATATTCACTTGAATTTCGAATTCGCCAAAAAAAGAAAAAATGCAATTCAAACTTTATGAAATATGCATGGTTGAATGAAAGAAAAAGAAACGAGAGAAAATTTATTTCACATATTTTTAGCAGATTTTTTGAAGGAAATGAAACTTATGGCTTCACTTTGATTGGCTTGCTGGTTAGATGACTAGGTGAAACGTGAGATCTCAGCAATAAGTCATCGAAGAGAGGTCGGATTTGAAGCATTAACTCTGTTTTATTGAGTTAGTGCCTTAACACGTGGTCTGGGAGCTTAAAACTATCTCTAAATGCTTTAATTAATGATTTTTCTCCGAATTTTTCAATTTATTTACAAAATCTTTCAATAATTTCCCCTCGCCAAATGTTTGAATTGACCGTTAAATTTCAAAAATTTTTGACCGTTAAATTTTAATAATTTTAGACCGTTAATTTTGTGAGAAAAATTGAACGTTTTTTCATACAATTTTAGGTTCAATTTTAAATAAGATTTGGCAATGATAAATTTGAATTTTTGAAAACCGTTAAGAGTTTGAATTGCCAAAAACCGTCACCTAATAATTTGTTAATCAAATAATAATCGTCCTAAAGACAAAAACAGTACAAATTATTGATAATTTGTATGGTTTTGTAGGAAAAAATACTAAGAATTCGTACGGTTTTTTCCTGAAACAGGAACCTGTTTTGCAACTCTGGTCCTAAAAGACAACGAGACTGCTTTTAGGTACCGTAATGGTATTTCTGAACCATAAAAGCATGCTCTTTGCCTGTAAGTATATTAAGCACAATTGCGCTCAAGTCTCTCAATAAATACCACAAGGACATTCAACATATTTTTTATTCCTTTAACTGCTTCTCAGACACACTTATGAGCTCATATATATCGTTGAAAAAATATACATGAATAATATTCCCATATACTTTTGTTTGTAAATTTTCATGATGTATTGAAATGAGAAGTTATTTCATTGCATGAAAAAATTTAAATTTATTCCTACGCTCTTGATCTCCTTTTAAGTCCTTACATAGCATCATTGTATTCATATTCTCAAGTGCCTGTTACAATTTTTTATTTTTTTGCTAAAATTTCCGGTCGAGTGAGTCGAGGAACGAATTTGAGTGATGAAAAATTTCTTTTTGATCTCTCATATTTCAAGTTATTTCAATAAATGTTCGTAGAAATTTAATGAATTGATGCTAGATTTTTATTTCTGTTGAAATGAAAAGAAGCTTGTTTGATTTATTTTGATAGGGCTCATGAGAAGATTTCTCCATCAAAATTGCTGTTGAGAAATTTGATAAGACTCATTTATCAAGGCTTAGGTTGCTTCAAACTTGTTCAAACAACTGCTTCCAAAAATTTTATTGAATTGAAGATTCTTTTAAAAACTTTTTTTTTTTTTTTTATTTTCAAAGCTAATTTCGAAATTCGAGCATCTTTCAAGGTTTGCATTCATGACGATCATTTTGATATTATTAATGCAAAATATAAAGTATTGACAACGTGGCAACATAATTGATTGGACAGGTTGGATGTTATGGTGATATGGTTGGACAACTGTAATGTCGTGAGCTTAGTGAGGATCTTTGTCATATCGACAGCACTCTCATAAAGACTGGCCTTAGATCAGAATCAATCTGAACTGTGGCTGGCTTTTCTACATCGAGTGCTTTCAGGATGAGATAGTCTTAGGCGTAGAAACCCAGCACTTCCTGATATGATTTTTGAAATCCCTTTATATATTCCAAAGCTAATCACTAACTGTAGCTCATTTACTGTAGGGATATCTAAAGAATTAAAAAAATCATATCAGGAAATGGTGGAATTATTTTAGGGATATTTGGGAGCTTTCACGTTTTGCATCGGTCTGTGTTGAAAATGTAACTCACGTACTCAATAATAGAGTGATACAGACATCCGGTCTGTTGCTTAACCACTCGGCAACAGAGGTATTACTCTTGCACAAGTAGAATCGAAAAGATTCAAGAATGTAAGCGTGCAGTTTAGTGTGTCAAACAAGTCTATGAATTTAAGGATCATGGTGTATCTGAACACTGAATAGTAATAAGACTTGAGTGTGAGAACACCAGTGGATGACACGTGAACGTTTTTGGCTCTACCTAATTAGAGATGACGATGACAGATGGTCGAATTATTAATGTGCTACGGATGCAGTTGCATTATTTTGTTAAAATTTATGAATTGATATTTCTAAGAACTTTAATATCATTTTGGTAAAATAAACAAATTATCACCATCATCATCATCAAATATTTTAATCGATCAAAAATCCGGCTCGACTAAATGCGTGCATAATTCTAATTTTGATCAGAATTTAGTTTAAATCCGACATCATACTGGATGTCATATCATTCTGGTGCTGGATTTCGGATCAATTAAACGTTTTGTGTTATTCAGTATAAATATGGCTCGATACTCCAGATTCCACTCTACTTAGACACCACAGCAACTTAGTTAAAGTTGGAAATTCGAAATCATTATTGAGTTTAAAAAGTTCAAGTTTATTTCTTCTTAGCAATTTGGAACGAATTTCGAAGAATTTCGTTTTGTGAAGAAAAAAGTCTTCAAAATTGATTCCGAATTGCTTCAAGGGTAATTGAGTTACCGAATCTGACCAACATTAATTCCTTAAAGAAATACTAAATGTCATCAGTTAAGGTTAACTTAAAGTAAATTAAGATAAACACTATACTTTTTAAGTACTTTTCTTCAATTAAATCTACTTTCTTATAATTTATAATGCTTCTTCCGGTATGTTTACTCACCTATATAAATATTATCATTCCGGAATTTTGAAGGAAGTTTAAATTAAAAAATTCCACAAAAAGAATTCAATTTCAATTTTTCATGACATCCTTAAAAACACGTCTAAAAAAATCAAAATTCAAATATTAAAAGACTTGATGGCAAAGTTTAATAAAACAAAACAAAAAAAAAGTCATAATTGTGGAAAGGAAGAGAAAAGTTCAGTACTTGATTTACACTGTACCAACTCGTGATTTTTCATTTCACTCCTTCTCTTCCGGTACGTGATTTTCTGATGGAAAAAAAGCCGCATTTATTATTCATTCGGTGTATGATGAAAAACAACAAACAGGAAAACAACAGCATGCACGAAAAAATAACGTCAATAAAAAGCATGCGATATGAGGACGGAATGCAAAATTTTTACCCTCTAATATTCAAACAATATCTCGTAAGAGGTTTTATGTGTGATATTTTTTTCTTACATGCATTGGATTTACTGTTTTTTATTTTCTTGTGCTTTTTCAGGTTTTACAACTTGCGAGTGCCGTGTAAGCGAGTGAAAGAATGACGAACAAGAGTGAGAGCTTTTGTTGGAAAATTGTTCATATTAGTCGAGTGTGAAGCGCATTTTTGGTCTTCTGTTGCAAAAGTAGTGAAATAGCATCAGTGGTCTAAATGGTAGGGCGTTGTTCTTATGTGCCAAAGGTCCTGAGTTCAATCCCAGTTCATGTTTAATTTTCGAAGCAATCAAGGAATGCCACCGATTTCGAAATAGCGTTGTTAGCGAATATCCTCAACATCCACAGGGTTCTTATTAAGTAGTATTTAACCCGTTGCATATGTACAAAACGACCTACATCTACAAAGAATATGGATGACTACATGCCTAGCTATATTTCAAAATGTTTAAGCATGTATCATCGTTTAATGACGAGGAATCATTCTTGAAAGCAGTAAATTGTTAAGGAACTAACTGCTGAACGCGTTATGGAGCCAGGAACGTCATGGCTTACACTTGATCTGTACGGTTAGCGATGTAAGTAAGTATTAATAGACCGAATAGCAGAAAGTGTTCTTTGTGAGCATTGCTACTTCGCAGTATTAAAGGTAAGAGTCGAGAGTGACCTGCCGGCGTCTTGACGGTTGATTTCGATCCAGTTTCACGGTAGAAAATGTGATTTACTGAATTTTGTTGCTTGGGTAGTTCATGTAGTGAACTGACTTATTCGTGTAATGAGTAAAAAGACAAGCCTTAACAGCTAAATAGCATGCTTTTATGGTACAGAAAGGCCGCTACGGTGCCTAAAAACGGTTTCTTTGCCTGTTAGAGTTAATATCGAGTAATCTAACTGAGTATCAATAATAAAGTCAATCAGATAACAGACAACCACTTGCGATTCGAGACAATGTGACTAAAATTGCGTTAAACTTCAAAGAAATTTAAGAAAACTACGGCAAAACACACAAAAATCAATAAAACCTTAAAACACATTCTTTTGCCTTTTTTTTCTGCTGAGATTGAAATGTGTAAATGTGATCTGATGGAGATCCAAATTGATTTCTGATATCAGCCTCGGATCAAGAATGTGGGGAGAAGAATGTGAACGATTGAGGTATGCGGAATGTAAGGCTATTTATTTTATTTTCTGCTTCATGTTTTCTGACTTTTCCTTTCTATTTAAACCATCTGATTGATTTTTTTTTATGTGTACGTATGCTACATTTCTTTCATACTCATTGCTTGTTTTGATTTTTGTCTACTGCTCATCCCTTGAGAGTCGATGGATGTTTGCTTTTGATATTTTTTTTTTCGTATTTCTTCTTCGTGGCTTAATGCTGAATTGAAGCAAAAATACTTTCGATTAACTTTTTCAATATGAAATTCGATAAACTTTTTATATGACTGTCGTTTTTTTCTTCTTTCATAAAAAATCTATTTTTTGGGGAGTCTTTTCTGCTGATCAGCGATGTTTATCGAGATATGAGTGCTTTGTTGTCTAAGATTCAATTCATGATGGATTTCATATTGAATTTTCTTTGTAGAAAATTATTTTTGAGAAATGGAAAATTTTACTCTTAAAATTACAAAGTTGTGATTTGAGGTACAGGAGTATATCAGGGGGAGGCGGGTCGAACCTTCCTTATTCCATTTGGGAAAATTCTACATCTTTCCAGTGTTTTCTCAATCCTTTCTTAATTTTAACAATCCATATAAACAACTTCAATATACCAAACCATTCTCCATCCTCCTCTGCTTCCTTATCTCCTTCTTCCCAAAATTTCTAGCTACGTCATTATTCAGTTATTTGATGATTAGTTCTTATTGATCCATATTGATTCTTTGAATTAGAGAGCAGTTATAAAGCGGTTGAACAGGTTTATCTTTCTGACTAAAACTGATATTTATGCTAACTTATTTACTTACTTCCATTGTAAAGGCGCATGAGGGTCCATTGCCGCATTTATTATCTGGATCTGTCTTTAGATAACTTCTGTCAGTTTTTAATGCCCAGCACTTTTGAATCGTTGCTCACACACTAATCCTATGAGATCTTTAGTGCTATTTATGCTAGTTTATTTTTTTGTTGCTCTGCCTCCTTCTCTTCGGTTGTACGCCAAGTGAATTTCTGTCTGCCAACACTTCATTTGCCTTTAACGTTTATAAAAGACAAAGAGCATCCTTTCATGATACAGAGAGACCATTAAGTTACCTAAAAGCAGCGTCTTTGCTTGTTAAGTTAAGGTCTATGAGAAATTTTTAATAATTCTGTTCCAAACCTCTGGAGGCATAACATTTACATCCATTTAATTAAAATCCCAAAACATAAAGTCATCATGTCACAAATAATGAATTTACATGAAGATAAACTTTTAATTGGTGATTTATAAAATTGGATTTAATCACTCAACTTTTTGCATTAGAACAAATGAGTCGATGATGTACAAGAACATTGTCTATGCACTTTTCTGTCTTTAGTGCTGAAAATTTTCATAATCAATTTTTAAAGTTTACAATTTTTTTATGTATGAAAAACTTATTTTATATGTTATAAACTTTAAACTCTTTAGTCTTGTTTCTGTGAGTGAATAGGAAGGGAAAAAATTAATTAACATTTGCACAACGCTTGAAGCCACACAAACGCAATGCACGAGAGGAGAATAAGGTTAAATAGAATTTTAAAATAAAAAAAAATATAAACTTCGTATGTAGAATGAAGTTGTTTTTATCGCGCGTACATATAAAATACATTCATAAACACATAAAAATGCTCAGAGGCACAATTATAAACAGACAAACATCAGCGGAATATAAAACATAAAATAAAAAAATCTACGGATATATACAACAAACAACGAAAGGTAAATTGCATTCAATAAAAAGTGATTAAAGTTGCAAATGTTTTCATTTCATTACGTAGCAAAAATTAAATGTAAATAATTTTTTCCATCCATTCTCTTGACAATACAGACACAATGGAAAAGAGGAACGCGAGAAGTTGTTTGGAATATCTGGAAGGATTAAGCGCTTTTTTCAAGGTGATATACTCAATTAAAAATAGCTTATGAACTTACTTACATTTTGGAACTGGAATCATGCTCTGACTTTGAACGTAGTATATTACAAAATGTCTTCCATCTGACTCTTTTGCTAGCCATATCACAAAGCTTGTACAAGATCTCCGTTTTGACATCTAACTGACCTTCTTGCTTTACTGAATTACGCCATATTGGTTTTGGAGCACAAGGGCACCTTTTTCCTTGTTGATTCCACCCAAGCGTTTGTTTCCGAAGCGTGTGAACTATCCAGCCATACTTTCGCTTGAGAATTTCCCGATTAATTCCTTCTTGGTGTTATATCTTTGAGATATGTTTATTAACTGATTTTTTATATCATTTTTACAAATCATGTTTACTATGATTTCATATTATTTAACACTTGGCCAGCTCTTTGTAGCAATACTTGATACAATCAGCAGGATCTTCAGTCCACCAGATAACAGAGATTCAGAAAAAACCCGCAGTTGTGTCCTTTGTATCTCTATATTTACCATAAATTGATGAACTTTGTCCTTTAGCACTTAAAATTACTCTTTGAACTTTACGCTTTTTATATTGAACTTTTAATTAGTCCTTAGCATCTTTTTCTTTTATGTTAAGCCTTTACTTTTCCTTTAGATGTTTCCTTTTTGAGTGTTTAAATTCGACTGAATTTTATCTTTGAAAATTCCTAGTTTTAGTTCCCGCCAAAAATTCCCAAAGTTCAAATTTTGAACTTCCTTTTTGAATATTGAATGTCCGTTACTTTTTGAAATCCTGTATAACCGTTATTTCCCTTTACCTTGAATTTCAATTACCAACATTCCCATAAATGTTCAGCCAATTTTGCACCAATAATTCACTTTTCCTCATTTTCACTTAAAACTGTAAAAGCGAATGAATGGGAAAAAAGCGAAATAATGATACAACAGCAGCAAAATAATAAAAATTACATCTATCTATCCGTCTATATTCATCGCTTTTTTATATCCATGAGGGCTTGAGTGGAACAAAATGTGAAAATTGCATTTTTTAATTGCTTTTTTTTATTCAGTTTACAAACTTTTTTCTTGTTATTATTTTTTTTTTTCATTTTTAATTTAAACCTTAAAATGAGTGAGTGAGTCCAGAGCATAATCTAGCAAAAAGAAGGAAGGATTAGCAGTGAGGGATAATGATTGTATACATGAATTGAACATCGACAATAATTGAATAATGTGTCAGTAAAATGACCATTGGAATTTAATCAGTTTGAGAAATTGATTTTTTCTATACAGAGCAACAGAGTAGACATGAGCCAAGTGCTCTTACTGCTTTGAATTTATTTCAAGTCCGGATATTTTCAAAAATATCTATTTTTAGTCAAGCCCATCCAATTTTAATTTAGAAAAAGTCTTCACAGACGTTGAGCATTTTTTTAATTAATTTTCCATCACCAGACTTCCATTAAATAGGTAGTCAAGTAGCATTATAATAATGAAAAGATTAAATATATTGTTATGAGACTTTCTTTAAAAGAAATTGTACTTCTTTCTGGAAATAAGGCAATCCTACTCATGAATATGTTTACTTGGAAAATATTAGACAACAGAAACATCCACCCATTCAGTTAGGTATAATAAATTTGTTATTATATTTTTTAATTGCCCAGAGAGAAACGACTGGAGATATACAGAAAAAAATCCATATTTCCTTGATCAACAAGTTGTTTTTTTGTTGATATTCAGTTGTCATGGAAGTTAAATTTCTTTTTTGAAAGTTATAATCATAGCTGGCAGAAGAATCTTAAATAAAATTCAAGTTACTTCTGCAAATTTTCTTTTTCTTCGTTGATTTTTGGAATGTAAGCAAGGATCCATTCCGAGAATTTCAATTAAATCTGCAAACAGAGAATTTGTACAAGCTTAAAGTCAGAAGGCATTTGTAGTAACCTAGCTTCCAAGTCGGTGCATGGTTTCAGTAAGTAAGCATGGATGCTTGCGACTCACTGTTTATGACTAGTAAAAATTCAAAGGAGTGAAAGATTAGCAGACAGCTAAGCTCAAATCCAGATAGACTATTATATGGATTGAGAACTTATGATCACAGCATACAGATCAATTGTGATCCATGGTCTCACTTAGTTTGCGTAAGTTGAGTGAAGTCAATTCAAGTCGTTTTCGAGCTCTGGATTATTAATCTCTAGGTTGTTCGTCAAAGGCTGCTTAGTTTTTTGTAGTTTTTGACGAGCACTAGATTAAAATCTCAAAAATCAAATTTAACTCTTTAATGTTGCCTAATAAAATATAAATCTTGATTTAGGCATTCAACTTAAAGCCCGTCATCTCCATAACAATTCTCAATGGAGCAAACTTAGATCATTAATGTTTCCCTCAAAACTAATAAAAATTTTGTCATCATTAAAAACAGCTTTTTACGACGTAATTAAATCATTTTGTGGCCCATTGTATGAATAATTGAGTTTGCCTTTATATTCCTCCAAAATTATATGATTTCTATTTTGTCAGGAACTAGTTTAATTAATTTATTTAGTCGGTAGCATATGTGCATAATAAATGAGATAGTTAAAAACTTTACATCAGTTCCCGAAGGAATTCTCAATGGGTTTTAATGCTGAAATATCTACAAACTTAAAAGAAGAAATTCATACTTTTTTGGAAAGAAAAAGCTTCATTTAAGAGCTCTATATAGCTTCGACGATAGTAAATAAGTACTTAAGTAAATGAGAAAGATTCGTAATGGAACATCACCATAAAACAAAAAGCCGAGACTCGTAAGAAAGCGGAAAAGGGAGAAGAATATTTTATTTAATTTTATTTCGGCATACGCCAGGCATAAATGTGGGGGTGGATGTGAAAAAAAGGGTGGCTGCATGAATAATTAACAAGTCTTAATTGAATTTTTGATATGAAATATTTATGACGTTTATTTGTGTACATGAAATTTAAACAAACTCCACTGATGCTTAATTAATTTAAAATGAAAATGAATAAATGATGGGAAATTGAAGGGAGAGATTAGGAAGGGAAAAGAAGCTTTAGGGGATTGTTCACTTACTTTGACACGATTGTCTGGAGAAAAGGATTGGTATTAGATTCCTGATCTGGAGCAGTTTTTCATTTCAGCCAGATGGTGGACACATTTAATCCAAGTGTCAATCAACATGAAATTTACTACTTGACCACCACATGACCCTCACTTGAATGCCAAGAACAATTTGTGTCGGTTGGGAGTTTGTGACATGTCGACCAAACCCAAGCGGACAAAAATACGTTAGAACCAGCTTTTTACGACGTAATTAAATCATTTTGTGGCCCATTGTATATTCCTCCAAAAGGTCGAAGTCGTGGCGAAAAGTTCACTTCACTTCGCTAAAATTTCAATCGGTTTCAAGTCAGCTCGAGTGAACAAGAAAAAAACGTGTTCACTTTAACCGAGGCGAAACCGAATCCGTTTTTCGTGTTCACTTTAGTCGAGGCGGAACCGAATTGATTTTTTCGTGTTCACTTTAGTCGAGGCGGAACCGAATTGATTTTTTCGTGTTCACTTTAGTCGACTTGAAACCGACATCGTTTTTTTGACTTCACTTTAGTCGACTCGAAACCGAGTCGATTCAAGTGAAGTGAAGTGAAGTCGAGTCAACTCGACTTCACTTCATTTCATAGAAAAAAATATTTTACCATAGAAAGTCATTTCTGATTGCGTTTGTGAAGTATATAATTTCATACAAAATTTTATCAAGAATCCTTTTTTTGCACATTTTTGTAATGTAAAAAAACTTAAAAATATCTATTGAACAAGTATGATTTTATGTGAAACTACATGCAGCAGGACTATAGATTGCAGTCAAACCTCAGTTTCTTCATTATTTATCAAAAATGAGTAAAAAAGGATTTTTGATGAAATTTTGTATGAAATTATATACTTCACAAACGCAATCAGAAGTTACTTTCTGTGGTAAAATATTTTTTTCTATGAAATGAAGTGAAGTCGAGTCGACTCGACTTCACTTCACTTCACTTGAATCGACTCGGTTTCGAGTCGACTAAAGTGAACACGAAAAAATCAATTCGGTTCCGCCTCGACTAAAGTGAACACGAAAAAATCAATTCGGTTCCGCCTCGACTAAAGTGAACACGAAATTTTCGTGTTCACTCGAGCTGACTTGAAACCGATTGAAATTTTAGCGAAGTGAAGTGAAGTGATATCGACTTCACTTCACCAACTTCGACCTCTGGTTAGAACTAGACATCAACTGGAAATCACATTCAGCTCCAAAAGCTACATGGTACACTACTGTGATGAAAGAACATTTGCCATTTGGACGAAACGTATCAGCTCAATACGCAGACAGAGAATTTGTACAAACTAGGTGACATAGCCTGGCAAAAGAGTCAGATGGAAAGCATTTTGTTGTAACCTAAGTTCCACATAAAAGCATGGTTAAAGTAAGTAAGTTAGACATCAAATGGATATTAACTTGTCATTATTGGCGTACTATTGACGGTATTGAAGGAATGCTATTGTAGTTAGATGTCAAAACTGAGAATTTCCAAACTTTGTGAAACAGTCAGCAATAAAGTCAGATGAAAAGCATATTGTAGCAACCTAGGCTCCAAGCCGGAGTATGGTTCCAGTAAGTAAATAAGTATCAACTAGCCATCGACTAGATACTCACTTACTTAATTCGATGATCGTTCAAATTAATTGTGATCCATGGCCTTGTTTAGTTTGCTTCTGAAACTGGCTTACATTTGCCAATTACTGATGCCAAGTGCATTACCATCACTATCGACCCTGTCTAGTCATAATGTGTTATTATCCACTCAGGAAACGAAGGGGAGAGACCTAAAAATCGCTTTTGCGTTACTCGCGATCAGAAAAGTATGAGTATCCTCACAAAATTGAGCCTGATCTACTATATTGATTCAGTATACTCATTAATACGCTTATTTAGGTACACTCACTTAGAGATTTAATCCTTAAACTTCCCCTAATTATTTAAACTCCAAAATCTTTCCCATTCCTTAATCCTCAAGATTTAATATAAAATTTATGACACATGTCAAACAATACGAATTGTGATTTATTACTGGATATATTTTTTATTATATCTTAATGCTTTTCTGTGGTTACTCTCATACCATTTCATCATAATGTTTTATTGACGCCTCAATTAATGTTCTTTTGATTCGGTTGTTTAAACGATTTTGGATCGTGGCCAAGACATAAGACTATTCATGTATGTCTGACGCTGCTGCTCTTTTTATTGCTCTCTCATATCCGTAAACACAAATACATAAGTACTGTAGATATGTTTTGTAAATATTTAAGGATGCATGTAACAGAGATGGGATAGAGAGTTTTATATGTATGAGGGTGTTAGGCTGGCTGGCTGTTGGGGGAAACCACTCAATTAAAAAACTATTGAAATGGTTGGACTAAGTAAATTGTGATGTCCTATAAAAGATTAATTGGAATAGTTGTTATTAGTCTTATGCTTAGTCCAAACACTCGAAATCACAATATACGGTTCATGACATTTCCACTAAATTTCGACAGCACATTATAGCTCGAAGTCGACTCGGATTTTATATGGAGTTGAGTCAATTTTCCATGCTTAATAAGTGTCAACATCGAGCTCTGCGACACACTTGTGTGCCGACAAAAAGTTTGGACATCACTGACCTCTAACAGACAAAGAGACCGCGTTGGTTTCGTAGTGGTATTTCTGTAACTGAAAGTATACTTTTTGAATGTTAAGGGACGCATGCTCTCTGAGTATGTTATGCTCTCAGGGGTAGAGGAGCGAGAGGGAAGGGAGGATTCGCAAAATTGAGGACATTCAAATGTATCAATCGTCATGTAATCATGTTCCTTTGTGGAGATTTGGTACCATCAATAGGAACCTCCATGACATCCTTTCCTTAGTAAGTCCCATCTAAGGACAGTGCTACTACCCCTAGTAGGCAAAGGGCGTGCTCTAATGAGCAGACCAAGCTGAGAGAAGTGCTCTTGAGCAAGTTCTCAAAAGCATGCTCACTGTCTTTTAGGGTAACATATGTTTCTGTTCCAGGAATGACAAACTACACCTTCTCTTCATTACTCCTCCCAAACAGTCACAATAGTTTTAACATTTTCTTACCCCTTCCATTTTACCCCACCAATCCCAACTCTGATGCACATACATAATTATCACTTTGAAGAACGTAAAGGGGTAAATGACATAAAAGGAAAATACACAGAATGCGACGGGATAAAAAAAAAGGAAAGTGACATGCGAACATAATTAAGATAAGTTATGTCTAATGTATGCATTATATAGAAAATTATCTAAACCAATTCATTAACATCCTCTTCTTAGTTATTCCGTCTACACTTAGTTTTTTTCCTTATCGCAATGAGCTTCTTAATGTGAAAATTCATTTATTCACAATTTTCATCATCATCATTGTCGTTGTGTCTTTAAATTTTCTCATTGTGCTTTATGTATAGAGCAGTGGTGAGCAACCTGTGTGCCGCGGGACGCTAGTGGGGAGTCAAAGTTTTTGGAAATGTCATGAACTGTGTGCGGTTTTAGTAGAAACTTGGTACGAAGATGTGTCGTGAAAAAAGGTTGAGCACCCCTGCCATAGAGAAAGATTCTTTGTGTCTCATCATTTCTGTTTATTGTTATCATTGTAATTTTCATTTATTTATACTACATATGTTTTTGAAGTCTTCCTTATAACTTGTCTCATTTTAGTCTATGAGACATATTCATGCAAAGTAAAGATTTTAAAGCACAAGGGATTTATTAAGCTGTCTATGCTAATTAACATTTAATATTCTTCCAGCAATTAAATTTCATTGTTTGTACTAATGCCTTTAATTATGAGAATTGTTGAATTTAATTCTGTTTGTGTATCCCTCAAAGAAGATCCTCATTCAAGAGGATTGAATGCCTTCTATGAACAGTAAATAATTTAATCAGATGAACATTATACTTGGAACAACTTTAGAAAATTAAGATAATCAAGTTAGGGACAGTTGCGTTTCATTCATTTTTGAACCATTACATTCCAAAAAAAAAGGATAATTTAACAAATTTATCTACCCACATAAGTATAGACGGTGAAATTGCATTAGCAACGTTAAGATGTGAAATTCTGTATCATTTTTCATCTTTAGCACAAAACTTTACTCGTTGATGTCAAGTTGATGCCTTTCTTCAACATTTCAAGCTTCTCGAGTGATACAAATGAAGAAGGCTGAAGCTCTTATTAACACTTAATGGAGAAGGCTAAAGCCGCCTCTAATCAGCAACACAGTGGCGCCTTCCATCTATATTATAAACACCCAATTCCTTTGCTGATACAAGAACGGAAGCCATGTGAAGACATTTTGTAAAGCCATGTGAAGCCGAAAATTGAGAAGAATCGGGAGGAACGTGGGGTTTATTGTAATTCCACGTGAAGCTAAGTGATGTTGAAAATTCTGAAGATTGGCGCCACGGGTGCTCCCGATACTCTAGTTTAGTATTAATATGAGTAGCTTTAAATATACGCTAGTGGAGCCTTATTTATTTGTGTCGGTCGGGTATAAGTTTATGAAATAATTCAAAGTTTACAAGGGATCGAAGAAACTGAAGTCTGATTATGAAGCTGACCAAATGTCCAGTATATTCATGGTATCCCACGGTATCCTTTGTCACACCTAAATACACCACTGGCGTCCGATTAATGTGTGTGGATAAGTACGCCAAAGGAAAGAATGAAAGACTGTCCAAACCCCCTAGTCTGAAGGATGGCAGTCCAACAATCAGAACAGGAATGGTAAGGTTTAGAACCGACCATTTCCGTAATCAAATTGTACACAGCTAGCAACATACTAGAAAATTTAGCTCACTTTATCCCTCCCCAGCAGTGAACATCTTAGGTGACAAGTGACAAAAATGACAAGTTTTACCACTTGAATTTTCCGCCTCTTGCCCCTCCCCCCTTCAGCTCCGATGTTTTCATCCACAAGACTTATGAAGTCATTCAGCATCAAAAACAATTCATCATATAATTTCGAAGAAACTCTTAAAAGGAATCAAGAAACTGACAGGAAAATATACAATTTGTGTTAATTAATTTAAAAGATTTTAAATAATTCATAGCTTGATGAGAGATGCTGTGCATACATATCCACTCCATGTCTACATACGTATGTGATTTAAATATATAAAAAAAACAATCTTCCTCAAATTGTTTCTTTTATTTTCACAATTTCCTTTCATTCGTATTGTTCGTTCCTATGTCATGTACATATGAGAATGGATATACACACACAAAAGGAACTCATTAAGAATCTGAAAAACTTTTTATACTCAATTTTAAATATTTTTTCAGAAGCAAAACAAATGAATGGAAAAGATTTCCCAATAGGTGCTTTCACTTCCGCCCTTCCTACTCCTCCTACTCAAGCTTTCAGCTAGATTTTAATAATTGATTTCGCTTTTACTGCTGCTGCTGTTGCTTTCTCATCCTTTTTATTTTTTTCAAAAATTTTCTCCCTTCTTCGGTTTTTTTGTGTATTTTAGAAAGTAGGAACTTATTCCTTAACCTTTTCTTCTTGCTGTACATGCTTATTATCTTCTTCTTATTTACATATCTTACTGTATGTGCGAATATGTGAGCATACACAATTCTTTATAGGAAAATCAATGGAAATTTTCATGAATTTTTCAATTAGGATTTTTTCATATTTTTTTCATCCGGTCGGATTTAGAATTGAATTTTTAAAATTTTAATCAATACTCTAAGCTCATGAAAGCATTGCTCATGCTTTGCTTTAATATTTAAAATGAGAATTTTTAAAAAATTCAAAATTCAAAAAGCGCAAAAAATTTTTAGATGCATTAATTTTATGAATGAAAATTAGGAAGGAACTGATGTTTTGGAACAACAACTGAATTCTATGTAGGTTGCTGCTTATGCTTCTTAGAATTGGGGTTCAAAATAATATTTTTCCAAATGATAATCTGCGGAATAAGAGCTTAATGAGCCAAGAATTTTCCAAACAATTTTGAATGATTAGTCCTCAGATGAAGAGATTGCAAAATATATTCAAAATTGTATAATGTAGAGCTAAAATTCATGAACCAAAGTCATTTATATTTTTTGACAATTTTCGTAGCTTTTGAGTATCTTGTATATTAAGGAAATATACATAGTTTGTAATTCAACATCACTTGGAAGTGAAACCCGAGCTACACAAATGAATCTGTGTGACATTCATGTTACTGTCAAATTCAGGCGGCTTCCTTCCTAACTTACTTACTTACTTACTTACTCACTTTTTGGCAAATAGTTTTTCATCTGACTTTGTTACTAGCGCTGTCAATTAGTTTGTACAAATTAAAATCAAATGCATCAAATGGATCAAAATGGATTCACATGACCCCCCAATTTTCAGCTTCACGTGACATCACATTATACCCTCATTCCCCCTAATACCCCTCAATTTTCGTACAGCTCTTGGACACCGTTTTACTTGCGAAATTCAACCAAAGACAGTGAAACAAACATGTGTTGCTGTCCCTGGCTTGACAATTTTTCTGGCATTTTTCTACCGAAGTAAATGTTCAATTCTGAGTTGCAAAACAGACACCTGTGACAGACAAAAACCGTACAAATTCCGAAATTGTACGGTTTTTTGCCTGTCACAGGTGCCTGTTTTGCAACTCTGGTTCAATCCTGCCGTACTTTTTATCTGTATTTCTGTTGATACCTTACTAATCTGATGTTTGCAGAAGCTATTCATTTGAAGTCAGATTCCGTTTAGTATTGATATAAGAAGCTTTAAAACTGCCTTCTTTATTTATGTCGCTCGGGATGTATAAACGCTAGATTGATAGCATGTTGAAAACATTATAAATATTTTTTTCTGTGTCTTTAAACTTGAAACGTGCATTACCATTTTTAAATTAATTGATACACATTCATATGCTTCTCATGCACAACCGCTATTATTTATCTTCATCTTCTGTTATTCTTCAAGCATTTTTGCATATATAAAAAATAATAAAGTTCATTCATTAAATGAAGTTATACCAACAACATGAAATGAATAAAATTATTTTATTATCGCAAAAAGCAGAATGAGCTGAATAAAAAAGCATAAAAAAATAAGAAGAACAAGAAAAAATATTTTTTATAATTTCAGAGGGGATTAAGTTTAATTGAATTATTTCCGTTATAGCGATAAAAATCTCCTCATCCACCTTCCCGCCCCATACAAAATTTCACCTCGATAAGCAGCAACATAATTAAAAAAAATAAATGAGATTTTTTTTTGTTGCTTTTTCATAAATTAAATTTGTTAAAAATCATTCTGCTGTCTATAATAAATGACTGGTTTGAAGAGCATTGATCGCTAATGGCGAAATTTATGCAATAAAAATTGTGATGTGAACACTTAATGTGATGCGCAAAATATTTTCATTATTAAACTACCGTAATTTGATATTTGAAACCGCCATTAAAGTTAAAATTGTCGGTTGGATATAAATATTCAGTGTTAGAAAATGAAAATTAATGAACAGATTGTCTGATTAATAGAATTGACTGACTATATTTGTCATGAAACTAAAGTCACTATATAGTGATATTTTACAATTGATTGACTATTACTTATTTATGTCAAAGTCTCTTTGTGAGTCGTCGTGGCTCGGTGGTTGAATGGTTTGGCACTTCGGTATCCAATCATGTCAATATCGACCTTGTGTTCTTGGATTCGAAACCCGACAGGAGAAAATTTCACTTGTTCATTCTCGAATCATATGAACTGAAAATTCAGCTTACAGCTTACCTTCATTTAACTGCAACTCATATTGTCCAAACATAACTCATATTAACAATTGTACCTTATTATAACATTTGATTTAAAACCGACGAGGTTAATATCAAGCTAGTCTCATCTTATTTCCGACGTGTATCATTAATTAAATAAAGGAATATATATTATTATTACCTTCCTTTGAAGCTGCAACAGGCAGTAATGTCATCAAATGAATGGTTCTGATCCCACTTTAAATTGTAGGTTTACTGAGCACAGATATCTCGCACATTCTCACAGCTTAATCAATTATAAGCTGCGATGCTTCCTAGCGCAGTTCTGGTCCTCGATGATCTAAAAACTATTTAAAGGTTTTTGTTTATACTACCTCTAGTGGCAGGGGCTTAATCTGGTGAGAAAGAAATTTGAGTTTCAGTCCTTTTCTGATAAATTTTTTTAATTTGTTAAAGAGTTCAAAATTCCCCTTAATATTTAGATTTCATCCCTCTCCCAAAGCAAATTTGTGGCTATGGTTCTTGACAAGGGGTAATTTGTCAAAACACTTGGCATTTGTGAAGCTTGCCACAAAACAACACGCTTAATACAAGACGTACTATTAGCTAAACGCAGCCAATATTAAATATAATGCTTGAAGGGTCCAGCCTTATGAGTTGGAGGCACTGCGATTCTAAATCTGTTGTACCATACTCTTTAGACCAACAGTTTATAGTGGAATCCGAACTACTTGTCAATATTACTCGAGAATAATTTTGTCAATAATCAAGGTATTCTCGAATTTGAATACCAACATTCTTCGTTGCCCATATAGATCAATTGTAATCCATGGCCTCTTTCAGATGGCGCCTTAAACTGGGTCTATCTTTGTCTTTCATCTGTCTGACATTCCCAATGTCGAGTTAAATACTGTCTCTATATCGACAATTCCTCGAAGTTGGATAAGAACTCAAATTTGATCATCCACAGTTCGCACTGGCTCCTTCCTGCTCCTTCATAAAGCTTCAGACTTACCCTTTATTGTGTGTTGTCATTAAAAGCCAAACCCAATGATCCATGCTACATGCTACAGCACAAAAATTCCTTTCTCATTCATGAAGTTTCATTTAAATTTAAACAATTGAATGCTATGCGTCCTTTTTAATCCATAGCACCAAACCATATTTAACTAATTTTCGCACAACCAACCAGCCAACCAGCAGGGTGAGAATGATTACAAATTCCAATGAATGTAATCATATTAAATTTTCAATGCGAGAGATTTAATTATTCATGAACGAAAATAATAATAATAATAATAATAATAATAGAAATTGACTGTATGTAGTATGTGGCTGCAATTTTACTAAAATTTACAATTCGTATCGATTGTCTAGCTAAACTCTGACTCCGACGATGAACTTTCCGACTGTATCATCCTCATTAGTGTTGTTTTTCCCATACTATTCGGAATAAAGTTTTTCATTCGGGTACGAAACATAAAAAATGAGAATATCCATATAAAGGTAATGGATAGCGATTGCAAATTCGTATGAATGCTTCATTAGACCGATTAATGAGATGGAATTTTTGCAATTAAAAGCAATTTTTAATACACGCTTCATATTTTTTATTGTTTTGCATAAATATTGAACGAATTAATTTATATATTTTCAGTTCTCGTAATGTATTATTTATGCGGTGAAATCACACAAGTAGAGAATGAGATAAGGGGATGTGGATTTTCGTTGAGGATGAAAAAAATTGAAATATATAATATTAACGAATACAAAAAAAAGAGTTTTCATGCTTAATCGATGAGAATTGCAATAATTTAATAATTTATTTTTCATAATTGATGTATGAATGTATTTTAAATGATTTATTATGAAGTTTGGGGATTTAATCTGTTTGTGGAATGAAATGTTTGTGAACTAAAGCGCATATTGTATTTTTGCATTGATTCGGACTATATATCAAGTAGTCGTAAAGACTGTTTTTGTCACAATGGACGTTTTGCTTTTTCCCAACTTTGCACAGTTTCATGACCCAGGGTATTCCAATGCAATGTATCTAGCCAAAATTTGTGTGTCGCGAATACACAATCCGAGTTAGTAAGCCTAGAAATAACGAAAAAGCACTCGAATCCGACTAGACTTTCCCGAGGATCGAATCCAAGTCGTTAGAACGGTCTAACCACTAGGATTGATTGGTTTCATAGAGATTTTGTTAGGGCTATGAGGGTGGGGTTTCTTAAAAAGTCAATTTTTGACGTCACATTGCGTTACTCAAGTAAGTGAATGGCCCCTAAAGTACTTTATGGACGTATCCACCCTAGAATAAAATTATGAATTTAATTAAAGATAAACAAAATTTGTGTAAAATTTGTTAAATATTTGCTAAAAATTGAATTATATCCATTAAAAACTCGACGGAAAATTAAATTTTTCTAGGGTAAAAAATATATTTTCTTGCGTTATATAATTTCTTGCGCGAACAAATTCACCAAAAAATAATTTTTTTTCTGACTTGAAATTTTCAAATGCTTATACCTCCTTAAATAAACTCTTCTGACAAAAATGGTTAAAAAAATACGAATTTTGTGAATTTTCAGATTATTCAGAAAAATGTTTTTAGGATGCTCCATTGCTTCAAAAATCGATCATTTATACTGAATATAATTTCTTGCGCAAAAAATATAATTTCTTGCGCAAAAAAATATAATTTCTTGCGCAATTTTGGACAAGTAGGCGATTAATTTTGACGACACAAAACTTCAATTTTTTGACGATTTACCCTTATTTCTGACGTTGTTTTACTTTCAAACGGTTTAAGGATTCTTCTTGATCATTTTAAAATATTTCTGAGGTTGAAAATGCGAAAAAATTATCACAACAAAATTTTTTTGTGCCAGCCTACTTGTCCAAAATTGCACACAAAAATTTCAAAATTTTGTTTTGGTAATTTTTCTCGATTTCAGACCTCAGAAATATTTTTAAAATAATCTAGAAGCATCCTCAAACCATTTGGAAGCAAAATAATCTGTAAGAAAGTAGACAAAATCGTCCGAAAATTGTAAGTTTTGTGTCATCAAAATCAGTCGCCTACTTGTCCAAAATTGCGCAAGAAATTATATATTTTTGCGCAAGAAATTATATTTTTTGCAAGAAATTATATTCAGTATAAATGATCGATTTTTGAAGCAATGGAGTATCACAAAAATATTTTTCTTACGAAATCTGAAAATTCACTGAATTCGTATTTTTTAAAAATAAACCTTTTTTGGTAAAATTTGCTTCCGTTTAAAATTTTGTTAAATATTTTCTAAAAATTGAATTATTTCCATTAAAAACTCCACGGAAAATTAAATTTTTCTAATTAAATTGGTGCCATTAATTTAATGAATTTTGCAGCGCAGTCATTCGATGTACTGCCATCAAGAGTAACTTGATATAACTGTATAATCACAAACAAAATCATAAAATTATTCAATAAACATCACATGTAATTAATTAGAGTCTATCATAAGGTATCCTAGCAACAAAATTAAATTAATTACTTCCATTTATTTAATTTTCCAAGAAAATTTACCAAAATTTTCACAAACAAGAAAATTAAATTTTCATTTCATAATTTTCCCTCCCCTCAAAACCTAAATACAAATCAATCAATTATTTACTTATTTGTGGCTCCTTTGAAGTCTTCAAATTTTCATTTCCCACAGAAAATGTGTTACATTCAGTCTAAACACAAATTGTTGGCATTAATGTCTTTTGTAAATATTTGACACATTTGACGAGTTAATTAAATTGATTGCTGATGCTGCATAAAGCTTATAATCAAGCAATATAGTTTGTAGCTGACATAAAATCAAGCATATTATTTTCTTCTGTTGCTATGGATGTGTATTCGTAAAATTGATATTGTAAACTTCTTCTGTTCTTAGACATGCATCGTCAGCACTTATTTTTTGGGGAAGAAAAGATTTTCTTTTTCATTCTCAGTGCTTCCTTTCAGTATCAGTATATTGAAACCGAAACACATAATGATTTTGTGTTTTTTGTCTGTACATGTATAGATCAGAGTTGACAAAATGGACTCATTTTAATGGTGCTTTAATACATACTTACTTCGCTGACCGTACATATCAAATAGAATCCATGGTCACTATTAGTTGTAATCACAGTTTGCAGTCGATCCGGATTTTGTTAATTTATCGATATTTGCTATTAAAATGTTCGAAAAATTACAGTCTATTTTCGGGAATTACCCGAGTTGGCTCTAAATCCTGACGAAAATTTCAATCTCGATCCCGAATTTTTATCCGGACCGGAATTTCGAGAAAGCATAAAAGTCGACTAAACTCCAAATAATATTTGAGTCGACTTTGAACTCTGGCTACCAATTTGAGTTGGCTTTATCAATGCCTGTACGGTTACAGTACGGTTCAGTAAATGCTTATTAACCGGGCCGTTCCTTTCTTATTGAGAATCCACAAGGAAAAATACGTAGAGCTTGCTTTGAGACGTCTTTTCGTTATAAAACAAGATTATCAACTGATCTTTTATTCTTTTTACATTTTTACAAGATTACTATGATCAATTATTTTACATTTTTTTCATTGCATACTATGATTATATTTTACAGAGCTACCAAAAGGTACATCTTGCAGAACAATGAAGAAGAGTGTCAGCTTAACGTACGGACAGAGAATTTGTACAAATTAGATGACAGAGCCAGCAACAGAGTAAGATGAAAAGCTTTTTTATGTAACCTTAGTTACACATAGGAGCAAACATGGTTACAAGTTTGTAAGTAAGCAACCGGTTGACAGAATAATTGAAAAATGAGAGCTGGACGTGAATGTTCGGGACCTTGCTACTTTTAAGATTCTATAGAATCTAGAATTCATAACATGAGTGGGACTCGAACCTACGTTCCACGATTTCCCGCCACATGCTCTTGCCACTGAGCTGCCTGGGGGTTGTTAGTGAGCGTGGCACGAAGCACACGTAAAGCTTCTTTCTCTATCCAGTGCTCATTATATAGCTCTGATCGTAGTATTGGACAACATCCCAAATCTATCAATGAACCCTGATTATAAGATTTAAAAAAAGATTTCAATCGACTCTCAGTAGAAAATCAATAAGCTTCAACTCTGACAAAGATGATATTCATATAGACTTGAATGACATTGCAGAAAATTTGTCTCTTATTGAAATACTTTCCATCTCACTTTCTCATGTTTTTCTTCTATTATACATTCACATATGAATGATTTTTTTGGGTATAAAAATTTCTTGTTCATCAATTCCTTTTTTTTGTGTCTCTTTGAAGTTTCATCTTCTTTCGTCTCAATTTCGTGTGAAAATATTTACACTGCTGGTTCATTGATTCTTTTGTGATTTGAGAAATATTTTTAAACTTAAGAAGAAGCACTGGAGGGTGATATCGGCCTTAGAAATAAAATGTCAATAGAAATTGTATTTTTGTCGATTTTGATTCAATTTTATAAAATTATTTTTGAACCCTATTAGTTACCGATTGGTACAACGGCGATGAAACGTCAGTATACTCATAATCCAGTGCTAGTCATTTGTTGCAAACAATCAAATTTGCTACGACCAGAGCGTATTCAGAAGGGAGGTTTGGAAGTCAAAGCTGAAGCTGGAGCTGAAGCTCCCTCTCTCCATTTGTCAAATTCAAATTCTCCCTTTTCAAGATTTTCATGTAAAATAAATCAACCAAACCCTCCACTTAAATTCACGTGTGATCCATAGTCTGGTTCAGTCCATACAAAATAAAAAAATAAAACCCCTTGCACCACCTTCCTTCACGAAATTCTGCATACAGAATTGCAAGACATGCATATTTTTCAGGCAAAAACCGTAAAATTTCTTCATAAAATGCATGATTTTGCTTACAAAACTTAATTTATCAAGAAATTGTACGGTTTTTGCCTGAGACAGGTGACTGTTCTTGTTCTGCAACTTGCAGTACAGTATAGGTAAATTTGATTTAATCAAGTGGATGCAATTTTGTTCTAAGTATCCTATCACCTTGTCGTCACGTCATTCAAAATTTGTCGAACGGGGTCATAGTACCCAGCATTATGGGTATTCAGAATCCACCCTTACTTAGTTTTGAAAAAAAAAAATTGTTTAATTTACTAGGGTATATCCTAGAATGCCTACAAATTAATCGCATAATTCGGACTTACTTACTTACTTCGCTAGTTTACAGCCAGTGATCCATGGCCTCCCCCAGATGTCGCCTATAATTGCTTCGATCGCCGGCTTCCGCCTGCCAATTTCCAATACCAAATGCAATACTGTCTTATCGACAGCTTTTGAAGGAAATTTTCGGTCTACTAGGAGTTTTCTTACCATCCAAATATCCTGAAAACTCCTTATAAATTCTACACGACGCCTCTATCTTCAATAAATTTCTGGCAACAGCCCCATTGCTGCCATTCGGTTCTAAGTTTGCCTCGTCGCCATGTTGGCAACATTTGAATACATGCCGATCGGAGTTATGTCACATAAAATTACTTCCTTTATCATTCGCTTCATCATTACAAATGACAGTCTTCATACAGTATTTTAAGCAAGTAGCAATAAACCCCACCAATTTATGATTCATGACTACAAGGTGCAAAGCTAAATTTCTCCCCTTTAAAAATCTTATCACAAAATTGAACACAACTCCCAAACTCGTTATGGCAGCAATTTATTTTGAAAATATATAAACATAAAAAAATCCCTCCGCATTTGTCAAGAGCTCCAACTCCTTTACCTAAAAGAACTGAAAAACAAAAAAATTGTTCTCTCTTTACACAATATAAACAATTCAGCATGATACATATGTAAACATTATATGCATAAAAATAATCTCGCATTTAACAACCAACAACAGCAATAACAGTATATACAGTATTATAAAAAATAAGAGAAGCAAGTGGCACAATTGTGTGTCAAATGGTTTTAAACATTTTTATTTACCGACATTAAAGTGGAAGAGACTGGAAGGAGATAGGATGAATGTAGAGGAGAGTGAGTATCAGTTTGTATCATAACAAAGCACCAACTTAGCATGAGAGCATAATAATCCATAGAGATATAACCATAAATGTGCATAAATTAAATGAAATTGTCTGAATATATGTGCAGCATAAAAAAATATTTTTTACTCTCTGCAAAACACTTTTTTCCTGCGTTTTTCTTCTGCTTCTTTTTTTTGTTACAATGGATTTAAATAAAATTCACGTCAAGAACCAGATTTGCTGTTAACATATTCACATGCTTGCTTTTTGCAAACAACTTTTGATTTTTAAATAAGAATTCCGTTTCATTTTGGAATTAAAACATTTTTTGGAACTAGATTTTGTATCTTTTTGAAACTCTTGTGAAGCATTAATGACATTTTGAGCATGTGAATAGAAAAATCTCCTTAACTTTAAAATTATCCTTCGGGGAGTGTGTGGGAACAAGTTTAAAATGAGAGCAGATAGGAGCAAATTAGAGAAAAACAGCATAGACAATTTAATGCAAAAGATATCCAGATTTGATGGTGATTGTGTTTTAGATAGAGTCTTAATACTTGCTTTGTAAAAATGGCATTGCAGATCTTAACATCAGAGCTGCAAAACAGGTAAAAATTGTACGGTTTTCGCCTGTTACATGTTTTGCAACTCTGCTTATTTTAGGCGCACTAAAATTACTACCACTGTGTATTTTGTCAATGCAGTGAAAAAGCAGCTGTGGCGTAGTGGCTATTGTGCCGGTCTCGATATTCTAGTTGGATTCGAGTACTTTTCTCTATTCTAGTCATTTAAACTCACCAATATTTAGAATTTAATCACAAATGTATATTTTACTTGTTTCAAAATTTTTAGCGCATTTTTGAAACTTGTTTTCAAAAAGGTAGCTTAATAAGACACTTTGTTCGGCTGTTCGGGCGAAGAAAAACTTTTAACTAGACATCGTAGAGAGCTCGGAATGGTTTTAAAAGATCAGTTCCATGGTTTTATTGGCCGCAAAGTATTTTAAAAATCTTAAAACAACCTCTAAATACATAATTAATGAATTTTATATTTCAGTACAAAATGTAAACAAACTTTTGCGGAAAAGTTTTTAAATTTTCAAATCCGTTAAAAAATTTGAATTTCAGAAAGCCGTTATTTCAAAATATTCTTAATATTTGAAAATTATTTGCTTGAATTCTTTCTTTAACGAATCATAATCTTATTTTTGCATAGCGGACAGAAGTGACCTTACTGGATCTTGTTTTTGAGTCTAGAAGTGGCCTGGAATTGTTTTTTAGGTCTGGAAGTGACCTGGATCTTGATTTTTAGGACTTAAAGTGTCTTATTAAACAATTACTGATCGCTGGGACAAATATGCGCTTAAGTCCCTCGATCAAAACACGACTTTTGAATTTTTTATTATAAATCGTTAGTTTTTTACAGTGAATTGCTCGACTTCATTCGTTCAACCGTTCTAAGATCAACACTTGTCAGATTGTAGAAAAAGCTTCAAATTTATGTAAATCCCATATAACGGCATAAACAAGCTCATAATTCCAAATGGTTTAAAAATAAAACACGTGCCTTCGAGTCATATTTGCACGAAAACACTAGAAAGTGTGATCACTTATTATGTTATGCAAAAAAAACGAATTTATAGACCAACCTCTCTCCCCCCTTCTTTACAAAATGTCCATGTTATTTGGGCTAATACAAAATCCTAGACCCCCCTAAAAAGCGAAAAAAATAGGTTGACGGCTTCTTACACAAAAAATATAGATAGATAATTTTAAAAATGGAACCTTAAGGTTTAAAAAAATTATTTTGATATAATCAGCTAAACTTTTTCTCGAAAATATGATACATTAGTATTGGTGGATAAGCAATAGTCATTGATAAGTGATAACTCTACTGTTTCAATTAAAAAATAAGTAGATTTGTGACTAAAACATTTTAAGAATATCTTTGCCTTTAAAAAATGTCATCATTTGAAATTGAAGAGGGGACATCCCTCACATCACCTCATATTTGTGTAAAATGTCTAGACAGGAAATGGCAAAACTTCCCAAAGTCAATTTTGCCAACCAATTACGCTGAGAGGTTGGAATCTTACAAACACTTTTCAGTAAGATCAGATGATATATTCATTTTGGGATTTCAACGATCAGGAACAACAATGCTGCAAGAATTAGTCTGGATTATTGCAAATGACTTTGATTTTGAGACGTTGATGGCTTATGATGCTGAGGCCAGAGTTGTTTTCTTTGAGTGAGTATCATAATCAGCACAAGTTTTTTCAGAACAGCCAAATGCCGGCAATTTGGCATCCAAGGGACAATTTTTATGACAGTAAACTTGGACTACTATGGCAACCAATTGGCTGCCATGAATAATTTGTGCCGATCGGGTATGTTTATAATGAGATTTGAAGCTATAATTTACTACAAAATCACTTCCAGAGTACCAGAATTCAGCCTAAAATATCGAGAAAGAACATTGGCAAATTCATTAGAAGAGATGACAAGTCCAAGGCTGATGAAGAGTCATCTTCCAGTTCAACTGTTACCTGATGAAATATGGACTAAAAAGCCTAAGCTCTTATTTATCAATCGTGATCCAAAGGATGTTGCAATATCACATTATCATCTTCTTAATTCCTTTTCTCCGACTTCATTTACACTTAAAGATTATCTGGAAGACTTTTTATCTGATGCTGTAATGTATTCGCCATATCGAGAATATATTCAGAATTACTTAAATTTGCCAGATTATGAGAATATTTTGCATCTGACTTATGAGGAAATGGCTGCTGATTTAGATAAAGTTATTCAAAAAGTTGGTAAATTTCTAGGTAAAATTGTATCAGATGAAAATGCAGAGAAGATCAAGAACTACTTGAAATTTGAGAACATGAAAAGTAAGTAAATGTAGAGTTGGGTCTGGACTCCATTAGTGGAGCCTTTATGGACTTTTGGAGACCGGACTCCAATTCTATACAGCTTCAAAATTTTGATTTTACTTTTTTTAAAGGCCGTAAAACAAATGACAACAAATTTGCTCACCACTATGATCTAGATTTGAAAATTTTGTTCAAAAATGCATTTTTGTTGTGTTTTATTTACTACTTTGTTTGATGATCAATCGAAAGCTCAAATAAGACTGCATCATTCCTCAAAATATCAGCCTTTAAATCATTGTCTAACTATAGAAAATTTATTCCAAAATATCGAATTTTTTGTTTACATTTTTCAACCCAAAAAATTTCTCTTAAATTCTCGTTATTTATACACTAAAGTTAATGCCAATATGCCGATCGACGCCGATTTTGAGATATTTGATGCTGAAAATTGCAAAAATTTGGCTTTTTCACTCTTGTCGTGCAACATAATTTGGTGTAAACTTCAAAACTTTTCACATTATTAAAGTTATTTCACCATTTTTTCAGCTAATATGTTATTTTTTAATTAAGGACTTTCATAATTATTTAAGTTAAAGCATTTAAAAGTACTTAAAAGACCAAAAAATTGCAAATTTACTAATCATCAGAAAAACGGTCATTTGGATTTTGAAAATTTTAGGTTTCTTCCAAAAATACTGCAAAATGCATTTTTGAACAAAATTTTCAAATCTAGATCATAGTGCTCACAAGATGTGGATGCAGTCCATAGATCCCAATTCCAACAAAGACATCAATTTCATTCGGAAAGGTGTCGTTGGTGGTTACAAAGATGAATTGCCTGAAGGGTATGCAGACAAAATTGACAAGTGGTATGCAGATAGTAGTAATCTTAACCAAGGATATAACTTTAAGAATGAGAGCTAATGCTTGAATAAATGATGCCTCGAGTAACACAATACATAGGAGAGCTTTATCAAATTAACACCAAATGCAAGCCGCTCAAAATTCAAACATAAGTGCTAAAAGCAGGATACTTTCCATTTATCCTGGATTAACACCTAATGGTACCAGTCTCCATTTGCATTCCATATTGCTTTTACACGAAAGTGTCTGTGATTTGTGCAACTCGGGATATTTTCTAACTATATGAACTAAGCTTAGTAAATCTGAAAGATGATCAGCTTAAGCATAAAAAGCGCAACCTTAAATGCTATTAAAGGAAGAATAAAATAACAAAAAGCCTCAAGTATCATTTAGAAAATATAAAATGTAGATAATTGCTTTCTGTCTGCATTACTATGCAACTGCTTTATATCTAAAAAAAAGTCATAAAAGGAATGAAAATAAAGGATACTTTTAAAGTGCATTATTTATTGTTGGTCAGACAATAAAAATGGAAGTGAAAAAAGAGGAAAGAAAATTCCTTTATAAAAAGGATAAATTGTGAACGTAAAAGGCGAAGTTAATCTCAGATGTTAAAGGTTCAAATGGATGCTTTGACTCTTTTTTTATTTTATTTATAACAGAGTGTGGCCGACTCAAATTCGAGTTTTTCGACATTAGATTGTCGAAAAATTCGAATAATTCGAACTCAACTTATTTTAAAATAAAAATTTACGTTACGAAGAAAAGAAAAAGTAACGGTCAAAAAAATTTGAATTTTAACGACAAAATATAAGTTTTTGAAAAAAATTAACGGTCGTTTTTGAGAAAGCCACACTCTGATTTCAAATAGCAACAGCTTTTATGGAAATTAAAAGCACAGAACAGGATGAAAAAGGAAAAAATTATTTTTTTAGGAGCATAAAGCGAAAAAATTTCCATTTTTTTTTTGCAGCTCGGATTTTTCCCACTGAATGGTGAAATTATATTCTGTTGATGCAAAATAGGTCATGGGAGGACTTTTAACGTTAATGAGGGTTACGGGATGAAAATTGTTTTTAAATTTTTCTTTTTTGTTGCTTTGTACATTTTCCATCTTTTCATACATGGGCAGATTTAATCATGTCATTCATTAATCTATGCCTTTCACCTGATATTGTGGTAGAACAAAAAGTTTTTTGATACTTTTGAGTTATATGAAATGAAACACCTTGTGGCTTGCCATCACATCCAAAATTGTACGTTACATGTAATATAAGGCTTGAAGGGCCTAGTCTTATGAGCTGGATGCATTTCAATCGACAGTCTGTTGTAGCACACCCTTTAGATCTACAATTTATAGTGGGATTCGAACACGGCATGTAGTTCATGAAATTTCCACGGGCGCTTCCGATACTTTAGTTCCTAATATTCACAATCATTCCCATTTTGTATGAAAAATTCCCTTAATTCCTTAAAAGAACGCTTTTAGGCATCCTGGTCCCATTACTGTCCCATAAAAGCACGCTTGTTGTCTGTTTGGGTATGTGCCACTCAATAAAATTTTATAATTTAAGGTGTGAAGTTTTATTTTCTTAATGCAAAGCACTCAACCGTCGTTAAAAAAGATTTACATCTAATTACATTGCCGCTCCTCTTCAAAAACTATTAACACAAAGTGAGGAGAACATTTGACAGACAAACTTCAAACAAAAACACAATTTCCATCTAAAATTTATTACACGCTAAAAAACTTTTTTTTTGGGGTAGAACTACATGCTTGAAAGCAGAGCACATACAAAAAAGAGTCTACGAGAATGAAAATTGTTTATGGTGTAATTCACACATCATTTTCTGCATATACATACATAACTTTTAAAAAAAACTTTTATTCTGCTTCTCATAGACACACAATTTACACATATAATGGATGCTATTCTGTATATCTATATAGATTGTTCGTATACTTTATAACCATCTGAGGATCTAAGTATTGTTTGTAGTTAAATGAGGTTTGCGAATAATGTGAGAATGTTGAATAGAGGATTATTTGATTGTGCATTGGGAAATTTGAGACATAAAGTTTGGCTTGAGGCCGCTAGACCATTGTGGTTCTTAAAACAGAATTATCATGACTTTGTGATTTACTCGGTGTATCAAATTGAATATTTTTCAAATCATGTGGACTGAAAACGCAGTTTGCAAACATTTTATTGTTCTACACATATTCTACCTTCATGAAAAATTGTGTTACACTGCGTAATGCGCTGCAAATAATAATTAAAAAAAAAATTTCGAAATTAGCAACTTAAATTTAATTTCTGCCGAATATATTTTATAATATTTTTTGGCATAATATTTTTTTCATACAGATTTCTTGGGTTCGAATCTTGTCAAATCCAAAATAAAGTAAAACAAAAATATTTTTTTTTTCATACAATATCACCATTTTTCGTGCAATTTTTGACTTTTTCCCGGAGTAATTTTCATTAAATTTTTTTTTTGATTAAATGCACAATTCCAGGTCACTTCCAGACCTAACATTTAAGATCCAGGTTTCTAGACCTAAGATCCAGGTTTGAACCAAAAAATCATCCTGCGTAATTCATTCCTGAACAGTTCAAACTGCTAAAAACTTTTCTGTGCCATTCCTGAACAGTTCAAACTGCTAAAAACTTTTCTGTGCCATTCCTGAACAGTTCAAACCGCTAAAAACTTTTCTGTGCCATTCCTGAACAGTTCAAACTGCTAAAAACTTTTCTGTGCCATTCCTGAACAGTTCAAACCGCAAAAAACTTTTCTGTGCCATTCCTGAACAGTTCAAACTGCTAAAAACTTTTCTGTGCCATTCCTGAACAGTTCAAACTGCTAAAAACTTTTCTGTGCCATTCCTGAACAGTTCAAACTGCTAAAAACTTTTCTGTGCCATTCCTGAACAGTTCAAACTGCTAAAAACTTTTCTGTGCCATTCCTGAACAGTTCAAACTGCTAAAAACTTTTCTGTGCCATTCCTGAACAGTTCAAACTGCTAAAAACTTTTCTGTGCCATTCCTGAACAGTTCAAACTGCTAAAAACTTTTCTGTGCCATTCCTGAACAGTTCAAACTGCTAAAAACTTTTCTGTGCCATTCCTGAACAGTTCAAACTGCTAAAAACTTTTCTGTGCCATTCCTGAACAGTTCAAACTGCTAAAAACTTTTCTGTGCCATTCCTGAACAGTTCAAACTGCTAAAAACTTTTCTGTGCCATTCCTGAACAGTTCAAACTGCTAAAAACTTTTCTGTGCCATTCCTGAACAGTTCAAACTGCTAAAAACTTTTCTGTGCCATTCCTGAACAGTTCAAACTGCTAAAAACTTTTCTGTGCCATTCCTGAACAGTTCAAACTGCTAAAAACTTTTCTGTGCCATTCCTGAACAGTTCAAACTGCTAAAAACTTTTCTGTGCCATTCCTGAACAGTTCAAACTGCTAAAAACTTTTCTGTGCCATTCCTGAACAGTTCAAACTAAAAACTTTTCTGCTAACAGTTCAAACTGCTAAAAACTTTTCTGTGCCATTCCTGAACAGTTCAAACTTCTGTGCCATTCCTGAACAGTTCAAACTGCTAAAAACTTTTCTGTGCCATTCCTGAACAGTTCAAACTGCTAAAAACTTTTCTGTGCCATTCCTGAACAGTTCAAACTGCTAAAAACTTTTCTGTGCCATTCCTGAACAGTTCAAACTGCTAAAAACTTTTCTGTGCCATTCCTGAACAGTTCAAACTCATTCCTTAACAGTTCAAACCGCTAAAAACTTTTCTGTGCCATTCCTGAACAGTTCAAACTGCTAAAAACTTTTCTGTGCCATTCCTGAACAGTTCAAACTGCTAAAAACTTTTCTGTGCCATTCCTGAACAGTTCAAACTGCTAAAAACTTTTCTGTGCCATTCCTGAACAGTTCAAACTGCTAAAAACTTTTCTGTGCCATTCCTGAACAGTTCAAACTGCTAAAAACTTTTCTGTGCCATTCCTGAACAGTTCAAACTGCTAAAAACTTTTCTGTGCCATTCCTGAACAGTTCAAACTGCTAAAAACTTTTCTGTGCCATTCCTGAACAGTTCAAACTGCTAAAAACTTTTCTGTGCCATTCCTGAACAGTTCAAACTGCTAAAAACTTTTCTGTGCCATTCCTGAACAGTTCAAACTAAAAACTAATCTGCTAAAAACTTTTCTGTGCCATTCCTGAACAGTTCAAACTGCTAAAAACTTTTCTGTGCCATTCCTGAACAGTTCAAACTGCTAAAAACTTTTCTGTGCCATTCCTGAACAGTTCAAACTGCTAAAAACTTTTCTGTGCCATTCCTGAACAGTTCAAACTGCTAAAAACTTTTCTGTGCCATTCCTGAACAGTTCAAACTGCTAAAAACTTTTCTGTGCCATTCCTGAACAGTTCAAACTGCTAAAAACTTTTCTGTGCCATTCCTGAACAGTTCAAACTGCTAAAAACTTTTCTGTGCCATTCCTGAACAGTTCAAACTGCTAAAAACTTTTCTGTGCCATTCCTGAACAGTTCAAACTGCTAAAAACTTTTCTGTGCCATTCCTGAACAGTTCAAACTGCTAAAAACTTTTCTGTGCCATTCCTGAACAGTTCAAACTGCTAAAAACTTTTCTGTGCCCTGATTCAAACTGAACATTCCTGAACAGTTCAAACTGCTAAAAACTTTTCTGTGCCATTCCTGAACAGTTCAAACTGCTAAAAACTTTTCTGTGCCATTCCTGAACAGTTCAAACTGCTAAAAACTTTTCTGTGCCATTCCTGAACAGTTCAAACTGCTAAAAACTTTTCTGTGCCATTCCTGAACAGTTCAAACTGCTAAAAACTTTTCTGTGCCATTCCTGAACAGTTCAAACTGCTAAAAACTTTTCTGTGCCATTCCTGAACAGTTCAAACTGCTAAAAACTTTTCTGTGCCATTCCTGAACAGTTCAAACTGCTAAAAACTTTTCTGTGCCATTCCTGAACAGTTCAAAGCTAAAAAGATTTAAATTTTTTGAACAGTTCAAACTGCTTTTTCTGTGCCATTAGATGCACATTCCTGAACAGTTCAAACTGCTAAAAACTTTTCTGTGCCATTCCTGAACAGTTCAAACTGCAGTAAAAACTTTTCTGACCTAAAAACCAAAATTCAGTAAACAGGTTCAAACCAGCTAAAAACTTTTCTGTGCCATTCCTGAACAGTTCAAACTGCTAAAAACTTTTCTGTGCCATTCCTGAACAGTTCAAACTGCTAAAAACTTTTCTGTGCCATTCCTGAACAGTTCAAACCGCTAAAAACTTTTCTGTGCCATTCCTGAAAACTTTAAACCGCTAAAAACTTTTCTGTACCCTCTCTGGACGCTCTGTACCTTCTTAAAAGTTTTCTGTATCCTCCATGCAAAACACAATATTTTTTTTCATACAATATCGCCATTTTTTGATCATTTTTCAATTTTTCCAGGAGCAATTTCAATTAAAATTTTTTTCTCTGATGCACAATTCAACATAAAATCATTCTACACATATTCTACCTTCATGAAAAATTGTGTTACACTGCGTAATGCGCTGCAAAAAATAATTAAAAAAAAATTTCGAAATTAGCAACTTAAATTTAATTTCCGCCGAATACATTTGTATTGCTTGCGAACGTGGTATAACCTAAGTTGATCAGTAGATCTCGTTTTAAAAATGCTTGCAATACTTTTTTTTCACCTACGTTTCCTGGGTTCAAATCTTGTCAAATCCAAAATAAAGTAAAAAGGTTTAAATTTTTTTTTCATTAGATACACAATTCCAGGTCACTTCTAGACCTAACATTTAGGATCCAGGTCAATTCCAGACCTTAAAATACATGATACAGTATGATCAAGGTCTGCTAAAAACTTCTAGGTGCCTAAAAACAAAATTCAGTAAGATCCAGGTTAAGACCTAAAAACTTGATTCTGTAAGCCATTCCTGAACACTTCCGGACCTAAAAAACAAGATCCAGTGATCCAGGTCTGAACTCTTTGCATCCTCTCAAAACTTTTCTGTGCCCTCTTTAGACTCTTTGTACCCTGTCAAAACTTTTCTGTACGCTCTCTGAACCTTCTGCGCCTTCCCAAAACTTTTCTGTACCCTCTCTGGACGCTCTGTACCTTCTTAAAAGTTTTCTGTATCCTCCATGCAAAACAAAATATTTTTTTTCATACAATATCGCCATTTTTTGATCATTTTTCAATTTTTCCAGGAGCAATTTCAATTAAAATTTTTTCTTTGATGCACAATTCAACATAAAATCATTCTACACATATTCTCCCTTCATGAAAAATTGTGTTACACTGCGTAATGCGCTGCAAAAAATAATTAAAAAAAAATTTCGAAATTAGCAACTTAAATTTAATTTCCGCCGAATACATTTGTATTGCTTGCGAACGTGGTATAACCTAAGTTGATCAGTAGATCTCGTTTTAAAAATGCTTGCAATACTTTTTTTTTCACCTACGTTTCCTGGGTTCAAATCTTGTCAAATCCAAAATAAAGTAAAAAGGTTTAAATTTTTTTTTCATTAGATACACAATTCCAGGTCACTTCTAGACCTAACATTTAAGATCCAGGTCACTTCCAGACCTTAAAATACATGATACAGTATGATCAAGGTCACTTCTAGACCTAAAAACCAAAATTCAGTAAGATCCAGGTTACTTCCAGACCTAAAAAACATGATTCAGTAAGATCCAGGTCACTTCCGGACCTAAAAAACAAGATCCAGTAAGATCCAGGTCTGAACTCTTTGCATCCTCTCAAAACTTTTCTGTGCCCTCTTTAGACTCTTTGTACCCTGTCAAAACTTTTCTGTACGCTCTCTGAACCTTCTGCACCTTCCCAAAACTTTTCTGTACCCTCTCTGGACGCTCTGTACCTTCTTAAAAGTTTTCTGTATCCTCCATGCAAAACAAAATATTTTTTTTCATACAATATCGCCATTTTTTGATCATTTTTCAATTTTTCCAGGAGCAATTTCAATTAAAATTTTTTTTCTCTGATGCACAATTCAACATAAAATCATTCTACACATATTCTACCTTCATGAAAAATTGTGTTACACTGCGTAATGCGTGCAAAAAATAATTAAAAAAAAATTTCAAAATTAGCAACTTAAATTTAATTTCCGCCGAATACATTTGTATTGCTTGCGAACGTGGTATAACCTAAGTTGATCAGTAGATCTCGTTTTAAAAATGCTTGCAATACTTTTTTTTTCACCTACGTTTCCTGGGTTCAAATCTTGTCAAATCCAAAATAAAGTAAAAAGATTTAAATTTTTTTTTTTCATTAGATACACAATTCCAGGTCACTTCTAGACCTAACATTTAAGATCCAGGTCACTTCCAGACCTTAAAATACATGATACAGTATGATCAAGGTCACTTCTAGACCTAAAAACCAAAATTCAGTAAGATCCAGGTTACTTCCAGACCTAAAAAACATGATTCAGTAAGATCCAGGTCACTTCCGGACCTAAAAAACAAGATCCAGTAAGATCCAGGTCTGAACTCTTTGCATCCTCTCAAAACTTTTCTGTGCCCTCTTTAGACTCTTTGTACCCTGTCAAAACTTTTCTGTACGCTCTCTGAACCTTCTGCACCTTCCCAAAACTTTTCTGTACCCTCTCTGGACGCTCTGTACCTTTTTAAAAGTTTTCTGTATCCTCCATGCAAAACAAAATATTTTTTTTCATACAATATCGCCATTTTTTGATCATTTTTCAATTTTTCCAGGAGCAATTTCAATTAAAATTTTTTTTCTCTGATGCACAATTCAACATAAAATCATTCTACACATATTCTACCTTCATGAAAAATTGTGTTACACTGCGTAATGCGTTGCAAAAAATAATTAAAAAAAAATTTCGAAATTAGCAACTTAAATTTAATTTCCGCCGAATACATTTGTATTGCTTGCGAACGTGGTATAACCTAAGTTGATCAGTAGATCTCGTTTTAAAAATGCTTGCAATACTTTTTTTTCACCTACGTTTCCTGGGTTCAAATCTTGTCAAATCCAAAATAAAGTAAAAAGATTTAAATTTTTTTTTTCATTAGATACACAATTCCAGGTCACTTCTAGACCTAACATTTAAGATCCAGGTCACTTCCAGACCTTAAAATACATGATACAGTATGATCAAGGTCACTTCTAGACCTAAAAACCAAAATTCAGTAAGATCCAGGTTACTTCCAGACCTAAAAAACATGATTCAGTAAGATCCAGGTCACTTCCGGACCTAAAAAACAAGATCCAGTAAGATCCAGGTCTGAACTCTTTGCATCCTCTCAAAACTTTTCTGTGCCCTCTTTAGACTCTTTGTACCCTGTCAAAACTTTTCTGTACGCTCTCTGAACCTTCTGCACCTTCCCAAAACTTTTCTGTACCCTCTCTGGACGCTCTGTACCTTTTTAAAAGTTTTCTGTATCCTCCATGCAAAACAAAATATTTTTTTTCATGCAATATCGCCATTTTTTGATCATTTTTCAATTTTTCCAGGAGCAATTTCAATTAAAATTTTTTTTCTCTGATGCACAATTCAACATAAAATCATTCTACACATATTCTACCTTCATGAAAAATTGTGTTACACTGCGTAATGCGCTGCAAAAAATAATTAAAAAAAAATTTCGAAATTAGCAACTTAAATTTAATTTCCGCCGAATACATTTGTATTGCTTGCGAACGTGGTATAACCTAAGTTGATCAGTAGATCTCGTTTTAAAAATGCTTGCAATACTTTTTTTCACCTACGTTTCCTGGGTTCAAATCTTGTCAAATCCAAAATAAAGTAAAAAGGTTTAAATTTTTTTTTTGATTAAATGCACAATTCCAGGTCACTTCCAGACCTAACATTTAAGATCCAGGTCACTTCCAGACCTTAAAATACATGATACAGTATGATCAAGGTCACTTCTAGACTTAAAATACATGATACAGTATGATCAAGGTCACTTCCAGACCTAAAAAACATGATTCAGTAAGATCCAGGTCACTTCCGGATCAAAAAACAAGATCCAGTAAGATCCAGGTCTGAACACTTTGCATCCTCTTAAAACTTTTCTGTGCCCTCTTTAGACTCTTTGTACCCTGTCAAAACTTTTCTGTACGCTCTCTGAACCTTCTGCGCCTTCCCAAAACTTTTCTGTACCCTCTCTGGACGCTCTGTACCTTCTTAAAAGTTTTCTGTATCCTCCATGCAAAACAAAATATTTTTTTTCATACAATATCGCCATTTTTTGATCATTTTTCAATTTTTCCAGGAGCAATTTCAATTAAAATTTTTTTTCTCTGATGCACAATTCAACATAAAATCATTCTACACATATTCTCCCTTCATGAAAAATTGTGTTACACTGCGTAATGCGCTGCAAAAAATAATTAAAAAAAAATTTCGAAATTAGCAACTTAAATTTAATTTCCGCCGAATACATTTGTATTGCTTGCGAACGTGGTATAACCTAAGTTGATCAGTAGATCTCGTTTTAAAAATGCTTGCAATACTTTTTTTTTCACCTACGTTTCCTGGGTTCAAATCTTGTCAAATCCAAAATAAAGTAAAAAGGTTTAAATTTTTTAGCGCATTTTTGAAATTTTTTTCAAAAAGGTAGCTTATTAAATCACTTTGTTCGTTCGGTCGTTCGGTCGTTCGGCTGTTCGGGCGTTCGGCTGACGCTAAAAACTTTTTAACTAGACATCGTAGAGAGCTCGGAATGGTTTTAAAAGATCAGTTCCATAAAGTTATTGCGGCGCCGGGCATTTAAAAGTTTCAGATCAACGCATAAATACTATAATTAACAAATTTTCATTTTCATATACAACAACAACAAAAACAACAACACGTTTTTTCATTGTTTTACAGTGTTCTTCAATGTTTTTTGATGTTTTTACAGTGTTTACTGAACAAACTTTGAATTTTTTTTAACCGTTATGTGGTTTAAATTATTAAAATCCGTTAAATGATGAAATGCTTAAATTTCTATTATGGTGACTTGGAATTAACTGGATCTGGTTTTGTTGGTCTGGAAGTGACTTGGATCTTACTGGATCTTGTTTTTGTGAGTCTATAAATTATATGGATCTTACTGGATCTTGTTTTTGTGGGTCTGGAAGTGACCTGGATCTTACTGGATCTTGATTTTGTGAGTCTGGAAGTTAAAAGGATTCTACTGGATCTTGTTTTGTGGACCTGGATCTTACTGAATCTTGATTTTGTGAATCTGGAAGTTGTATGGATCCTTCTAGATCGAATTCTTTGGTAGGAAAATTGATACCTATTAATATATATTAATCAATTACTGATCGCTGGGACAAAAATGCGCTTAAGTCCCTCGATCAATAACACGAGGACTTTTGTAATTTTTTTTTATTAGATACACAATTCCAGGTCACTTCTAGACCTAACATTTAGGATCCAGGTCAATTCCAGACCTTAAAATACATGATACAGTATGATCAAGGTCACTTCTAGACCTAAAAACCAAAATTCAGTAAGATCCAGGTTACTTCCAGACCTAAAAAACATGATTCAGTAAGATCCAGGTCACTTCCGGACCTAAAAAACAAGATCCAGTAAGATCCAGGTCTGAACTCTTTGCATCCTCTCAAAACTTTTCTGTGCCCTCTTTAGACTCTTTGTACCCTGTCAAAACTTTTCTGTACGCTCTCTGAACCTTCTGCACCTTCCCAAAACTTTTCTGTACCCTCTCTGGACGCTCTGTACCTTCTTAAAAGTTTTCTGTATCCTCCATGCAAAACAAAATAATTTTTTTCATACAAAATCGACATTTTTTGATCATTTTTCAATTTTTCCAGGAGCAATTTCAATTAAAATTTTTTCTTTGATGCACAATTCAACATAAAATCATTCTACACATATTCTACCTTCATGAAAAATTGTGTTACACTGCGTAATGCGCTGCAGAAAAAAATTAAAAAAAAATTTCGAAATTAGCAACTTAAATTTAATTTCCGCCGAATACATTTGTATTGCTTGCGAACGTGGTATAACCTAAGTTGATCAGTAGATCTCGTTTTAAAAATGCTTGCAATACTTTTTTTTTCACCTACGTTTCCTGGGTTCAAATCTTGTCAAATCCAAAATAAAGTAAAAAGATTTAAATTTTTTTTCATTAGATACACAATTCCAGGTCACTTCTAGACCTAACATTTAAGATCTAGGTCAATTCCAGACCTTAAAATACATGATACAGTATGATCAAGGTCACTTCTAGACCTAAAAACCAAAATTCAGTAAGATCCAGGTTACTTCCAGACCTAAAAAACATGATTCAGTAAGATCCAGGTCACTTCCGGACCTAAAAAACAAGATCCAGTAAGATCCAGGTCTGAACTCTTTGCATCCTCTCAAAACTTTTCTGTGCCCTCTTTAGACTCTTTGTACCCTGTCAAAACTTTTCTGTACGCTCTCTGAACCTTCTGCGCCTTCCCAAAACTTTTCTGTACCCTCTCTGGACGCTCTGTACCTTCTTAAAAGTTTTCTGTATCCTCCATGCAAAACAAAATATTTTTTTTCATACAATATCGCCATTTTTTGATCATTTTTCAATTTTTCCAGGAGCAATTTCAATTAAAATTTTTTTTCTCTGATGCACAATTCAACATAAAATCATTCTACAAATATTCTCCCTTCATGAAAAATTGTGTTACACTGCGTAATGCGCTGCAAAAAATAATTAAAAAAAAATTTCGAAATTAGCAACTTAAATTTAATTTCCGCCGAATACATTTGTATTGCTTGCGAACGTGGTATAACCTAAGTTGATCAGTAGATCTCGTTTTAAAAATGCTTGCAATACTTTTTTTTTCACCTACGTTTCCTGGGTTCAAATCTTGTCAAATCCAAAATAAAGTAAAAAGGTTTAAATTTTTTTTTCATTAGATACACAATTCCAGGTCACTTCTAGACCTAACATTTAGGATCCAGGTCAATTCCAGACCTTAAAATACATGATACAGTATGATCAAGGTCACTTCTAGACCTAAAAACCAAAATTCAGTAAGATCCAGGTTACTTCCAGACCTAAAAAACATGATTCAGTAAGATCCAGGTCACTTCCGGACCTAAAAAACAAGATCCAGTAAGATCCAGGTCTGAACTCTTTGCATCCTCTCAAAACTTTTCTGTGCCCTCTTTAGACTCTTTGTACCCTGTCAAAACTTTTTTGTACGCTCTCTGAACCTTCTGCACCTTCCCAAAACTTTTCTGTACCCTCTCTGGACGCTCTGTACCTTTTTAAAAGTTTTCTGTATCCTCCATGCAAAACAAAATATTTTTTTTCATACAATATCGCCATTTTTTGATCATTTTTCAATTTTTCCAGGAGCAATTTCAATTAAAATTTTTTTCTCTGATGCACAATTCAACATAAAATCATTCTACACATATTCTACCTTCATGAAAAATTGTGTTACACTGCGTAATGCGCTGCAGAAAAAAATTAAAAAAAAATTTCGAAATTAGCAACTTAAATTTAATTTCCGCCGAATACATTTGTATTGCTTGCGAACGTGGTATAACCTAAGTTGATCAGTAGATCTCGTTTTAAAAATGCTTGCAATACTTTTTTTTTCACCTACGTTTCCTGGGTTCAAATCTTGTCAAATCCAAAATAAAGTAAAAAGATTTAAATTTTTTTTTTCATTAGATACACAATTCCAGGTCACTTCTAGACCTAACATTTAAGATCCATGTCAATTCCAGACCTTAAAATACATGATACAGTATGATCAAGGTCACTTCTAGACCTAAAAACCAAAATTCAGTAAGATCCAGGTTACTTCCAGACCTAAAAAACATGATTCAGTAAGATCCAGGTCACTTCCGGACCTAAAAAACAAGATCCAGTAAGATCCAGGTCTGAACTCTTTGCATCCTCTCAAAACTTTTCTGTGCCCTCTTTAGACTCTTTGTACCCTGTCAAAACTTTTCTGTACGCTCTCTGAACCTTCTGCGCCTTCCCAAAACTTTTCTGTATCCTCTCTGGACGCTCTGTACCTTCTTAAAAGTTTTCTGTATCCTCCATGCAAAACAAAATATTTTTTTTCATACAATATCGCCATTTTTTGATCATTTTTCAATTTTTCCAGGAGCAATTTCAATTAAAATTTTTTTTCTCTGATGCACAATTCAACATAAAATCATTCTACACATATTCTCCCTTCATGAAAAATTGTGTTACACTGCGTAATGCGCTGCAAAAAATAATTAAAAAAAAATTTCGAAATTAGCAACTTAAATTTAATTTCCGCCGAATACATTTGTATTGCTTTCGAACGTGGTATAACCTAAGTTGATCAGTAGATCTCGTTTTAAAAATGCTTGCAATACTTTTTTTTCACCTACGTTTCCTGGGTTCAAATCTTGTCAAATCCAAAATAAAGTAAAAAGGTTTAAATTTTTTTTTCATTAGATACACAATTCCAGGTCACTTCTAGACCTAACATTTAAGATCCAAGTCACTTTCAGACCTTAAAATACATGATCCAGTAAGATCCAGGTCACTTTTATTATTTATATTTGTCGTTCCTTATCATCAATGTGTTCAGTGATACAAAAATAAGTGTGGACAAATTAAAAGTGACATCGTACAAGGAAGCTCATTATGTCGCTTAAAATGTGCCTATTGAGGCTGCATCAACAGATACACTCAAATTGCATCTAATCTGATGAATTCTGTGAATTTTTTAAAAATTGTACCTTCAAACTTTCTCCTAAGAATCCCCCAAGAAAAGTTAAACGGAAGTTGAGCAAGAATGATGGAAAAGGATTGATTACGATGGTAAAATGTACAGCATTGTTTACTTGTTTTGAAAGTGATGCAATAAACTTTTTCAACAGAGAAAAACAAAATTATCCTCTATCCTTATTTATAAGTAACTAAGTGTTGTATGTAACAAAAAGTGATTAATTTCTGTCAGAATATATTGTGTTCATCTCGAAACTCTACAAATAAATGAATGGATGGATGGTGTGTGAGCTTTTACTGTGTACAAGACAAAGTTTCGTTTTTATTTTCCTTGTTTAACTTTCTAAACAAAAAAAAAAATCTCATTTCATGCTTTCTCGTTCACAATTCGTTACAACTACTCGTCAGGGGGGTATTTTGGGGGGTCTTAGGGGTCGAAATCCCCAGAACTTTGAATTCCGCCTTATAAAATTCTTCAATTTGTTACGCATTTTCATGAAAGAAATCCCAAGAACCCCCCTAAAATTTGCCCAAACCCCCGCTTCCCCCTAAATTCCTGCCTTCACCCCTGCTCCCCTTATTGATGCTGATGTACATTTTCCTATATTTCTCTCTTTTTTTTTCCAGCTCGAATCCTAATATGAAATGGGACAAAATTTCCGTTCAAATTTCCTGTTAAACATCAATCAACTGAGAAAATGGGTAAAATGACTGGGGTGATGAGAGAGTGAGATGGAGAGTGTGATCTGTAGATACAGAATGAAGCGCATGATGAGGAAACAATTCAGTTGCAGAGGATGAATCAATATTTGAATTTTTGTAGGATGTTGTCAGGGTTGGGTTTTGGAATGTCAATTGGCATTTGAAGGCAGAAATTTGAATTTAAACCTGCAGACCTTAGTGCAGTGGTGGACAACCTGTGTGTCACGGCACCTTAGTATGATTTTTTTGAAAAATGCCATGAATCTTATACTGTGTGTGGTTTCAATCAAGCCTAACCAACAAGGTGCTGCAAGTATAAAAGGTTGCCCACCACTGCCTTAGTGATAAGAGACTACCGAAACCGCACACGACGTGCTATTTATGAAATTTCTAAAAACAATTGTAAGTACACTAATGTGCCGCATCACACAGTTTATCCACCACTGAAACTAAAGTCATGGCAACATAAAATTCCTCTTCCTGCACCTCCTTTCGGTTAATATCAGCAAAAATAACAGAACTCAAATTAATCCGGAGAGTCACTTGACTAGCAGTGACCAAAATAGTCACTCCCATTTTGACCAGTTTCATTAAGGAAATTACTTTCGTTTTACTTCCGATTACATTCTGTATTCAGATACATGCATGTATATCCTCATTCAAATGATGTAATCGAGATGAGATGTAGGAATATCCAGTTATAGAGGTGGAGAGAAGAAATTTTATGCTCTGATAAGACTAAATAAAACAATTTTTTCTTGATATTGCTGTTGGTGCTGTCTCATTGGAATTCATTTGAATTTAGAGAAAATACTTCAACAAATAGACTGAAATGAAATGGTCAATAGAAGTGAATATGCACGACTGCTTACTGAGAAAATGTTTTAATATCTCAACAGATGTGAAATTCAATTTTCTAAAAATCAATTGAGGTAGAAATGGAAACAGACAAGATAGTTTGATGACCAGAATATGAAGCGCATCGCTGGAAGGCACAGGAAGTTGAAATTGCCGAAAATCCACTTCCAGGTAAGCTTGACTCTGGAATTAGACCAGAATTGATAAAATTCAGCTTCAAGCCATAGTCAACTCGTCCTGGATCTGGAATTTCGGCCAGTCCTATGCCGTGTGCTGTCAGGAATTTAAAGTCAAATGATTTAAAAATACAACTTCAGTTCCTTTAACATAATTATTTAACATAGTAAAAAAGTTCACCTAAACTTGTGCAGAAAAATATATACATTTTGTTTTATTATCAATTTATTTAATGTCACCGTAAATAAAATAGCATTTTGCTTTTCTTAAAGTAAAATAATTCATAACGAGAATTAATAAATTTATTGGATTAATTTAATTACGCTTTATGTGTTGAGAAATTTGAAAAATAATTAAAGTCATCCAAAAGGGTTAATAAAAAAAAAAAAAAATTTTGTTCATAATAACACATTCTCTGTCCATGAATGAAAGACGATTAACAAGATCTAGCTCACTTAAAAGCGAAGATAACAAGCCTGAGAACACCTCAAAAGGACGAAAGTATTCAGCCTTATCACCTGATATAGATAACAAGACATTCAAAAAACAAAAATCAGTGCCTCACAACATGGAAATCGAGAAGACACTTAATGCCATTAAAAATGAATTATCATCAATCAATAAACGCCTTGAAAGTTTACCTATTTTGGAACAAAAGATAGATTCTATATCAACTGAGATCTCAAATTTCAAAGTTGAAATGAACGACATGAAGGCACGAATCAATAACATGGACAATAAACAAAATAATATATCGCATAAAGTGGATGATAATACAGCTGAAATAAATATTGCTAATCAAGTAAAATTAGATGAGCAGCTCATGATCACCGACATTTCTATCAACATAACAAAAGAATCTCTCTTAACTGGCTTAAATACATGGTCAAAGAATCTATTCGAGACTCTAGGATATAAGAAACTCATTCTAGCCAAAAATAACAAATCAGCTACCGCTTTCCTGCACTTCTGGAACATAAAAGACAAATATAAGTTCATGGAATTTGTAAAAAGTCACGAGAAAGAGAATGATAAATACTTACCAATTATCAACGATCAGGTATTCAATTTAAATGAAGATGATATCAGCAAGGCATCGATTTTGCACTTCCAGACGCCAATGACAAAAACTAATCAAGCTATTTATAAAGAAGCCAGAAATTACAAAAAAGATAAGAAAATTGAGAGTTGCTGGATCATGAACGGAAGCATATATATAAGAGAATTCGGAAAAACCAAAGGATTAAGAATTGACTCAATTAAACAGCTGAAAGATGCTATAAACCTTATTGGCATAAATATTGAGTCAAATTGCGAATCACCATCAATGAACACAGCTGAATCTGTAAGTCCTATGTCACAAACATCTTAATCACAAAATTCCGAACTCTCATTAATTAACAGCAAAATATCTACAATCTTATAAAATAAAAAAAAAAAATATATAAATATTAGTAAATAAATTCACAAACCCTTAAAATCACCAATTAACTCACTTAAAACTTATAAGAAATCCAAGCTTATTCAAAAACAAAACGTCTAAGTAATTAGAATTAATCAATAATCTAATAAGGAACTTCAATGAACTCTAATAATATACATAAATTAAACAAAACACATTTTTTTTCTCGTCTAAAATCCGTATAAAATAATTTCTTTAGACGATTCCTTGTTTGAATTAAAAAAATACGTTTAGATGTTCGAACACAACGAAAGAAAACAAATCAAATAAGCAAAATCCAGATAACTTAGAATCGCGAACCCATTATAACTGCATAAGACCATTAGGTGTACCGCATGCTTTATAATGGACACATACATATGGAAATCGTGTCTTAATAGATCCACTCGCAAGCACTTAGAAAGTGAGTTGTTTCTCTTTTTTTAGATAAACAAAAGTCCAAGTATGCACTTCCACCTGCCATGAAGGTGCTCATTTTTCACACGTGCCAATACGGAAGTGCCATGTATATGTAAGTCGTTATAGAAAAAATAATAAAAAAAAGAAGAAGGAAAAAAATAGAAACTTTACTGGTTTTTGTAATTTTAAAAAGTTTTGGTAAAAAGCGTCGCCGCTAATACCTTTTGAAATTTCATTACTAACGGTTTTTTTTTCTTTTGTTCGATCATGTATAATGTTCAATATCAATAATGAATCAAATTTATTAATGAGCAAATAAGCTGCTATGAATTTCACTTAAATCAAAATTCTCGAATATAATAAAAACTATTACACTAAAAGTAAAGCTAATTTATAAAGCAATATAAATATTTAAGTATATGGATACAGAAACCAATTTCCATATTGAACCTATTGTAAAACATCGTAATACATTGCCAAACAGTGTTCACAGACTCTCATTTATCAACTTTCTTTATCTAAATGCCCAATCCATTAGGAATTCTTTGACAGACCTACAAAATTTTATAGACGGATTAAATTATCAAATTGATGTAATATTAGTAACAGAGACTTGGATGAGAGAGAATGAGAAAAAATATTATAATCTTCTAAACTACCAATCGTTTCACTCTACTCGTCCAAATGGAAATGGCGGTGGAGTATCTATTTTCATACATGATAAATGTGATAACGGTAATGTTTTATTTGAAGAATCAATTAACAATAATAACATATTGTTAATATCTTTAATTAGGCATCAATTAAACATTGCTGTGTGTTACAGGCAGCCAAACAATTCGCAAGACCAGAATTGTTCAATTTTCATTAAAAAATTAGATCTTCTTCTAAACGCTTATAAAAAAATAATTTTCTTTGGCGATTATAATATTAATCTTTTTAACAGTTCAACAATAATTAATGAGTATAAAAATGTAATAAATTCTAATGGATTAGTTTTCTTAAACAGCTTCTCAACTGAATTCCCAACAAGAGTAAATGATAGATTTAGTTCAAATTCATGCATTGACCACGTCTTTACAGACTATCACTACCACAGAGACGATATTTATTACAATTTACATTATTTCGACAACATAGGAGACCACAAGAACCTAATACTAAATATAGTAAAAGAAAAACAAGAACATGAAATTAAGAATATAAAGTCATATAAAATGATTAATAACAATCGAATCGCAAGCACAAAAGCAATTGATAAAATTAAAGCGAATAGCTTTGAAGAATACGCTCAACAAATTCAAAAAATAATAACTGATAATACCATTGAAATAAAGATTAAATCAACAGGAAAAAAGCCATTCATAAATCAATATATCCTAAATTTAATAAAAATACGAAACAAGTTCTTGCGACTAAAATCAAAATTCCCACATAATACTCTATTTAGCGAAAGATTCTATTACTATAGAAGACTATGTTCAAAAGAAATTCAAAAATCGAAAAAAAAATATTTTGAAAAAAATTTTGCGAAACACATATTAAATCCGAGAAAGACATGGCAACATTTAAATTCATTACTATACAATAAGTCAGCAAATTCGAACGTAACGTGTTCATTATTAATCAATAATGGGATAACAATCAATCAACCCAAACAAATTGCAGAACATTTCAATGAGTTCTTCATCAAGGTTTCTCAAGAAATCACAAATAAAATCGATGTTAACCAAACAGAATATAATGATTTAATGAATGGTGAAATTTATAGTATTAATAATAATTTCGCGTGTCCAGCTGTAACAGAAGATGAAACTAAAATAATTATCGAAAATCTAAAATCATCAAACACTCAAGATATCTATAATATGTCTAATTCGTTCGTAAAATTTCACAAAAATTCGCTTTTGTCTAATTTAACAAGATTGATTAATAAATACATGTTTCAGGGGATATTTCCAGATGAACTTAAGTTAGGCATTGTTACCCCGATTCATAAAAATGGCAATAAAACAGTATGCAGAAATTACAGACCCATCACTATCAATCCAATTCTTGGAAAGGTTTTTGAGTATGCCATTTACAGGCGTCTTCAAGATCATTTAGACAACAACAATATAATCCATAGAAACCAGTTTGGTTATGTAAGAAAGTCAAACTGTGAAGTTGCTGCCATTCATTTTTTAAACGACATATATTGTTATATTGATGAAAAAAATCAGTGTCACTCACGTGCATTGATTTAACAAAAGCGTTTGACTGTATTCAATTTCCAATTTTAATCAAAAAACTAGAAAAACTCAAATTGTCAACTGTCTTTCTTAATCTTCTAATTTCATACTTATATGGAAGAAAGCAAGCAGTAAAAATCGATAATATTCTTAGTATGTTCTTGTTTATTAAAGTGGGCTCGCCTCAAGGAGGGGTCCTTTCCGGTCCATTTTTTGATCTGTACATCAACAGTTTATTTAAAATGAAGCTAAACGGTAGTCTGGTACTGTATTGTGATGATATATCGTTAATTAATAACGGCAACAACATCAATGAACTCAAATCTTGCTTAGAAGAGGATCTAATGCTTATTCAGAAGTGGCTTAACAGTCACTATCTAAGTCCAAATATCAGTAAAACTAACTACATTCTATTTCAAGGTAGGAAGAAATTTGAAGATTTTACTGAACAAGCCTTGAATATAAAATTTAATAGAATAGTAATAGAAAGATCTGAAAAAATTAAAATTCTTGGCCTTACAGTAGACGAAACTCTTTCCTTCAAATTTCATGTAGATGAAATTAAAAACAAAATCACACCGTTCATATACGCCTTGAGGCGAGCAAGAAGATTCATTTCTGATAAGACTGCAACTGATTTATATTACGCGCATGTTCAATCACATCTAATGTATATGAGCACTGTATGGTCTGGAATGTCAAAAAGTCTCATGATTTCTCTCGAGGTGCTGCAAAGAAAAGCGCTCAGAATTGTACTAAGAAAGAGCTGGTTTGCGGGAAAAGAAGTACTATATAGCATTAAATTACTCCCTGTATCTGTAATTTGTGAAATGAACTGTTGCTTATTGGTGTTTAAAATTGCATCGAATCACATCAGAAATAATGTTGAATTAAGAGTATGTACGGATATTCATAATTATGCCACCAGAAATAGACAAAATTTCACAATTAGACAGTGCCGCACAATCCAAGCAACACAAAATTTTTATGTAAGAGCGTTTGCTAGCTTTAATAATCTTCCACAAGAAATAAAAGCCTTTCACTCTTTGAGTATCATTAAGAGTCGTCTTAAAGAACACTTTTTTGAGAAGTATCACGATGTTAAATAATTAAACAAAACAAAATATTCATAATTTATCTGCAAAATTAATACAATGAAAAATTTATAATATAACTTATAGTTTGCTATAAATAAAAGAACTTAAAAACAAAAAAAAAAAAAAAAAATTCAATCCAGCATTTCATTTTCTATTAAGGTCAATGTTCCATTTCTGTTCAATTTGTATAAATTCCATTCCCACACTCAATCCTGCCATCCATTCAGCCATTCCTAATGCACACTTAACCTTCTTTCCTGCTTACAAATTGCACAGAAAAATTATTTCATATCAAACAGAAGCACTGACTGGATACCTTGTTGATATGAGAAAAAAAAAATGTTGAAAGTTGTTGGTGATGCTTATCGAGGGACTTAGGCGCATTTTTGTCTAACGACCAGAACTTGACATTTTTTAAACAAGCTGTAAGCCAGTTACTTAATAAAACTGATTTAAGGTTTCAAGTCAGAGATCGGAACGATGCTCGGTTGCTGATATCTCGAGGCACATGCAGCCAGTCAGCTAGCTAGTCAGTCAGCTAGTCCGCCAGTTAGTCAGCCAGCCAGTCATCCAGTCATCCAGTCATCCAGTCATCCAGTCATCCAGTCATCCAGTCATCCAGTCATCCAGTCATCCAGTCATCCAGTCATCCAGTCATCCAGTCATCCAGTCATCCAGTCATCCAGTCATCCAGTCATCCAGTCATCCAGTCATCCAGTCATCCAGTCATCCAGTCATCCAGTCATCCAGTCATCCAGTCATCCAGTCATCCAGTCATCCAGTCATCCAGTCATCCAGTCATCCAGTCATCCAGTCATCCAGTCATCCAGTCATCCAGTCATCCAGTCATCCAGTCATCCAGTCATCCAGCCATCCAATCAGTCAGCCAGTCAGCTTGCTAGTCTACCAGCTAGTCAGCCGGCTAGTCAGTCAGTAAGTCAGCCACCCAGCCGATCAAAGTGAAGCTTCAAGCTTAATTTATTTTTCAAAAAATGCGCTAAAAAGCAGATCAATTTGAATATGATTCTTGAAAATCTTGATTGCATTTCATTGCAAATACTTTTTGAATATTACTTCCGGGTAAAATGATTTCCACATGTGAGGAAGTACTGAATAGAATCAAAACTATGTGTGCATACAATTCAATATGAAATGTTTTCACATTTTTTTTCAAATAAAGGTTTGAAATAATTGAGGGATGAAAGATTTGATTTTCAACAGTAATTGTAGAGTACAGAATGGAAACTTTATATGGATATAACAAAAATGCATAAGACTTTAAAATGCAGAATGATGATTTTTATCATAATCCTTGGAAATAATCATGCATTTCGAGGGTTTTCATTTGGATATTTCGATTTAGGTGAAGTTTACTTATTAAGTCGATAGAGATTGTGTTATACTTCATTTGGCAAGTGGTAGCCATCGATAGAGTCATCTTCAGGAGCCAACTGAGGGAGGCCATGGATCACACTTGATTTGTCCGGTCAGCGAAGTAAGTAAATAAGTGAAAGAGGAAAATCGGCAGAAGATGAAAACCAATAGCATTAGCTATCGGCGGATGGTGGTAACCTACAGTAGCAATGACTCGGCATCCTTTAGTTAATTATTTCTATCTGCAGGGCAACTCTGTCGTCTTAATGTTAAGACACGAAGAAGCCCTGAAGGCATCAAATAACGGCTGATTTCGACTCATTATCCAGCATAACTCGGGAGCATCAAATCATTCAAAAAAGTCTTCATTTCATCTAAATTACACTAGAATCTGAATAAATTTTAATAATTACTATCCATGCAGCACTTCAATCATCCATTACAAAAATGAATTTCCAATGTCGCATCCTCATTTGAATTGCGAATTATCCATTAATACTTCCACATTGTCACAAGCATTTTTTTTTTCAACTCATTAGTAACTCATCTTTCAACCTCCTTCATTCAACAGCATATACCCAATATTATTCATTTATTCAAATTCACACTTAAAATGTTGCAGCAGTGATGAAAGATTATGAAATATTCAATGCAATCATCCTGAAACTCAGCACAAAAAAATATGTTTGTGGAACTGAATGGAACCCTTTTCAACAAATTTTTTTCAATTTTTCATGAATATTTTTTTTTTGTGTATATGAGATCTATTCAGTAAATAAGCATAGATTTGAATGGAACGTGTTAGTATATAATGGCAACAAAAAAATGTAAATCTTTCACAATCACTTTTATCCTTTCTTTTCTTTCGAGTCATGCATACATTTATTATGTAGCATATACAAAAAGTATAGTATTATTTTGGAAAATGAGGTGGAGGTCATGGGTGCATGGATATAATTTGTAGACTTTGAGTGACTAGAACAAGTAAAGTAATTTGTTTGATTGTGAGTAGGCTGATTTCTTAGATCCAGATTTCGTGTTGCACTTGGCATTGGTGATGAACAGGTTGGGTTGGGCTGGACATGTTATTGAACGGCCTAAGGAAACTCCATTGATTAAAGTCTTCAAAGCTGACTTTCTGGGCGGTAAAAGAGTAGAGATAGTATTGCACTTGATATCGGAAATTTGCAAGTGGAAACCAGCGATAGAGTCAACCTCAGGCGACATCTGTGGGAGGTCACGGATCACAAATGATTTGTACGACCAGCGAAGTAAGTAAGTAAGGTAGTTTTGCTTGATTTCTTAGATATAGAGGTGTTTTTAAAGAGGGTGAAGGAGTTTAGGGTTCATATGACCTCATTTCATGAAATTGATAGGGTTTTCATCCCTCTCATCCTCAAAAAACTTCTGACTATTCCCTGCTTAGATGTATCAGATGGAACTCTTGTTGAGTATATGGTAGATTGTATCAAAATCTTAGATAAGCAATGTATACTTAGGGGCCGTTCACTACGTCTTTCATCTTCTCCTCCGCACCAAATTCTCCATGCAGACCAACCCATCTTTCTCTTTCTCTAATAGCATTGCGTAATAAGTGAATTCCCCACTAGTCCCCTACTAGTCTAGATCGGAATGTTCAAAATTATCTCTATGGATGCAGTTCCAATCGTTCGAAAATTACGTAAATCGCAGATGGGAAGGGGGTATACGGTGGAGGGAGGAGTTCGGAAAATGCTATATCAAGGGTTCCGAACTTGCCCTCTCTTTATTTTTATTCCATTTGTAAATAAACACATCGGTCTCTTTCATCTCATTCATTCGTCAATACCATTTCACCTAAATAAAACCCATAACAAGCTAGCTAAATATCAATCACTTTTCCTTTTGGATCCACATTTCAAATTCAAATCAAAGGTTTTCCTGAATCACCAAAAACCTCATCCTTTGATACATTTTCAAAGAAATTTTCTTGTTGCTTTGATGTGATGATGAGGTATTGTAAAAATATTCGTAACCTTAGAATAGAGAATGAAGTTGTGAAATGAAATGGATAACAAAAGCATAGAAATGACTTTGTTGAGGTTCAAGGGTTTCGTTTTGTGTATTGACACTCAGGATTGATTCTTATACACTTGAACAAATGTGTTTATGTCAGGGGTGAGAGATATTATTTGTGTCATGGCACAACTTTGACATAGAAAATGTTTAGGTGGCACAGATGAGACGTTTCGAGGCATACCAGTGTTCCACGACTTACCTGAGACTCATCGCGGTATACCAATTTATCGGGACATACTAGTGAACCGGCCATCAAGGCATACCAATGTACCGCAACACACAGGTTATCCACCTCTGATATTTATATGCTGCTAAATTAAATTTCAAAATGATTGATATGCGTAATTAGTTTCAATTTAAATTATCTTTTATTTATTAATAGTTCTTCACTTTTCTTTAAAGGAAAAGCCTCTTCAAGCTTACAATATATATACATAATTGTCATCTGTTATAAATATGTTATACCTCCCCCAATATAGTGAACAACCCCATTAGTGTTTTACCGAAATGTTATTCATGAGTGACACAAATAAAGAACGTTTTGTCATAAAACTCTCAAAGGCTCCGTCAAAAGGTCTGCCTTACTGTAACAGCTTCTATTTAGTATTTGAAAACCCTAACTGAGCATACTCACCGAAATGAGCGTGTTCATGATATATACTCATTCTATACAGAGTTGCAACACAGGCACCTGTGACAGGCAAAAACCGTACATTTGTACGAAAAACCATACAAATTATCAAGAATTTGTATGGTTTTTGCCTGTCACAGGTGTCTGTTTTGCAACTCTGATTCTATATGATTAAGCATGCTCAATTTTGTGAGGATATTCATGAGCAAGGATCATGCTCATTGTTTGTATGCTCATTGCATATGTATGTTCAAGATAAGAGCTATGACGGAGCCATTGCCCAAATGGACAAGGAGCATGCTCAATCCCGAACAGATCAGGAGAATTCTTAAGAATATACTCACAAAATTGAGTATGCTCAATTATATTGAATGAGTATACTGATAAACACGCATATTTTGGTAATTATCCTCATTGTCTGCTAGGGTTATATCCTCTATAGCAAACCCTTCTTCATATGTCGCTCTGAACTTGATCAACACTAAAGATGATGAATAATCTTCTTATTCTCAATCAAAAATCGTCCAATTGCACTAGAAATCATTTCTGGATCATTCAAATGGAAGTAATGAGAATCAGAGTCAATAACTTCCAATTGGAATTTTGGATTCTCCCTAAATGTTTTTACAAGATTGCCAAAATATTTGAATTTCGCATACAAGGGCGATGAATGTTTTGTGGTGAAAAATAAAAATGGAATTTTAATCCTTTTAGCACTTTCAATAGCTGTACTTTCAGGATGTGTCATTAACAGGATGTTCTTCAGTCTTGGATCTCGTGAAAAATAAAATTTATCTGGATATTTTGAGGATCTTGTGATGTTTCGTTCAAGAAGATAAGGAGCACTTTCGACTGTGATGTTGTAGAAGCTTCCAGTATTGACTCTGCTGATCATTTCCTCAATTGTGTAGCTTGGTGGTTCCGAACTTGACCGGATTCTCTCATCAACAACCATAAAATTTAAAATACTTTCTCTTGTATCACTTAGTTCCTGCTCAAATGTCCTGTCTAAATTTTTAAAGCTATCAATTTTAATCAGCAGGTCCATCTTCTCTGGAAATATTGATGCAAACAGGAACGACACCATTGCACCCATACTATGTCCTAATAAGCTGATCTTCTCCCACTTGTATTCCTTCATAACCATCAGAACTGCAAAAATATTGTCAAAAACATTGTAAGCAACACCATCAGGCAGCCAGCAACTTCGTCCATGTCCCAAAAAGTCAATAGCCAAATACGAAAAATCTCTCGGCAATAATGGAATTAAACGATCGAATGTTCCAGCATTGTCTTGCCATCCATGCAGACATAAGATAGGCTTTGTGTCTAAACTTCCCCACCATTTACCAGCAATGAAGCCGCCACTCGGTAAATTAATTTTTATTTCAGTGACCTTGAATTTTTACAAAAATTGAACTTTGAGCTTCTGTTGTGTGACTTTACTTACTTTAATGTTGTGTGGCTGCTGAATTTTAAACTTTTCTAACTCTTTATACATTTTTGACTATGAAATTTGGCTATAATAATTGAAATAAATAATAAATAAACTTTGAACAGCAAGCTACGATTGTTTTGACTGTTCGACTATACTGAATAACGCGCAATACATGCGGACTGAACGTAAACACAGAGAAGAATGAACAAAACTTGAGTATGAATATTTTAAAAGAGTCGTTGAAAGTTTTATGTAGTACAGCAGGTCAATGTTTAGTCTGCTGTATTAATAACAGCAATAGTAATACTTTTGAAGATAAGATTATCTTATCTTGGAGTTGCTAAAAAAAGTTACAGTTTATGAAACTTAATATTTGCAAATTTGCAACTTAATAAAAGTGATAAATTCATGATGTTAGTGCTGATTGTAGTAGAGAGTATGACTTCTCTGAGAGACATAGATGAACAATACAACTTGTTTGCTAGGGCAACGCTAAGTTTCCGTAAAAACAATAATACGAGAAATGACCTTGACGGCATCGCAAACGTCAATGAATGCAGTGCGTCACATTATGTCGCTTGAGATACATAGTTGATGATAAACCATATGACAATCCATATGATGGCGTCCATATGGCTTTCAAATTTAGGTGTCTTTCAAATCTTCCAATTAGTGTTAACCAGAGGTTCAAAACAGGCACATGTGACAAGAAAAATATATGATTTTTCTTACAAATTATCAAGAATTTGTCCGGTTTTAGCCTGTCACATGTGCCTGTTTTGCAACTCTGGTGTTAACAAAAGAGATTAACCAGAGTCTTTAAAGTTCCGCGGTGAGTCTTCATCGTTTGTGCCGCTCGGGAGAGTATTTTGACAATGTATTTCTATTTTTATTGGAATTTCTATTTTTTAATGTCGATAGAGATAATGTAGCACATAGTAATGATAAGAAAAGCAAGCGATAGAGCTGATTAGGTCAACAATCACATATTTCTACACATTTTTCTTACGGTCAGCAAAATCACCAAGTAAGTAAGTAAACTGAGTGTCACAATACGGCGAATCAAGGTCAGACATCCCAAAATATTGTACTGTACTTGCCAGAACTCGAAGTCGACTCGGATATGGTCAAGTCGAATCTAGTTGACTTTTAAATACAAAATCCGAGTAGACTTAGAGCTCTAGTACTTAGTGTAATTTATAAACGTACGAGTTTGATACTGTCCCTACTGTACTTTCTAGGGTTCGCCCTGATGCGCAGACCTGCAGTTTTTTGTATCTCTGTAACTATGCGCATCTAATTTTGGCAAAGCCTAAGTACTTTCATATTGATTCAATAAGTACCGTATTGGACTTTTGAAGTGGATGACCTTGGCGACGAACCACATTTTACGTTGCTAATATGGATCAAAATGTGCCGTCATGATGTCATCAGGGTACTTATGAGTCTTTTCATTAGGACGACTACTTAGCTAGTGACTACGGTGACCCTAGTGACCACCGTGTGCTGTTCGGATAAATAAATGCTTTGTCCTATTTCAATTTTATCTTATTCTTTATTTATTGATAATAATATTCCATAATCCCATCCCATTACAAGCTATAACTTCATCCCAAACCTATAAATGATGTATGACTTTTTGGTTTTCAATTAAAAATTTAGCAACAATTTCTGAAATTTTCTCAACTTCCGATAAATGATAATAATGTGACTCAGAATCGACGACTACTTGCTGGAACTTAGTATTATCCTGTAAAGCCTCTAAAAACTGATCAAAGAAGAATTCCTTTGCAAAAAGTGGCGATTCCGGTGAATACATAAATAAGAAAGGCACTTTCATGTTCCTGGCACCACAAAGTGTAAGGTTCTCTGGATGTGGTGTGAGGATTAAGTTCCTTAGTCTTGGGTCTCTTGAGAAGTAAAATTTGCCTGGAAACTTGGTTGATTTTTTGATATTTCGTTCCAGCACGTAAGGAGCAACTTCTGTTGTGATATTCCCAAAGCTTCCTGTATTGACCTTCTCAATCATTTCCTCAATTGTGTAGCTTGGTGGCTCAGAAATAGCCTGACTCTTCTCATCCAGAACAATAAAATTAAGGATATTATCACGTGCATCCTCAAGCCTCTCAATATCTGATCGATCTGGATTCTTACCAAACTCAATTGTGACAAGACAGTCAAGCTTATCAGGAAACATGATTGCAAATAAATAAGCTATTGCACCGCCCATGCTGTGACCTAATAAGCTAATGCTCTGCCAGTTGTACTCCTTCATTATATAAATTATTGTATATACGTTATCAAATAAATTGTAAGGAACTCCTCTAGGCAACCATGAGCTACGTCCATGACCGAGTAAATCTATTGCTAAGTATGAAAATTCTTTTGGTAGCAACGGAATCAGTCGATCAAATGTTCCAGCATTGTCTTGCCATCCATGCAGGCACAAGATTGGCTTTTTGTCCAGATTTCCCCACCATTTGCCAGCAATGCACGAGCCATTTGATAGACTAATATTAACTTCTGTAATCTTGAGATAAATTTTGATAAAAATTGGAATTTGAGCTTGTTTGACCAGCTTCAAACTTACTTTGATGTCTGTTGGTGGACCTGATTTGTACTTTTGTAGTTCCTCAATCATTTTATTAAAATTTATTACATGTAAAATATTAAAATTAATTTTTTTTTAAAAAAAATACCAACTACTTGTAATTGCAGCACTAAACTACTTGATTGTTTTCTGTCAGATTTACATACCCAATGTTTTTGTTGTTGTTTTGAATTTAGAAACTGCAACATTCACATTTGTGTAGTTGGTAAAAGAATTTGAATTATAACGGTTTTTCGTAAATGAACTCCAACACAACCTTATTCTTAAATTTAGTTCTATTATAGACTTAAGTTCTATATAGACCAGAACGACACAAATGAAGAAATTTTGGATTTTTGCTGTAGTCCATTACAACAATACTTACTTATGTACTTCCTTGGCTGGATTGCATTGTCATGCATATGGAATGTCTGAAGACAGCTCTATCCTTCTACCAGTTCAGGATATTTCAACAATAAGTGCTGTGTAATGAGCACTGAATAGAACAGTGGTGGGCAACTTCTGTGCCGCAGCACACTAGTATTTTTGTAGCGCGGTATGGTTCTTGTGCGGTCCATATTTACCACTTAGGTGTGTCGCCAAAAATAAAAGGTTGTGCACTACTGGAATAGAGAATAATAATAGAAATCTCAATTTAGACAACGACAGGCTGTTTTGAAAATAGCGAAAAATCATAAGGACGATTAAAGAATTCATCGACAGTATTGAATTTGGTATTGGAAATTGGCAAGCGATAGCCATCTGGTTTAGACCAGGGTTAGTTTTAGACTATATCAGGCCATGGATCACAATTGATCTGTAAAGACAGCGAAGTAAGTAAGTAAATGTCACGCTCCCTCGGTAGCTCAGCGCATTCAACCGGGAATCGTAGGACGTGGGTTCAAGTTCCACTCGAGCTATGTTGGGAAGAAGTGCACTTTTTCTCTAGAATCTTAGAATTAGTAAGGTTTTGAACAAAATGTCTTCATCACGAAGCATTTGTGACGACTGAGGGTTCTTATGCTAACATCACATGAAATCAGGCTCTATTTGGCAGCTATTTAAATGCTTCACAGAGGCGACTTCCATTTGATTGCCGTTTAGCATCTTCATTACTTCGAAATAGAAGCAGCTTCCATTTGATGTTAATAAAAGGGCTTTGACAGCCTTCTTTAGTGTGTCGCTCGGGAGATCAGTAAAAAAATAATTTTTAATTAAAATTTGAGACTGTTTTTAATAAATACCAAAAAATTTATTTATTTCCTTTGAAAAGACACAACCAACTCTTCACAATTGACTTTTCACCCTTCTATGCTTCCCCAAAAATTCATTTATAATTACGTAAATTTTTTCCGGCTCCGTCAAGTGAACATGATGTGAGTCTGACTCAATTACGCAATACTTAAAATGTGGGTGTTTTTCTAAAACTTTTATAGCTTCTGCCTCATTTTTGTCCCTTTGTGGTTTTGCGTAAGAAGAATTTGTAACTTTTAGATAAAGGAATGGCATTTTGAGGTTTTCAGCAAGTCCAAGTTGTGTTTCTAGTGGAATGTAAATTTGAAATGTCGACTGGATTCTCCGGTCTCTTGAAAAGTAAAACTTTCCTGGATATTTTTTGGATGGCTGAATGTTTCTTTCAAGTAAGTGATGAGCAGTTTCTCTTGTGACACTTTTCATGGTTCCTTTATGAATTTTTTCAATCATTTCATCGAATGTGTAGGACGGCGGTTCCGTACTTTCCTGATTCATCATGTCATTCTTTAAGCTTCTTTCAAAACCTTCATTAAGCAGCCTTTTAATTGATTTGGTACCAAGAACTGCTGGGTTCAGCACATCAATTGATATCAATAAGTCCACACGTTTAGGATATAAGCTTGCATATGTAAATCCCACTCGTGCACCCATACTGTGAGCTAATATGCTTAACTTATCCCATTTATAATATTTGAACAAAAAATCAACCACAAATAAATAATCAAAAATCTTGTACTGCCGTCCATTTGGAATCCACGAACTCCTCCCATGTCCCGGAAAGTCAATTGCTAAATATGAAAAGTTATCGGATAACATCGGTATCAGACGATCAAAAGTTCCGGCATTATCTTCACGTCCGTGTAGACATAAAATTGGTCTAATTGATTTATTTCCATACCATTTACCCGCGATGATTTGTCCAGATGGCATGGTGAGTTTTACTTCCTCAAACTTTAAAGGGAAAATTAGAATGAATTAAGTACATGAGTTGATGAGTTAAAAATTGGGAACCAAGAACTGCACGCCTGAATTTCCAGCGATTTAGATACTCAGGACTGCAGTTTTCGGTTGTAGCTTAAAGTTCGTCTAAGACTGCAGGATTGGTTGTTGTGGGCATGTCTGCAATCTAGGATGAACCCTAACTAATTGAGAATCAAGAACTGCAGGCCTGAATTTTCAATATTTTATACGTGCAGGACTGCAGTTTTCGACTGAGTCTTATAGTTCGTCTAAGACTGCATGACAGGATGTTTTGACTACACACCAGCAATCTTGGATGAACCTTAATTACAATCCTGTCTACTTACACTTAGATCTGCCATTTTTCAATCCAAATTGACTAAATTTAAAATTTTTTTGAATTTTTTTCTATGGAACGAGCAATTTGTTTGTTACTTTAAACTTTATCAAGCCAAGATGTGATAAGATTGTAGCTTGACTTGATGAAAAGCGCTTTTTAAAGTTGAAGATTATAAGATCTTAATCAATGTTAAGTATAAGTTCAAATTCTAATTTTAAACGTTATTTAACTTTTCAAATTTATTTTTATAAAAATATATAAACGGCAATAAATTCCTTCATAAATGACTGTCAACCTTCTCATGCTTCTCCAAAAAGTCCCGAATTATTCCAACAATTCTCTCCGGTTCCGTTAAATGTAAATGATGTGAAAAAGTGTCAATTTCATGATACTCAAAATTTGGATTAGTTTTCATAGCACTTAAAGTCTCATTAAAGTATTCATGATCCTCAGTTATCGGAAAATTAGCAGCTTTTATGATTAGATATGGCAATTTAATTTGTGACGCAAGTTCAATGTACATTGAGTGACCCAAATAGAATCCATAATTATACCTCAGCCTGCCGTCCCTTGAGAAATAATATTTGCCAGGCTGTTTCTTTGACGGAAGTGCACCACGTCTTAAAACATATGGAACAGCTTCTTTGGATACGCTGTTTAAAAATCCATTGGCAATTTTATCAATCATCTCAGCATAAGTGTATTCCATAAAATCTCCATCAACATTTCTTTGGTCAGCAATTGGAAAATTTTCGATTGTCTGCTGGAGTGCATCGATAAGTCTATTAGCTGAATATACATTTGGTTTAAGGGCATCGATGCTTATTATTTTATTGACTTTATTTGGAAATACAGCAGCAAAAAAGAAGGCAATGTAGCCACCTAGACTGTGTCCGATTATGTTGATCTTGTCCCATTTGTATTCCTTCATAAGCAGCGTCAGGACATTGACGAAGTCAAAATTATGATAAGGAACTCCATTTGGCAGCCATGAGCTTTTTCCATGACCTGGAAGGTCAATGGCTAAATATGAATATTGTTTTGGCAATAATGGAATGAGTCGATCAAATGATCCAGCATTATCCTGCCAGCCATGAATGCAGACAAATGGCTGGACTGACTTATTTCCCCAAAATCGTCCAGCTATGTATCCACCTGTTTGTAAGTTGATCTTTACTTCGGCTACCTTAATTTAGAATTTTTAAGAAAAATTGAACTTTGATCCTTTTTGTTTACTTTAATTTCACTGACTTACTTCAAATTCCTCTTCATCCTTTTGTACTTTTGCTTCAAATTCTTCCATTTTTATTTGTTTTACTAAACTAATCACGTATTCAAACTAGAAGACGTCTTAGATATAAAACAAATTTATTCAATATTGGAATGTTTTGATGTTTTGCTTCTAAACAGCTGATTACAAGTTTCAATGTTAGCACCAACACAGTGACAATCTACAACAAAATAGATAAGCCGGTTTAAATTAAGTATTTTGAATTTTAAAAAAATACGTTAGAAAAAAGTGCTGAAAAGTGTGAACAGTGGAGTTTTGTGATTGTTTGTGTACTTACGTACTTACTTCGCTGGTCGGACAGATCAATTGTGATCCATAGCCTCTGTCAGATTGCGCCTAATCTCTGGCTTCTGCATGCCAATTAGCAATATCATTTGCATTGCTGCTTCGACAGCTTACTTCCAAGATTTTACTGTCTATGTATAAATGAATAATGCAAGGTGTGAACTCATTTAGGAAATTGGGAAAGCCGAAATCGAACTCCGAAACTTACCAAATGTCAAGTACATAACTTCTTGTGATATTTCTTATTACCTCTAAATAAACCGCTGAGCACCGATCTCTGTGACGGGATATGTACTTGAAAGGATATATTCAAAGCCTATATCAGTGACGGACAACCTTTTAATTTTTCGCTGTGCACCTCGGTAGTAAGCCTCCATCGAAACCGCGTACGCCACATGATTCATGATATTTTTAAAAATTTTGCCTTAGCACACAGGTTTATCATTACTGGCATATATAAAAAAATTCTGCCTGAATGTTAGCAGAATTCCTCGAATAGGTAAAATCTTACCTAGAGCCCAAAAGCTTGTCAGAAACTGGGCCAAACTGGTGCGCGCCAGCCAAGGAAGTAAGTAAGTAGTAAGTAACTTAGTTACAAAGCGTTACGGTGAGGGGGAGAAGGTCAAAAAATACCATTTATAACGTAATTTATTAACGTTCCCAATTCACCTTTCGTTGCCATGAAGCAGATAAAATAAGAAGAAATTCAATAAATCAAGCATATGTATCCGAAATTGTATCCAAATGCTTATTTCGATAAATTAGATTATTCCATTTGTATCACCATTTAAATATTTTACGTACCCTTATTAACCCTTTTTCCATTAAATACAACATTAGCTATTAGCTCACATTAGCAGCTCTGATTAGACATAAAACCTTTTTCTGTGCTTCACACACAAAAAAAAGCCACATATTATTTTACTTAATATTATCATCACACAACATGTAGCATACACATCCTATAGCAACTATACTATTAGTATGAGATTAGGAATAGTAAATTATGCATTTTATTACAATTTAATACCTTTCCGAATATTGTTGTTATGTAGGATCAGTTTCTGAATGTCAATGTGGTTTTAAATTTATATCTTCATTATAAAACATTGTTTTCTATCTAGTTCAATTCATATTTGGGAATTAGAGGGGGATGTGTGCTAAAATGAACTGATTTTTGTTATGTGGAAGACTACAGGCAGTGTAACTTAATTAAATGCTTTAATTAATGATTTTTCAATTTTCCATACAAATTTCCACGTGGTTTTAGCTTCTTGAAATTTTGAATTTTTTTGGCCGTTAATTTTTGAAAAACATTTAACCGTTATTTTTCATACAATTTTTAGCACATTTTCTAAATATATAGAAAAACGGCACCCAAAATTGAAAACGGAATGACTCTGTTGGTGGCTCTATCACAAAGCTTGTACACAGGGGGGATTGGGGAAGCCGAAGTTTGACTCTGAAGCTGACCAAATGTCAAGTGTGTACCTTCACGTGGTATCATCTGTTACCACCAAACACACCGATGGCGACCGAAGCTGTGCCGGGATATGTACCTAATTGAGTAGATTGAAATCCTACTCAAACCCTTGCTTGAGCAGCCCCACAAACAAGCTAGGGATAATAAGCTATGGTCCGAACCCAACCTGTACAAAGAAAGCTACAAAAAGATATCTCATATCTGGAATATTTAATCAAAGCAATCTGTGAATAATGATAAAACATGTAAAATAATCGATCATAGTAATCTTGAAAAAATGAAAAAAATGAATAAAGATCAGTTGATAATTTTGTTTCATACGCAAAAGACGCTTTTTAAACATGGGCTACAAATTGATGGAATTAGTTAAAAATCAGAAGCAGGTAAGAAAATATTCAAGAATGTTTTTGAAGCTACTAGCTAATTTTAACCATTTTGAATCTTTTTTAGTGAGCGGATGGAATTCAGAAATCTCATTCAAAATGATAGTGAACCGTTGGATTTGTTCATCAATGATTTATTCAATTTGATGAACCTGTTGGAAATCAAGTCGTCTTGGCCTGCAAGATAAAGATTTGGTGATAAAGGTAATTACTGAAGATAAAAGATAGCTTACTGTGATCAACAAAATCAACACATTTTGCCACCAAAGAAATTACAATGCGTGAAGTCCACGAAATAAACGATGCTGAGCTAAGCATCCATTTGTGAATTCGGTTTGGGATCGGATGTTATTTACAAGCAATATACCAAGTAGAACAAGACGGCTAATTGATCCAATATCGTAAGTATCGAGTTAGTATCGCGTTCTTGTCACGACAGTGACTCTGACATGGTGTCGGATTTAAGCCGTTCTTGTCAAGACAGCACTAAGCCTGTTTGACTCTGGTATAATACTGTATTTGAACTGAATCGATTAGGCAGTTGTGAATCTTCCACTACTTATGAGAGAGTCATAAGATCCTAACAAGCAAAGAGCATGCTTTCGAGTAACTCAAGTCATTTGTTATTCAAAATTGTAGGCACAAACAACAATTGCAAGTTGCAGTTTTTAAAATACAGCCGAAAACTGCAAGCTTGTAAATCCAATTCGGCGGTTCTTGGCCGATCCCTAATTTTCTAAACTTTATTTAAAAAAACCTATTTTCACACAATTTACCATCCCCTATCATCCCCATCAACCCCCAACCATATTGAAATGTCGACAAAAATTTTCCAATTTTATAATTTTTAAATTTATTCCTTTAAATTGCATTATATTTTGGGTGACAATAATAATAATAAGTTATAAGGGTTATAACAACACCAATAATGATAATGATAAGAATAAGGCAGAAGAAGAAGAAGTTGTAGCAAGTAAAGACCGTAATTAATGTCAATAGTCGTGGTATCAAAAACACATTAAACATAATTCTACCCATACAGCAATACATGCCTAGGGTGGCCATCTGCTGTATTTTTGCCGGAATGCTGCTGTGTCCCGACAAAGCCTCAAAATGTCCCGATTTTTCAAGAAGTCGAAAACTCCATACAAATTTTGGAATTTTTGACAAATTTTGAACATTTTTGTTTTGAAGGTCCGGGTTCAAGCCCAGGACTGAAAATATTTTTTCGGAATTTCAATTATTTTCTGCACTTTTTTGCAAGTTTCTAACCTAATTTAACTAGTTCTTTGAATATTAAGACTTAAAATTGTCCATAAGAACCCCAACAGTGGCAAATTACGAAAATCCTCTGGCCACCCTAGTTATGCCTCTCACTCTAGTTCTTGAAAAATAAACAAAAAGGGTCATTTTTTAAAAAAATAAATGAATTGGGAGTGAGCTATACACAGAGATATAGATTGTGTTCAAAAGGAGGGGAGAGGCAGAAAAAGTTTATGGCAAAGTTTCTTGATCGCTTTCCAAACTTATGGCAATATATCAGAGATAAGGGTACGTACGGGTGTATAAAATTGTGGCATGAAAATGTTTCAGTCCAAGGTGAGTTTTGACTTTTCAATACAAGATTTGTGGCTTTTTCCAAGGGTGTGAGAATTTTGGAACCAAGGCACATATATATAGAAATGGAAGGAAGGATCTCGATGCGGTTAAAATTCATTTATTTCTATTTGGTTTAATTTAAATAAATTTTTATGTGATGTTAAGGTTCACCATGTTTATATTACGAATAGATTTTCAGAAGCCACTGAAAAAGAAATGAAGATCTTTACATTGTCACTTTATTTCATTTGTAGTAAGGCGGTGGTGGGGGATGGGGGTGTTATTTTGACAGAAGCCATAACTTTGTGTGTTTTATAATTTATTACTGAATTGATTCTTATGCTAGCTTTTATTACTGTGGGTGGCTGTGAAAATAAGTTAACTTTGAACTTTAAAATTATTATTATGATAATAGGAAGTGGAGGAAATGAGTGTTCTACGTGACGCAGTGTAAGTGTGCTAGAAAATTCAACTAAAATCGGCATGAATGTAGATAACATTGGAGAAAAAAACTTCGGTCCCTTCCGCAGCTTGTGAACTTCAGCTGATGGTCTCTGTAATCGATCACTTCTTTTGCAGCTAGTCATCTTTCATATGTTGTCACCTTTCCATCTTGTCATCTTCCACAGGTAGTCCCTTTAGTAGATGAATTTTTCCGCAGCTTATTGATGATTTCTTCCTCAGTTTCTCACTTTCAGTCGGTGGTATTTTCAGTTGATGGCCCCTTGCTAACTTACTTCCTTGGCTGGGGCATACGAAGGCTTATTACAGCATGAAGAGAATGTCTAAAGACAGCTCTATCCTTCGAAATGTTTAAGAACTGTAGCATACACTTGGCTTTCTGTATACATGACCTGCCCATCTTACACGATTAGAACATAGAATTTTCACTATATTTGCATCCTAGAATAACAGATACAGTTCATTATTATGTCTACTTCGGTATTCTTCTTCCTCCTTCTCATGACCATTCATCGCTCGAAGTACGCGTCTCTAAGGCATCTAGTGCGTCCTCATCCGTTTGTGTCAAGTTTGTGTTGATTTCAAGTTTTCAAAGCCATGTAGTGCAATGACCTGAATAAGCGTCTTTTTGCGCAGTTTGTCAACTTCGGCTTCCAGTCGATAACCCGTTCCATAGCTTGTCATCTTCTGTACCTTGTCACCTTTCGTCGATGGTTTCTTTAGTTGATGGTCTCTTCAGTCGATGATCTCTACTGTAATATTCCGTCTCCGAAGACGGTACTGGCACAATTTCAAAAATTATGATCCATTCTACTGGATCTTGAAACACTATATGTGACTATGACGATATGCAGAAGCAGGACTGGCCAATCCCGGCATTCAACATGACATCAAACGAATCCATGCTTTCAGTGTCGAAAATTTCAAAATTTTCAAATTTTCCTAAACAATTTTAAACTGTTTATATAGTTTAAAGTTACTTTACTGACCAAACCACCCTTACTAAGCCACACAAAATATTTTCATCTCTGCGGTTCCTTTATTATAAAAATAAAAAAAAATATTTCACTTCTTCGTTTTTATGATGAAAACAACAAAAGATGTGGGGAGATTAAAGCAGTTCATATTTTCTCATATCGAGATCACATCAAAGCACTCTTTCTCCATTAATATCACTTCTGTAACCACATCAAAGGTACATGACTGAGTCTTTCATTTTCTCTCTACTTATATATATATTTTTTTTACTCTTACTTGCTTGTTGGAACTAAGTACATGTGAATGTGAACTGATGATGAAGGAAAAATAATTTCAATATATTTTTTGTGGCTTTTGAAAGTCATCGCAATGGAAATTGTAATCAGTATTAATGGTCTGGCTTTTCAACTTTGTCTCTATGAATAGATTGTTGCAGGCAACTAGGGACGATTGCTTGATGCAAGAGAAATTAATTAAGTTTTGACCAGCATGTGCTAGAATGAGATTGTCGGTCAATAATTTGAAAAAGTGATTGTGGGTTATTAGAATGGATTAAAAAAGAGACTATTTGTGTGACTATTGAAGTGGATGGAAGTGACTCTACTCGTACTTCACTAGCTGGGAGTTGAGAGAAGTCTATTTTATGGATCATTAGGAATTTGCTCAAGAAGTATCTGAGGCTAGAATTATTAGGCACATAGATTTTCGGAAAATATCTCAAGTTGCTGCTTACTTACTAGCCATACAGATCAATTGTGATTCATGGTCTTATATCTCTTAGTTTGAAGCTAACGAAGGAGGCTTGCTAGTCCTTCAAACCCAGTATTAACCAGAGCCTCGGAATCGACGGAGGAAATCACCCCAAATATTACTTACTTCGCCGGCCGTACAGATCAAGTGTGATCCATGGCCTCCTTCAGTTAGCTCCTGAAGCTGGCTACTACTTGCCAATTACCAATTCCAAGTGTGACACTATCTCTATCGACAGCTTCTTTCCATGAGTTCTTTGGCCTACCGCGCGATCTCTTGCCGTCTAAAAAGTCGGATTTAAAAACCTATACCAATATAGCATCTACAGGCCTTCTGAAAACATGACAAGCCTACCTAAGTCTATTCACTTATTTAGTCTAAATCTTATTGTATGATGCAGCAACATAGCTCCAGAGGAAGGAGGTGAATGTATCACCAAAATTAAGCTTTGATCCTCAAACCTGGCACATTCTCCTCCCTGATAGGCCTCCGAGTTTCATCAAATTACCCACACACATCCTCCTATCTCCTTAATACACCTCTACTATGATCAAAGCTCCCTAAGATATACTCAAAACTGCTTGACTTTTTACACGATTTTTTTGATATTTCTCTCATCTCAACTTTATAATCCATCCACAATCCACTTATACTATAGTGCTAAAGTCACGAAGAATTCACGTGAATCAAATCAAAAAGTCATCATTCCTTGCATAATCACGTATAGGGGTGTCGATTACAAATCCCAAGTATTTGGGATTTGGGGTATTTTGTAAGGATTTGGGGTACCCCAAATACTTGGGTTTTGGACCCAAGTACTTGTACAAATCTTTATGCAATAGAATTTTTCCTATATTATTATATTTTTTCATATTATTATTTTTTAGTTCTTCAAAATTTTATTATACATTAATATTTTCATAAATATTTGGTGAGGGTTTGTCAAGAAAAACTACAGATCGGCATTTTTTGCCGGTTTGTAGTTGAAAATGCATCCATGTGAATTTTTACTATATATGAAAATTTGTTTTGGTTAATTTTAAGTCAATCATAGCGAAAATTCCATTTATGAGACTTTTTCGTTTTAGTGTAGGAAAATCCAGTCAAAAACTTACAATTTTCCATAAATTTTCACTTTGATAAAAGAAATTTGAGGTGAAAAGCCATAACTTTCCAGGATTTTTCAAATTTTTAAGAAAATGTTGGCCAAAATTGCCATTTTTTGCAATTAAAAAAAAATTAAGATAAGGATTCACGTTTTCGAGAGTTTTATAACCTATTTGAGAAAATTCAAGCGAAAAATCGCAGTTTTAAGGATTTTAAACAAGATTTGCAATAGTAAATAATAATAATATATGGTTAATATTTGACTTGCATCTGGATGTATTGGCCTAAAATCCCAGAAAATACGCCTATTTATAAAGATATTTTGTTCTTATTGGGGATTTGGGATTTGTACAAGTACTTGGGGTCCTGGGATTTGAGTATTTGGGATCAGTACAAATCCTGAAACCCCAAATAATCGACACCCCTAATCACGTACACAGGAAAAAAAGCAATAAAAAAAGCAGTTCAAGGACGCACTTTCTAGTGAAACTATACATAAAGCAATGAAAAAATGTAATCACAGTGCAACATCTGCTATTGGATATAGAACAACAAAAAAAAAAAAAAAATGAAAAGCACGTTAAGAGTTCGCCTGAAAAAATACAGCAAGACTGTATAGACATTATACAACCGTAAATTTTATGGTAAAAAAAACATCCAAACTCGAGTTGAAAATTTCACTTTTTTTTGTGTGTCAAAATGTTTTTAAATTGTCATCATTTATATTTTTGGTTCCATCTCCAGCATATTTTTTTCCATGGATATATATACACGGAATAAATGATAAGAAGAAGTGCTTTTTGGTACGAAAAAAAGTTTGGAATGAAAAAGTTTGCACTTCAATATGTTGAAGGATGTCATTTCTTTCGCATCTCAAATTATTTTTTGATGATTCTTCATCTGCCACAGAATTGAGGAATGATGATGATGGAAGTGCTCCTATACAAAGTCAAGTGTAGGAAGAGAAAAATATATATTTATATTTTACACCGAAATAGAACTTTTTCGAGTTTGTGAGGCTGTAAATGTTATGTCCCGAGTGAAAAAAAAAACCCGAGTAGAACAAGGCGGCCATCTGCATTTTTCTACAGCTTCAGCTACGCTTGACACTTGTGTCTGTTCGAACCAACGGTGTCGTCAACGCATCTTCGCGTCTTATCATCAATACGGCAACAATCCGGTGCCCTGAATACGACGTGCTGTTCGAGAAATAATGAAGGTTCGGACATGGAGCCTTTTAGACTCGAGTACAGCCTCCATCAAGCAGCAGCATCCATGTGACATCCATATTGCTCCTATTTGGCCTCCATATCTCAGTAGCTTCGTGAAAGACCGAATAACTCCTGAAAGGAAATTGACCGTCGATGGAGATAGCATTGCATTTGATATTGGCAAATAGCATGCGGAAGTCGGCTATAGAACCAGCTTTAGGTGACATCTGAGGGAGGCCATGGATCACAGTCGATCTGTATGGACATCGAAGTAAGTAAATAAGTAAGTAAGTAAGTATGGCAGTAGCTTCCATTTAGTAAAGCTCCTTCCCAGACCCTTCTTCATTTGTGTCGCTCGGTCTTATAATATTCCCAAGAACCTTTGAATTATTAAGGAACAAGATAACATTTTTGTTATTTCCCTTATTACATCCAATTTGTGAAAATTTGTCAATGATTAATTTGCGGAAAGGGCATGTAATATAGATATGAATGTCTAAATTATTCATTCATTACAATCTAATTTGTACAACAATGTCTGTAAAGTTTCATGTCATAGTAAATGCATTATTTTATAACATGACATTCTACATGACTCAGGAGTGAATCATTAAATTGTAATAATCTACTTTTCATTTATGCAGTAATAGAGTATGGTAAATATTTGTGTGAAGATCGTTCACATTGTGCTTTCCCGAAATTTGGAAGATTTTTGGGACCGGGATTTCTTGAATAAAAATATGTACTTTAAAGTACACATAATCAGCATTCAACAATACACAACTTGTGGGATGTAATTGTGTGTTAGCGGTCTGTTGACTTGCTAAAAAATAATTTAAAACCAACCTTTCGGATCTTGTTAGCATGATTGACATTCAGCAAATGTAAAAGTTACACGACGTGAAAAACGACGCAATAAACCATAAAGTACAGATCCAATACAGATCCAATAATGGCCGAATATCGAGCCTAAGGATTGCATGACTCCAAACTCAGGTCAATTTCGACAAACTTCAGGTCAAAGTCAAGTCAGTCATAAATGTTTTGCAACCAATGGTCTACTAACACTTGAGATCATGCTAACTTTGACTGCTAGGCTTGACATTTAATCAGTTATAGCGTATTTCTGTCTTCTCTGGATAGTTTTCCCAGGTTGGCATGAATCTAGCCTGTGTCTTGCCCGATTCTCTCCGGATACGACCCTACTCTAGAGTCACATCGACCGATGAGTGACTGTCCGGCACCGCATAGCTTGTTTCTCTGTCAATTCATATAAACCATCGCATTTCAGGCTGTATTGCGAAAATTGTTAATAAAATAGGCGAAATGAAAAAAATTCAATAACACTGAAAGCAGAAGCAAAATAGAAGTTCTGAGTTGACAGGACTCGATAGTGGATGCACCTTTACTAGAGTCCAAACTGTTGTCCATACTTCCAAAGGCCTGCCAAATCTGATAAAGATCAAAATTTCCAAAACAAACTTCCGTTTTTTTTCACTTTTTATGTTAAAATATTCCAAAAAATTTTAAAGTCTACAAACATTTTCAGCTATAACATCTTACAATATTTGTCTTATTAATCTACACAATTACATAGTCTTAAAATTACAAAATGAATTTAATGAAGATCAGCACTTTCATCACAAATTGTCTGTGAAATAATTCCTGCTCCACCGGATCCAATTGAACTTCCAAGTATCAATCCAATTACAAGTCCTCCATTTAATCCAAGACCAGGAAATAAGAACGATCCCATTATAGCACCAATTGAAAGTCCAGCCTGAGAATTTTTCACTCAATTATTTATTTTTATGAATTATATTTTATATCCACTTACAGATCCTCCAACTGAAGTTCCTGCAGCCACCACTCCAATTGTACACTTGACATTCACATTATATGCAGCATTCAATGCTCTACCATAGCATGAATGAAATAATAAGAAAATTGTTAAAGTGACTGTTATGAGCTTATTCAGTTTCATGACTGAAGTCTATGGTGCTTCAAATTGCGATTTATTATGAGAGAAAAAAATAAAGATTTTTGGACTTCTCTGAAAATTCCTTTATTCAGTACATGTGTACTTAAAAGTCATAAAAAAGAAAGACATAATGATAAGAATGGCAATAAAATTAATATGAATTAATTAATATAGCACGAGATTGATTCCGTATTTTTGTTGTTTTTGTTTTGGACGATTTACTTTTGATTGTCAATTTATTATGCAAGAGATAATGTAGTTGACTCATGTACTGAATACTGAAGGCCTAGAGATGATAGTGGGATTCTAATCACTAGTTTGATGACATTACTGTCTGGAGATTTACAAAGGGTGGCTGTGATTCGCGTTTCTAGTACTTATGACTCGAAAAAGGACAAGTTTAACATTTCCATGCCGAGTCTCGAACCCATGATCGATTTGTCATAATTATGTACACTAGGCCACTATGAAACCGAGATATTGCAACTCACTTTTATTCTGGTAAAAAATCAGGAGGACGGCCAAAGAATTCTTAAAACAATCCTGTTGATTGAAACAGTCACATACAGAAATGTTGGCACCAAGGCAACAAGAAGGCACTATATTCAAGTTCACTCATAATATGGTGCTTAAAACAGCTTTTTACGTCTAAGCGTTTGTCTAGAAGCCCGCCAACTTTAAAATACCATGTATACAATACGCTTATTTGGGTCATTGCATTGTACGGCTCGAAAACCTGGAACTCTATACAAGCAGATGAAGACGAACAAGGTGTCTTTGAGAGACGAATACTGCGAGCGATTTATGGACATGCAAAAGAAGGTAAAGGATACCGGATAAGGAAGACGTCCGTTATAAATGTGCTGTCACCATGTGCTAATTGGAACAGATTAATTTGGTATTAGCGATAGAGCCGAACCAGCTTAAACGTAAGTATAAGACTATGCTTACAAAATTGACTATGCTCAATCATTTAAGGTAGTATGCACATTGTCAGTTAGGAGTTAAACCTAAAAATCCAAATAATCACAGCCAAATTCACTTAAGTACCACCCACAAATTATTATATCAAAAGACAATGATCATGATACATCTATCCATAAAATAATGCTAATTTCTTCCCTTTTTAAGCATCAAGTACATGTTAATTATAAGCGATAAGCATAAAGGCTCTTAAAATATTTATAATGCGTGTTTAAATTGTTATGTTTTGCAATGTTACGTACGTGTACATAACATGCTGTAGTCATTAATTCTCAACTGAGATGTATCATAAGACGCTCATTATTTTATTACAAACGAGAGAATGAGAGATTTTTTTATGTGCTGTTCAAGTACGTTAAGTAAGTAGACGCAAGCACATTAATGATGTTTTTTTCACTGCATGGCATGTATTATCCTCCCAAAGGAACCAGGAGAAATGCTAAACATTGAAAAGGTTGTCCTCATTTCGTATGTAGATTATAGGTGTCATTGTTGTTGGAATTATGACTTTTTTTTGTTTATTTCTTCATTTTGTTATGCTTTGTGTGGCTGTTTAGGGGTCATAAAATATGTTTGATATATTTTACTCAATGGATCCGGAAAAAAAAGCTGAGAAATAGCTCAATATATGGGCATATACAATATTATGGAATCATGAATGAAGTTAACAGTCATGAACTTCTGAACTGTGTGATTTTTGCTAAACGTCCTGATTCTGGTAAACGGCAGCAATTATTCGATCGTATGTCTAGTTATATGCTTGACCATTCATGGCATGTTCCACAAATATCAAGTCTATAATTGCACGTAAGGTCTACTAATCACAGATTGTTCCACTATTATGCTTGGATGCAATTTTCTAACTGCGACATATACAGCAGCATCATGCTTACACTACACAATTCACCAATTGTGACATTACCAATATTAGCAGTTTGAGATGCTTGCTAACCCGGAAAGTACAAGGCGTAGAAAGGGACGAAAATCCGGCTCCTTACTAATTAGATTTTGACCAATTTCTTCGAATTTAGCGTGACACCAGAGTCTCAAAAGCCTAGGACTGGAATTTTAATCCATTTTAACGTCATACAGTCTTCCCGGAAGGCACATTGCGTAGAAATGGCTAAAAATCCAGCTTCATGTCTATGACACTCTTTGACCAGACCAAATTCAATGAAATCCGACTTGAGGAAAGAGTCAAATCGGCTTGAGGACGGATTTTTAACGATTTTTGTGCAATGTGCTTTCCGGGTAGCCTCCGATGCTTGCCGAGTAGCGTTCGATGCTTTTCGAGCAGCCTATCATTGCTTGTCAGGTAACCCCCGATGCTTGTCGGGTAGCCCTCGATGTTTGCAGAGTAGCCCCCCATACCTCTGTTGATACAAGCATGCAACTATAAATAGTAAGACGTAGTTTCGAGTCTCATTCAGATTCCAATATTCCGAATCATATTTTTTTCATTAGATCAACAGCAATGGACAGCATGGAAGTCAAAAAGGCCCCCCATTAATTTCATGTGTTTTTATTTATGACAAATATCCTCAAACTTTATGGAGCCGAAAAAAAAAAAGTTTTTACATTTTTTTACGATTGTGAATGTTTGATGAGTTGATGACACCCATAAGCGGTCTCACTTTCTCACTCACACACTACTTCCTTCCTTCTCATTTACGTCTCGTTTTTTCCGGTTTTTATGACAAATTTTTATGCTCATTTGGGGACTTAAATCCTCTTTTCATTTACTGCTATTGTATTATGTGGAATAGAAAATGAGAATGAGTCACAAAAAGCATCTTGACCACATTAAATTTATTTCAAATGTATACTTTGTGACTGTCTGTTGTGCTTTTGTGTCGAGACACCTCTTTATAATTCATTGCTGTTTTAAACTTTAATTGCCACAATTGCCATCACAATCGTATAGATATAGAATGAATATTCTCGAATAGCACAAGTTGGGTAATCGATCAAAAAATCCGACTCATGGGTGGTGTGACTCTGACTTGGTGTTGGATTTGATTTAAATCCAGGATCATGTTAAGTGGGATTTTCAATCTCAGGATGGAATTGCATCTAATTTTTGGAACATTAAGTTAATATAAAATATTAATGCTAAAGTAACACTGAACTGGCGCATCTGTAGTAGACATAGGCAGAACGCCCCTAGGAGATAGGTAACACAGTGACACAATGACTAAATTAACTGAGGAAATGGTTGTCCTTATATAACACTAGAGAACTGCTCACTATGCAGTTTCTGTTTGTGATAAGTATTGGAGTTACATATCTCTTAGTGGGCGTTCTGCCTATGTCTACTACACAACCACCGACACTCTAACTACTACGCCACTGCTACTTTTTCGCTGCTTGGTGACCTGGTGGAGGGGTTTGGATCATTTATTCGACTTGTGATACTTGAAATAGGCTTTTATACTTGTTTTTATGCTGCTCTTTCCTGGAAGTTACATGGCGTTAAAATGATTAAAAATCCAACAACAGTCCGACTTTACTCTGACCTGAAGTGAGCATGCTCACAAAAGTGAGTTTTCTCAGAGTATGCTCTATGTCTGTTAGGGATCAATTGTGATGTGAAGCCTCCCTCAGATGGTGTCTAAAGCTGTCTCTACTGCTGGCTTCCGTCTGTCAATTTGCAATACCTAGTGCAATATTGTCCACCATTAGATTGATTACTGAAAATCTACATCCTATCATTACACAATTGTTCATAATTTTAATTTTATTAGAAACTGTTAAAAACTTTCAAAAAGCCTCGATTTTCTCAATCATCAATTCTAAAGCTTAAACTTGATGCTCACCAAAGTAGCCTTCATTCACATTTCTGAACTTCATGTAAATAAGATGATATTATACAGATCCAATTATAGTGCCAACTAAGCATACCGACCACACAAACCTATTAGTTCCGTAAAAGAATGTACAGCAATGGAAACTTTCCTGACTATGCTATAAACTCTCGAATATCTAAGGAGAAAATGACGAAAAACTTTTTCCATTTAATCGAACTTTTTTTTTTTTTGTAGATAATAAAAGAATAGCTGTGACCCTTTTAAACTGAATGAGATGACAACATTTTTTTTGTCTAACAATGGAAAGGAGAAAGTTTCTCATTTTTTTTTTTGTACTTTCTCCTTCCGCAATTCGAATACAATTCAACTTTAGTGCCAATAAAAATTGGTATTAGAAACCAGGAAGTTCCTCATTTATGTGCATCCTCAAAACTTAGCTTGCCACTTTTTTAAGTGTCGATTCTGATTACGTAGATCAATTTTATCTGTGCATTGATATGATGAGCTGCAATGGTTGATGATAATGATAATAGTCGATGGATGGAATCCATTAAAAAAGATTTTGAGATGTGCTTAACATTTTTATGACAGCATGAAATTTACTCAATTTTTTTTATATCCATCTCATCATTCCTTGACGAAAAAAAAACACAACAAAATGAGTTATTGATGAGAAAAGTTTTTCATCATCGAATATTTCTATCTCATTGTATTCACATCTCCAACCACTTCACTTGTCCTAGTCCTTGTCTTTCTTTGGTTAAAGAGGGGAGCGAGTGAGATGGAGATAGAGATAGAGGAGAGATAGAATGAAAAAGTTTTTCAATATAAAAATGAGTTTATGATAGTCCTTGGAGGCATAAGCAGTTTTGACTTTAGGCTGGGGTGAATATCTGGTAGGATTGATATGAAGGTTGAACTGAACAATTTCTGGATATTTGATAAATTCATCAAAATTAAGCTACAAAGCTAATAAATCTATAAAGTTTACATGGAAGGCACTCGGTGTGAAAATTTCTGGAAATCCCACCTTAGCTCAGCTATATTCGGTTCCAGGCCAGATTCGATTAAATCCGAGACCTCAAGTCGCCCTGAAACTGGATTTTTGGCCATTTCTACACCGTGTGTCTTTCGGGATATGCTGAATAACACGTTTTGATTAATGGATCGAAAAATTCGGACCCGGTTCTTTGTGACTCTAACTTGGTGCAGGATTCTGTTAAAATCCTGCTAGAATCAAGGTCTGTTGCTGATTGTGGTTCTTTTTACCATTTTTCACTTCTCAAAAGTTGATTTTCAAAAAAGCTCTGTCAATAGATATCTAGAATGGCCTGGCTACAAAAACCAAAGCTCAAGATTAAAGGAACGAATGCATCGGTTTGAGTTTATTCCAATCTTGTTTAGATTCTGTTGCTTTCTTTGTATATGTTGGGTTTGGAAATGGTAGATTATTAAACTTTCCTTCCATATCCTTATTATGGGACTGCCACCCTTCAGGCTGGGTTGTTTGGATAGAATTTAATCTATCAATTCAAGTACATATCATAGCATAAAGTTTGGCCACCAGCGAGACATTAAGTTTCAATAGGGCATATCACGAGAAGGTATGTTCTTGACATTTGGTCATCTTGGGTGTCCTCAGATTCCCTTACTCCCCAATTTCTAGTGAAACTATCAAATGGTACAAGAATTCATGAAAAAATATTGGAATCATAAATACGTCAAATATATCCGAAGCCTCTTAAATAATTTACGAAAATCTCCTGGCCATCCATCTCTAGTTGGAGAATTTTTCAATATTATATATGCTGTGCGTCGTAAAGCGAAAAATTGTATTTTTTTTTTATTTTTCATTTCACATTTTTTTTCATAAAACTTGATTCATCCTTCAACCTGTCAAAGTAAATTCATTGAAATTTGATAAGAAAATATTTTCATGGCTGATTTTAGCGAGATTTTTCTTCAATATTTGCCTGATTCATGAATATTTTATGAGATTTCGATGAATTTTTTGGCTTTTCTTTTTGTTTTCCTGTTCGAGAATTTTCTCATTAGCTTAAAACATTTCAGCATCAAGTCTATGTCGTTTTTGGTACGAAAGTCATATTCTTGATTAAATATTTAAATATGAAAATTTGGCAATAATCGTAATGATAATAATGATAATGATATGGCTTCATTATTCTGAATTAGGTATGTAAAGTATAGAACATCCATTTATTCAATGAAAGCTCCTTCTGAGTATTTTTGGTTTTTAGGCAATTTTGTGGTCATGTTTTTGGTCTAGAAAACTTTTTGCTATGAATTTATGATAATATTATTGTAATTGGATGTGCTTATTTTAGGTAAGGTAATTTAAAATTTTGAAACCGAACAGCACAGCATGTCCGTCACATCACCGCATTAACTTTGAACCGCAAAATCACCCTATTGGCATCGTAATGGCTGATTTCGATCTAGTTTTACGTCGAAAATTTTGATTTGTCTCATTGTGCTGTTCGGGTACATAATATGATGCTTTATTTGTAGTCCGACAATAATGAAGTCCTAAAAAATCAATATAAGTAGAGTCAGTAATCCACTGCAGTCGGACTTTGGATTCCGATTGAGATACTTTTCCGAAATCACGGTCCCGGAAGATTCTCGGGACTTGAAATGTGACCGAGAGGGGCTTTCCCTAGATTTCCCGGTCCCGCCATCAAGAAAGCATACCGATTAAATTCCAATGGAGTCCAACTTCCGGATTCTTGCCAACTATAGGTTGAATCTTATTGGAAGCTTGAATACTTGCTATCTGCCTGAGTGACATAATGTGAAGAATCGTGTCGAATTGTTAATTCGGACAAGTAGTAGTGGACTTGTGTACACGATGTGCTGCTCGGGCTGAAAAGTCTGATAATGTAAAATTGAATAATTTTTAGTACCTGGCATTCTTTAAACCATTAAAGTTTGTATTATGATACTTTAATTTTCTTCAAATGCCTTAGATGGAGAAAGCTAGGTTGTTAGGAATTTTTTTGTATGGAGAAGAGAGTTTGACCCCTAAACACGCCCTTACCCCATTTTAATACGCCTTATACATTGGTCAACTTATCATTGAATGGTTTAAGTGACTTGCTCAATTTCAAGGACTTCTCAGTCCATTTCTTTTGACTCTAAATGATTATTCACATCAGTGATTTTTTTCATAAATTCATCCTCACCAATCCTCACATATAAAGTGTTGTAGTGGTGTCAAAATATATTCGAATTGACAGATGAATTGATAAACAATTTTTATTCATTTCCCAACATTGATCTGCGTATAAATTGAAAGCATATGAATGTTATTGGAAGCGGGGATTATGTGAGTGTGTGTGGTTGCAGAGCATCGTACGATGATGATAGTGATGATTATGATAATCTATTGAAATAAAAATTATACACGAGTGGGAATGCAATACACGATGAAAATTGAGCTTCATTAAAATTTTTAATCCCTTTTATGCATAAATGTTGTTAATATTATTTTTGTTGTTTTTATGAATTTTAAATTAATTTTTTTACTCTCGCAAAATGCATTTTTAATTTGCATAAATTCAGTTCTATCATCAGTTATGATGCAATTACATAATATGCATCAGTGTGTCATTCAGAGTGTCTGCTGGAATGTATATTGAGTATTTTAATTTGGATGATTTTGCTATATAATTCTTTAAAGTAAATATATTTTGAAGGAGTGCAAGCTTTCTAAATTTTGGGAGATATAAAGTCAATCGAGAGATAAAAATACCACGACAGGACAAAATGACGAGATCCAGAGCTGCTGCTAGGTCTTTTTGCTAGCAAATTAGACACCACCTAGACACTAACTTGCCATTAACTAGTTGTGACGTATTTTCGTATTTTTGTCTTCCTTGGTACTGGCCTTGCCACTTCCTGTAAGACTACTAAGAGGTACAATACTTGAAAACAAGATATCAAAGCTAGTGACACATTACGAAAAAAGCGATCAGCCAGTAACTTAGTAGAACGAAGCTACTTCTTCTATTGCAAGCTCTTAAGGATGCCGGCTTGCTGCGCTAAAAATATTGTGACAAAGGAGTCGAAGTCCCGATTGACACAAATGAACAAGGGTCCGCAACAGATCAATTAGTGCTCCGCCAAAGCTTCATTATTGACATCAAATGGAAGCGGTTTCTTTATGGGGTCCATATGATTATCAAAAAGATACGTCTTCCGTTTATGATGATTTTTTTTTTTCGAAAAGAGCAGGAGGAGAAGGATGGTTTTATTTGTAAAGCCCCTTTCTTATTAAGCCTCTGATTTGAGTCGCTCGTGAGAGAAGATTAAGGACCTGAAAAATTGTAATTTTGACTGCAAAACCAGCAAAAAATCGAATATACATAGATATCCATAGAGTATGCATCCATAGAGAATAATCTCCGAAACATCCAATTTCAACCCTTAAATTCCCAACTTATAAATAGTTTACAAATAAATTTGAACTTTATTCCTTCCAATTCACAAACATCATTCAAATTTGATGAATTAAATTTTCTCCATTTGTAAAATTTCATCACTATTCAAATTGAGTCACATGCACATCCCCTAGTTGACATAGTCTCGTGTTTTTATTACATGAAATGTACAAAAAAATTCATCATAAAAAATTACTGAAAAAAGAAGAAAAATTCTCGTCGTTCAACTAATATTCATACATAAAAATGTAAATATAGACGGAAAATTTAGATTTTTTTTTTCATTTTGCCATGCCAGAAATGATAGATGCTAGAGACACGCTTGAGCATAGAGTATTATTATTCTTCATCATATCATATTTGAAATATGAACATACGAAATATATACACACATTAAAATGTTATGTATCTGCAATGAAGTTTTTTTTTATCTATCTGGTATGAAAAAACAAGAAGCGAGGAAGAAAGACAAGAAATTTTAAGCTACATGTTTTGAGTCAGAAAGTGTTTGTTACTTCGTTGACTTTTTTTGGTATGTTGTCCATAGTCAAAAAAGTAGACCTACAGTTTATAGCGGTATCAGAGCCACTCTTTTGATGACGTTATTGCCGGCTCAGTGTCTTTAACTTACAAAGGTTTGCTGTAAGCTGTGTTTCCACTGCATATGATTCGAAAAAGGTCAGGTGGAATAGTTCATCCTGTTGAATATCGAACCAATGGCCGCTTGACCGGTATCACAACAGTTACAGAAGTACTTAACTGTTTTGCAACCAATCCACCTCATTAAAGCTGAATCCGACATCAAATCAGAGTTGCACCGACTTGAAGCAGAATTTTTGAACGATTGACTGATATGTGCTATTCAGGTAAACATTTTTCTGGATAAACTAATCACGTAACGTAAGTCTAAGATAACCGTTACTTCCAATTGGTCATTAACATTCTATATTTCATTTAGGAAGGGCAAAGTCAAACCTTTTTTGAAGTTTTTGAATGGAAATCCAAAATTTAAAGTTTTTGTCTCGAAAAAGTCTAGTAAATTGAAGAATCTAGTGAAAAAGGGTGGGGTTTGACCCTACTTACTGGCAACATTTCATCAAGTTGCAGGCTCTTATACTATTAGCATAGCTAGAATATGAGAAGGAAGAGAGGTAATACTTACTCTGTACTGAAATACTAATGCCTAAAGAACACTGAATTTAGAAGTAATCCGTCCGAGTCTTAACCATTGCACATTACCGTTGCCGCTTTTTCGCTGCTTAAGTCTTTGACTTCAATTTATAATGATTATAATGATCATTCTGTTTAAGTGCAGAACTAGGTAAAGAACTAGATTTTTGCATCATCAAGCTGTTCCAATTCATTTGAATTTTCAATTATCTCATTCCTCAATACCATAGGATAGGGCAATTGAGGTGACTGCCTTTTCTACTTAATTACCGGCTCTCTTCAAGTTACTTGCCAACCTATCAGACACTTACCAAAAATTGAATAAACAACAACAGAAGAAATGCGCCTCAAACACACCGCAACTGTAAAATATTCAAAATAAATTCGCCACCACATCATATCAAATTGCTCTTGAAACATCTCTTGGTAGCTTTATAGAATATTTAATGTTCTTGACGGTTGCTTCATATCATTTCTCTGTATTTTGTGGGAGTTAAAAAAGACAGCGACTTGATTTTCCAACGACATGTGTGCAGTGTGGAAATATAATTTGTTATTCATCCCGTCACAACTGCTGCTGGATATCTACATAATGTGTAGTAGTTGCAAAAAAAGGCTTAAAGTTAAATTTACACAAAAAAAATTTTGTTAGATGAAAATGTGATGAAATAAAAATGAATTTATTGAGATAATGATAATTTTTTTGTGTGTCATCCTAAGTGGAAGCGCTTGAAGAACATGAAAAACTTTCGTACACAAAGAATATTTTTTTTATGCTTTTTCACATATGTGTAAATTTTTTTTATTCGGTATTTTTTTGCTGATATTATGAAAAATGTCTTATGTTACCATATCCATCCTATCCGAGCGACACAAATGACAAAAGCTCCGACAAGGTGATTTTAAGGCTCCGTTAATCCTCTTTTATTGACATCAAATGGAAGTAATTTTTGTGTGGCATCGATATGAAGACCAAACGGAGGCGATCAAAATGGAGCTGAATGACTAAGAGAAGCGATCAAATGGAAGTTGCCTTCTTTTGATGTTCATAAGGGCGGCACACAGAGATGGCTTCCATTTGATAAAAGGAGGTTTAGCGAAGCTTTTAAAGCACTGTGTCGGAGCCTTCTGCATTTATGTAGCTCAAATTGAAAGGCACACGACGTAGAAGTGATCATGATTCTGGACTCTGGCTGACTTGACTCTGGCCTGAGAACTAATTTCATTGAATCAGGCCTAAAACCAGAATTAATCTTCGGGAATCATGACATTATATCCTCTACGTTCCATAAATCATGTAATTAGTTGACTGTAGGTTTAGTTAGTGACTAAAACTCCTGAGCGACACAATTAAATAAGGCTCTACAACAGAGCTTCAAAAGCTCCACTAGTTCTCTTTAATTAATACCAAAGCAAAGCCGTCCATTTTTGGTAGTCCTGCAGATTCCATTAGGTATTAATAAAAGGAGTTTAGCGGAACCCTAAATGCACCGTGGCAGAGTCTTCTTCATTTGTCTCGCTAAGAACTATGTTGTTCACTCAATATCGTGTGCTTCTCGGGCATGACAACAAAAAAGTTTCATAAAAAGGCATTAATATGTGTTGGCTGAAGTTTGATGAAAGCTTTGGGTAAACACTAGAAATATTTTTTTTTTCATTTGAAGCTTGAGGTAAGCGTGCTGCCCACAGATAATTTATTTTTGATGAACCTAATTTCATAGAATTTATTGTAGACACTCGGAAGCAATGTGAGAATTTAAAAACGTTCCTTGTGTACACCTCATGGGTTTATGTTTGAACAACAAATGTAAACTTTGACCTGAAATTCTGAAAAATCGTCAGCATTATTTCATATTAGTAAAGGAACTCAAAGTTTAATAAATGAAAGTGTGGGACGTTTATAAAGTACATAAATACTTGAATATCAAGTAATATAAAAATGAGTAAAAGCTGTAATTTTTCATATCATTTATCTTAACTGTATCGTTTTGCATTATGGGATTGTTAATAAGGTTATTGTTAAGTTATTGCATTGCATTTTAGAGATGGAATTAAGCAAAAATTATGTTAAACAATATTGCATGTTAATTGGATATCAAACCTTATGAGACACATTAATGAATTTTATGAATATTATTGTGAAATGACTTGGGGAATGTCTGGAAATTACGTAACGATTCGAGGGGAGAGTTGAGAAGACTTGCTCACAATTATGTTCCTGAAGTCAAATTTAGGTTCATTTTGATACAAAGCGATTCGGTGGGGAGTTGAAAAAAGCTATTATTAGAATTAAGTAATTTGTAGGGTTCGTCCGAAGATGCAGGCTATCATTCTTGAGTGATCTATAAGAAAAAGCCTTAAACTGCACGTCTACGTATTTAAAACGAACGAATTGTAGTTCTACGACTCTTGACCGAATTCTAGTATTTTCCGATAATTCCTTTTGGCTCCGTTCACATTTACTAATTACAAAATGCTCTTATGGATAAGGGCTAGGTAAGGGTAAGGTCGGTATTACGATTTGGGATGGAGGGAAGATTCTTTTAGATGATTCAAAAAGTCGATTTATCACATCTTCGTCCCGGACAGAATGCATTTTATATTAAATTTTCCAGCAATAAATCTGAAATTTATTCTTTAAAGTTCCAAGCTTTAATATTTACTTACTTTACTTACTAGGCATTAATGGAAAAATAAATTTAAATTTCCAACATACATACCCGAAAAAAAAATCATTTGTGTTTGAGCATGAGATAATGCTTTTACTCATCAATATGGAAATTTGTAAATGAGAATTTTTCCACTACGTCATTCATCATTGGTATGAAAATTATACGCATCATGACTTTTTCGAATGCTATTGGCAGCTATTGGAATAAAAGCAAAAAGGAATGAAATTTAATTATTTCATTTCACGATTTCGTATATCCAGTAGGGTTCATAGACAATGAGCGTAGACAGCTAAGTAAGCATACCAATGAGTATACTGATTTACTCAATTTTGTGAACAAACTGATAAAGCAGCGAAAAAGCAGCAATGGTCAAGTGGTTAGAGCGTCGGAAGAACAGATGAACATGCTCCTTGTCATTTCGGGCAGTGTAGTCTAGAAATGTCTACAAATTTAGGGTGGGGTGGGTAAATCTCCTCTTTGCATGCTCCAGGATCTATGATCAGTGGTGGACAACCTTTTATTTTTCGTGCCGCTCCTTGGTTCAAGTCTCAATGGAAACCATCAACAGCATACAGCTCATGACATTTCCGAGCATTTTTGACGGTGCACTAGTGAGCCGCGTCACACAGGTTGCCCACCTCTGATTTATGCAAATACTTTTTCCTTTCAATTTGGCAATATTCAGCCTGTGAACTATTTCTGTTTCATGTGCAACTCGCTCATAAGAGCACACTATAGGCTAAAATGCTATTCAATTGCTTTTTGACGTATAATAGTTTCTCATCACAGCAATCACAGCATGAGTCTTCCAAAAAAGGCGTCAAAATCACGCTACTTTTTATTGATGGCTTAATGAAGTGAAAAGAACATCAATTAAGAAAATTAATTACATAAAAGGCTGATGTGCCTTTTGTTAATAGCCTTTTTCTTTCAGCCATTCGGTTCAATAAGATTCATTGATTCATTTTTCAACTGAATATTAATTATTTTTCCAAAAAAAGGGTCCTCAATCGTTCGTCTCTTTGCATTTTATCAAGGGATTGAAGGAAGCTAAATGTGTCCCAAGATTTTGATTTATTTATGCTTGATGGAGGTCAGAGCGGATCCTTTGTAAAACTTTTGCCGGATTAATTTCCTATCTGCTTCGTGTCTCGATTATTCTTGCATTTTTGGGGAGGATGTTAATTGAGGTTGCTGTTTATGTTGATGTGGAAATATTTCGTGAAAGTGTGAAGGATTAAGAATTTTAAGCTGGATAAGGTGAGCTGTTTGAAAGCATTTTCATCCCTAGTCTAATTGTGGGGTTACTATCTTTTAGAAGAGATGGTTCGGATAGCCATTTACTCTGTTCTTTAATGTATTTATCCTGTGCAATGGTTGGGATTCGTCGGTGGTGTATTAAACGGTATTAAGGGATTCAACAAGAAGGCATACAATTGATATTTGGCCAGATTCGGAGTCAGACTTCAATTTATCAAATTAGTGGAGAACAACCTGTGTGCCGTGGTACACTACTCAAATAGTTTCAAACATTAAAAATGCCCTGAACCGTACATCGTGGGAAGTTTCGGGAAAGGTCGCTGTTGTAAATGAATGAACTAGTTTCCTGAGCATGTTTCTATGCATGTATCTTTTTGAATTGTATTGAAGAACGTTCCCAAAAGAAAAACCGAATGTCAGAAATGAAGAAATCTATCTTTCTTTCACACGATTAACAAAATTAGGCGGCTTATATTTGTAATTTGAGTGATTCTGGGGAATTTTGTCGTAATTGCATGGTCAACTTAAATTTATCATAACTCTAAAACGGTAACAGATAGTATAGACATGTTATATATTGTTGGAATTGACATCCAAAATGCTATCTACTGATGCTATTTTTAACCGGTTCAAGCGGTTCAAAAACCGGTTCAAAGTTGAAAAACAAAGAATTTTAATAACTCCTTTAAAACTTAATGAAAAACTTTGCTTTTTGATTCCTTTTGTAGTTATTAAAAATGCTCACAGCTTGTAGGAAGCAGATTTTTGATTTTCGACTTGTGACGTTATTTATGAGCCCCCAAATGTTGAAATTTTGACAGCTAATTTCTCAGCAGCCGTTAATACTACAGTTATGCTGCATATCTTAAAAAATTGCATTTTAGTGCTACTTTGATGCTATGAAGATATATTTAGGATATATTTAAAAGTTTTGTCGAAATTTGAAAAAATGTGATTTATATGCTGTGATAACTTCATATTTTTATTGAAAAATGACCAAAAACCAAGTTATTTCTACACTTTCTTTCATTTCTCATAGTAAGCATTTAAAAAGCTTTAAACTAATACATAGGGTTTCTGATTAACCGCGTTTTTTCATAACCGCTGTTATGCTGTTATGAAAAAACTCAAAACAGCTGTTAACGCGGTTAACAGCGGTTACTGTGAATTTTAAATAATATCACATTTTTACTATGTTAATGAGCTTTTCATTGATATATTTTCCTTTTATTTTCCTCGTATGGTTAAATTAGGCTGCCTAAACTTACAAAAGTAAAGATATTAAACAAAATCAAAGAAAAAGAATAACTTTTAATGATTATCTTTAAAATTATTTTTTTCTATTGAAAACATAAATGCGTTTGATGATATATTTGAATGCAATGCTGTTAATTTTGTACAAATATGTGCAAAAGTTTAGAACACTCTCTTCGTAGCAACTTAGACCGAAATTTTCCTGAAATTTTCAAGACAAGCTTGACAGAAATTGCCCTTAACTCCAAGATAATCGCGAGATTTTGAAAAAAAAAAAAATCCAAAATCTTCTAAAAAAATCCAAAAGTTTTTTAAAGGAATTCAAGCCCAAAATTTTCATCCAAAACTCGCATTTTCTTACAAAAGAAGAGAGATCTCAGAAAGAAATTAAATTTTTTTTATTAAAAGCCTTCAAAATTTTCTTATTTAAAGCCTTTCCATATAAAAATGCTGTTAACAGCGGTTAATTTTCAGTAACCGCTGTTTTGCGTTAACCGCATTTTCAGGTAAAAAACCGCTGTTATGCTGTTAACGGTTAACCGCTGTCAGAAACCCTACTAATACATGAAGTAATGATTGGGGTTCATCCATCAATGATATCAAAATTGGTTTTTTACATTTTTTGCTCAATTTTTCAAATAGTTTCAAAAGTCTTTAAGCTGATTCATAATCAGTATTGAAAAACCTTTTCAACGATTATCATTTGCTATGTTTTTAAGCACTTAAAATGATTATTTTGACAGGAAACTTTTTGAACCGATTTCATTGTTGTTGTTGTAAAAATTTCGTGAAACTTTTTCAATATTTGACCATTTAAAAAGCAGGTATTATAGCAAATGATACATCGTTGAAAAGGTTTTTCAATGCTGATTATGAATCAGCTCAAAGACTTTTGAAACTATTTGAAAAATTGAGCTAAAAATGTAAAACACCATTTTTGATATCATTGATGCATGGACCCCAATATCACTTTATGCATTAATTTAAAGCTTTTTAAATGCTTACTATGTTAAATGAAAGAAAGTGTAGAAATAACTTGGTTTTTGTCCATTTTTCAATAAAAATATGAAGTTATCACTATATAAATCACATTTTTTCAAATTGTGACAAAACTTTTAAATATATCCTAAATATATCTTTATAGCATCAAAGTAGTACTAAAATGCAATTTTTTAAGACATGCAGCATAACTGTAGTATTAACGGCTGTTGAGAAATTAGCTGTCAAACTTACAACATTTGTGGGTTCAGCTAAATAACGTCACAAGTCGAAAATCAAAAATCTGCTTCCTACAAGTTGTGAGCATTTTTAATAACTACAAAAGGAAACTAAAAGCAAAGTTTTTCATTAGGTTTTGAAGAAGTTATTAAAATTCTTAGTTTTTCAACTTTGAACCGGTTTTTGAACCGTTTAAACCGATTGAACCGGTTAAAAATAGCATCAATAGATAGCATTTTGGATGTCAATTCCAACGATATATAACATGTCTATACTATCTGTTACAGTTTAAGAGTTATAACAAATTTAAGTTGACCATGCAATTACGACAAAATTCCCCAGAATCACTCTAATTAATAAAAGGAGTTGCATTGGGAGAGCAAAGGGTGGTGATGCGCAATACAGGTATTTATCGCCCTTTTGGTTCTGCCGCTCAAGCACCTACTCAATCTCGTGATTCATTTTGGCTCCGTAAATTGAGCGGTACTATCGGAGAAGGTTGATTATGAGCAGTGGTGCCTTGAAACCCTACTTGAAACTTCCGTGATTATTGACAATCAAAGTATTTTGAATCACCAAACCTTATTGTTTTGGATAAACAGCAAGTTGTAGTGCGATCAACTGATTAATACTGAAGATCTCCAAAATGAGCTCATTTCTAGTTCCAAAACAATCAATTATAATTTACTATGCAATTACTGAAATCAATTAAAAAGTCTAAATTAATCTCATCCACCTACCAATCAGCATTAAAATTTATCAAAATGCAGAACAGACAAATTTACTTCCAACTTCTAATTATAAACTTTTTTCCATCTCAGTATCATTATTGACATAGTAATTTTACACTTAATTGCTACCCAATGAGGCCATCAGATAGCAAAAAATCATGAATGAGACTGAAATTAGAATCAATACTTAGTCAAATAGCTGGAAGGTTTTCTCAAGAAATTCGTAACGAATTCCGTCGTATGCTGGAACTTCCATGAGAAAATAAAAATTGAGTAATTTCATTCATCACTGACCTGGATTAATTTGTTTACGTTTCATAAATTGTGAAATTTATTTGTTTTTGTCATTTTTAATTATTCTTTATGGTGATATGGAAATAAGTTTATTGTATCTGAAAGAGAAAGTATGGAAGAGAAGCTAGAAAGTTATCGATTAAGAAAGAGACGTACACAAAAGTTTCAATATTTAAAGGAGAAAATCTTTAAAATGGTTTCAATAAATGTCTCATCCAGTGATAAGAAGGTTGAGGAAACGAATGTGAATATTGAGGTAATAGAATGCCACAGACATTGGAACATACAGCAATGCAGTAATTGATAATAATTCGTCCCTTAATTCCACAGAATACAGATGATGACGTTGATAATGAGTCAATAGCATCCACAACAACAACAATAGATGAAAATGCTGAAAATTCATCAAATAATCGCTCGTGGCTAACATATTGTACCTGGTTGATATATTTCCTAATATGGATAACATTATATGCTATTGCAATTGAATTAAGCGTTGGTTCCGTCTATTTCATGTTCTCAATGCTTCTGGGCATCTGCTTAAATACGAGAGTTAAACCGAAAGGAAAGAAGGAAATTAGTGCTTATAGCGTATTTAATGAGAATTGTGAATCTATTGATGGTACATTTAAGGCTGAAATGTTTGAGAAGCAATTAGGTTTAAGGCAATTGTGAAAGAATGTGCGTGTATTATTATAATCTGAAATAAAGACTGTTATCATTGAAACATCTGCCTTTCTTTTTCATTATTATTATCTTTTTACATTTATTTTAAGTCTTTTTTTTATTATTGAACATTTACAAATTTTTATTTAATTCATTTACTGGTACTATCATTTTGTTAATTAAAGTAATTGGATGTGTTGTGGTAAGAACTTCTGGAAGGATGCTGTTGATAGAGTTAGTGTTGGGCTTGGCATTCGAATTTTTCAAGTTGGAACTAACGATAAAGCCAGTTTCAGACTACATCTATGAAAAGTCGTGGATCACAATTGATCTGTACGACCAATGAAGTAAGTAAGTAAGTTGGATGTTGTGGTGTCTGAACAGAATGGCATCTAAGGTATCGAACGATAAATAGACTAATCTGTCAGAACGAAAGTAGGGATTTTTGTGGCCAAATGGTTAGTCAACAGATCGAATGTCTGTATCACAAATTTGTGAGTTTATGGGTTCCATTCCCACCAGAAACTGATCAATCTATTATATAGAAAACGCTGTCGGTATGACAGGGATTTGCGCAATGCTCACGAAATTTCAGATGTTGATGATTATCTGTTAGATTTTGAGGAAGCTTTTGGAATGGTCTTATTGGTTGAATTGCTAATATACGTTAGTTTCATCTAAGCTTTTGGATTTAGTCTAACAAAGTGTGTTAATAAAGATTCTCAAGACCGGGATCAAGACTTCCGATCACAATTGTAAAACATGAGCTCAGACAGGAAAACCGTACAAATTCATGATAATTTGTACAGTTTTGTAAGAGTTTGTACCGTTTTGTCACAGGCACCTGTTTTGCAACTCTGCTTCCAATATTTGTTGAGATCGAGACTTCAAAAAATTCCTTTCCAATCTCGGTCTTAATACCGGTCTCGGTATCGAAAGTTCTTTAAAACCAAGTTTAAATCCATATTCTGTTTGGGGTATTTTATAGGCATAGCTAGACAATTTGAGATAGCTTTTTGAAGTTGGATTGAAATTTTAGGAATGGTCTCATGAGTACGCCTCTGGTGCCAGTTAGTATCTTGATCAAGTCAATAGTTGCAAGTCGATAGTCTACACTTGGTCTATACCGCAGTATAAAATGTATAATCTTGACTAACAGAACTTGATCCAATTTGAGTAATTTGCAAATAAAGTACCAACATCAATACTACCCAATCAGCTACCCTCATACTTCCAATATTCTTTCACATCCAATTCATTTAATTAACAAAAGTGAATTAATTAATTCTAAATATGAGTGGGCATGTGAATGTGTAAACTCAACACAAGAAAAACAAACATTATTGATAACAAAAGTGGAATAACAGTAGTGAAATCACATTTGCATTATATGCATTCACAATAAGTATATTGCATATTGGAACTAAAAGCCGTTTAACGAGCTTAGAAAAAGGAAGGATAAAAAGCGGCACACACAAAAAAAAATTTGTGCAGCATAAAGGTAATCATTTCTTACAATATAATGCTCTCTTTTTTATTACTCAACGTATATCTTGATTCACAAAAAAAAAGGAACTGAAAAGAACTTTGAAATGCACAAAAAATTATAATGAAAAAAAAAAAAATACAAAAAAGTTCATTATACCGCGAAATGCATCTCGAAATGAATGATTCTGTTGCATTTATTCTACATTTTTTATACTCATATTAACTAACATATGCATTTATATCCATCATCATCATCATCATCTTTTTTTTTGTTAAATTCCTTGTTTGCGATTCATTTTCAATGAATAGGATGACATATATGAGAGCAAATACGACGAGAATGAGAGTATGCAACAATAATATGTTGATGTGGAGATGGAAACGAAGAGTTCATTTATCAGTTGAGTACCATTATAAGCTTTTGACATTATTCATATTTTTTTTATAGGCTTCCACGCTAAGCACAAAGGATTAGGCTTTCAGTTTTTTGATGTTGTGGATTGATTTAAATGTGGTAGGGAGGTAACTGCACCGAGTGATGCAAATGTAGGAGTCTCTGCCACGGAGCTTTTATGGAACAATTATATAGATGTCATATGAGTGTCAAATGGATGTCCTTTCAGTAAAAATCAAAAAGCTATGACAAGGAACTGTTTCGAGTTATTCAAATGAAGAAGGTTCCAAATGGAGTTTCCAAAGATCCACTATAAAGATGTCATATATATAGAAATGGACATGGAAATGGCTTTCGTTTGGTGGTAATCAACAAGCTACAGCAGGTAACTGTCTCGAGTGATACAAATAAAGAAGTGGTTTGAACAGCCTTATGGCCCCAACACGAACTATGAACCCAATTGGTATTATTCAAAGATTTATACCGGACACTTAAAAGCTCCCTAGAAAGCCCATGACTTAAAAATTTCTGAAATCGAACCGCAGGCTGACTTGATTGTAACCTGAGGCCAGAGTCAACCTGGCCTGGGTCCGGATTATCGCAAATTTCAATTGAGCTTGCTTTTCAGATCTGTAACTGAACCTTCTTCATTTTTGTTGCTCGGGTAAATAAGCACAATCCTATACAATCTAATCAAAATTTGATCTCAAAAACCTCCCCGGGATATGCTTCTGAATCTGCTGTCTTCTACAACCTTATCTGAAATATTTCAATTCATGCAGCAGATCTAAGCATTTATATTGAATCCTTTACTCTAGCACACAAGAATATTCTCAATGAGCATCTTACGGTGCCAATGAGCATCTTATGGTACCAAGTGAGTATCTTACGGTATCAAGTGGGGGTCTTACGGTACCAAGTGAGAATACTAACACGGTGCTGTAAGATGCTCATTGGCACCGTAAGATGCTCATTGAGCATATGCATGTGTATTGAATTTTTTCTACATCAATCAAAATTAGGATTCATCCAAAACTGCATCCCTGCCAACAAAAAATGCAGGTCTACAGCCTTGAACGAACAATAAGGTACATCCGAAAACAGCAACCCTGCCCGAAATCCTAATCAAAACGCACAGAAGTCTAATCCTTTATGTCATTAGTCGTGCTTTTCATTATTATTTTTTTTGTGTATTTTTACAGTGATTTTAAAACTTATAATGTACTTCATAAGGCTTCATAGACTTGTTTCTTGTTTTTTATTCGAAAATAGATGATTCATGATGGCATTATTAATTCTCTAAAAGTTTGTTGACACACTTTTTTCTCCCATTTTTTTTTATATGCTCAACTTTCTTCTGTGTCGTCGTTGTTGCTACTGCTATTGCATCTGCCATTTGCCATTTGCTCCCTTTCATCCATTCTTCTTATTTTGTGCTTTTTATATCTTTTGGATATTGGCAACACATTTTGCTGTCGTATGTATTATATATGTGTGTTATGCTGTATGTATGACATCAAAAAAGGAGGAAAAAGAGTTGGGGAGACAAAAAACGGGAATAGGAATGTGGAAAAATAGAGACTATGAGTTGTATAGTAGATACAGCTTACGATCAAGATGCCAATGTTGAAGCTAATGTTGAGCCCGAATTAAATGAATTGTCAGAATCCAAAAGATATATCGTGGCCTTTTGCTAGCATTTTGTTTCAAACATTTTTCGTTTTGGTAGCAAACATAAAATGCTCATGGCCATAACCATATGCCAAATTGAATGGACGATGTGATAGTTTTGCTTCGTTTGGAGGAAAGCATAACAAATCTAAACATATGTTTCGTGTGATGCGGAGAAGGAGATGGAATGGAAAAAATATAAAATAAAAGAGCAATGGCGGAGAAGAAATATGAAAAGAAAAGGAATGGAAAGAAGAGAAATCATTTATTAGTTTTATCATTTTTTTTTTCAACTTTCATATGCTTGAGCTCTTTGCTTCTTTTGTTGTTTTTATAGAAGCAAATTTTTGTTTGAGATATTATTGAGTTTTGGTCACTCTGTCCCGAATAGACTGCATAGATGTGTTAAACAATTATCAAAAGAGCTTTCAAACTGTTCCTTAACAGGCAAAGAGGATGCTCTCGAGAGGCCAACTTAAATATACTAGATGAGTATTCTCGTGTTGGTTACTCTCAGCTTACTCTCCTCCTGAGAGCACGTTATTTGCCTTCTAGGGTTTATTCCCGAAACTAGCCGAAACCACCCTAAACATTCTATATTATATTATTCGAGAAGCATATGGTATAGATATAGCAAAAAGTCAGCCAGATTCAGTGAAATTTGGCCACAAGTCAGACTTGCGCCGGATTGAGACCAGGCTATTTGTCTTATTATCTACACCATTTGACTTTCGGATCAATAATATTTCTGGAACCCATTTATACTGATTTATAGACTGACTATTGAACTAATTTTTTGAAAGCTCTCCCAATTGAAGGCCACAAAAGTATGGAATTCCATTTTTGAATTGCTATGACAAAGAACCGCAGGAGGTAGTCTAAAGGATAGGGGAGCTTTGAACACTTTAGTCCCACCCTCGATTCTCTCCAGAAATCGATTGATCGATCAAAAATCCCGCTCTAGATCAACGTGAATCTCCTCTGATTTTGTGTCAGGATTTATATCGAGAACTATGCCAGAGTCATGTCGATCTCCTCCCGAATTTTGAATCGATTAACTGATTCAGAAGGCACACGACGTTAAAATGGCCAAAAATTCGACAATTGGCTAGTGTGACCCAGTCGCAAGGCCAGATTGAATAAAATCCGGCTTAAGACCAGAGTCAAAACAGCATTGAGTCAGATTTTTGGCTATTTGTACGATATGTGCTTTCTGGAGTTTGAAAGTAAAACTCTACCAATAATTCAATATTATGCGTCTATTCCACTTTTCCCACTCAATAATAATCTCAACAACTTCTCGTACATCTCAAGCATATAAATATTTTCATTAAATATGTTTTCAAGTATCACTTACCAGGCCAATCATAACAAGGATGCTTCCAAGCGGCAAATAAATAGCAAAATATTTCTTTGACGGATAAACTTTTTTATGCTTTCGACATTTCATTGTCCAACTGAATGAGACGATGCAAATGCCGCTTAATGCTGGCGCCAAGAAGACCCATAATGATTGTTTATTAAGTTCGGTACCGAATGCTAATAGTATAGCACCCAACATATGTAGCAATGAGACAAATATTGGCCTAACATTTGCCATAGCAATAAGAGTCACCCATATTGCCAATAAACCACAGTAGAAATCACAAAATTGTAAGACGCTTATTTTTACCAGACAGAATGTAAATTCTTCATCACCGGAATCGCAGGCATGATAGAATGTTGAGAAGAACATGGCAAAGAAATAAATAATAGCTTCTGTGTAGTATCCACGTCGTATGGCAAAATAAATGCTTGGAATAAATAACAAATTGCTAAGTGTTAACATCAAGCTTGCTGCTAGAATCGAAATAGATGATGGCACTTGTGAATCTTCCGTGCAATCCCATCCTCTATAGAATTTTAGACATAAACATGTTGAAAATACAAAACCACCGCTCATATAATGATAGCATCTACCATTACGACCGCATCGTCCTGTAACACATGGATTTGATGCGAGCGTAAATGCAATACTCGTATTACAATTCGCGTCACTGCAGCCTAAAATATTTTTTCCATTAACTGACTGCTCTGTTGCACGCTTATGATGTATATCGAATGCTTTTGACAATTTTACATGTTCTGCGGCTGTACATTTTGCATCCATAAGACATTCTTTAATTTTTAATGTCTCCGTTTCATTCATACGAGTCAGGCATGCTTGTGTGTCCAAACATTCACGATAATGACTTAAATTCAATTCCTTTACACATGAGCATTGTGAATTAAATGATTTGAGCATTTGTCTATTGTAGCGTATAAATGTTTTTACGCTATCAATAATTGTTGTACGTGCCGTTGCCTCAATTGTCTCGCCATGACAAAAAAGTCCCAATGTTACATACCAAGTACCGCTTTCAGGAAATGGTATGTGTACGACAGACGTTCCGGTATCCTCATTTGTATTATTAATAATAGCATTTGCTGTGAATATATGTCGTCCATACGTACATTTATCAGGCCATGTCGGTATGCCTGGTTCATTTAATCTTATACAAACAATCACAGTTTGATTGGTAAATTTCATTTCCTCTGCTGTAAGTTTTTCAGCAATTGCCGGTTCACCATTTAAATCAATGTGAATGGATGATGACGATGACGATGTCTCAATCATACTACCCATTATGTCAGATTTCATGGCAAGTGCAAATGTTACCGTACCGCCAATATCATAAACATCACCTATTTCAAATTTCATCAATGTTGGCGTACGCGATGTAAGGTTAATTGACAATGGTACACTTCCATTTGCATCGGGTACTAAATCATAATCGTACATAAAAAATTCTCGGTATGTCTGACGTAGTAATGGATACTCATAAAATGAACGATGTTTTGGCATTGGTGGAATGTATCTCGTAAAATCCTTTGAATTGTCACCGTCATAAATAACAAAATTATTATCATCATCATCAATATCATCGGCAACGACATCATCGATATTTTGCTGTTGATTCTCATTTCTATATTGAAATTCAATCGTCATGTTATACTCAATATGATGGACGGCATTAGAATTATTATTATTATTATTATTATTTGGATTAAGTGGCCTCGATGAAGACGACATGATTGTTGATGATGTATTCATTTTATGCACTGATGCATCACCAAATGTATTTTGTTGCTCGAAGAATTTCAAATCGACATAATGCCAGGCATTTTCATGCGGATAGAATTCAATTATCTCATCATTTATATGACTAGCATTGATAATCGTACTATGCAAATAGTTCTTTGATGTTGGCAACGAACGAGATTGTACTGAAAAATTCATATCCTTGCATTCAATGCACGGCTTCGTGATTGTCATTTTGAATATACATATGTCGACATTACGTGGCACAAAAAATTTATAGCTATTTGGTGTGCTTACGTTTGTATATAGTATGTCACTAAACTCCACGTCTGCATTCAGTATCTTTGATGATGCTCGTGTTACTGCCATTTCTGATAATAGTATTGTCTCGCATGATGGCGATAGTCCTGTGGATGTGAATGGGAAATAAAAGAAGAAAGATGAGAACATGACATCTATTATTTCAGATTATGCTGCTTTTTTTTTTTGATTCTTTGGAGTATGTTAAGGGATAAATGGGATTTATGATTGGATGAAAATTGTTTCTTTTTGATTTTTGTTGGTGAATTTGTGGATGGACTTGATGTTGATAATTTTGTATGTTAATTTTTACTGTCTTTAAAGTCGATTAATTTCGTAGATGTTACGGGGGAAGGGTAATATTTGGGATTATTACAAAAAGCCTAGTAAAGTACACATTCTTTTTCAACAAGGAGGTAGGAGAGGGTTGACCCTAACCCCGTACCCTGAATACGCTTTTATTTACTGTGCATAATTAACATTTTAGCTCAACAAACTTTTGTTTTTCGAGGCACACTTTAGTGGTAAGCCTCGACCGAAGTCGCACACGGCAAAGGGTTCATAGCAGTTCCCACAAGTTTGACGTTGCACTAGTGTGCAGAGGCACATTGGTTGACCATCACAGTTTTACCTCATTACGACACAAGTAAAGTTCCTTGGCGAATCCATGGCTGCAAACTTTAGACGGCATCTGTTTCGTGTCAAAAGAAGAGGTTAAGCAATGTCTTAAAACATCTGTGACAGAGTCTGCTTCATTTGAGAAGGCTGGCCAGAGGATATTCGCAAAATATCGGGACACTTTTGAATAAAATCGGGACATTTTGAGGCTTTGTCGGGACACAGCAGCAAGGTAGAAATGTACAGCAGCGTCCCGACAAAAATACAGCAGATGGCCGCCCTACATTTGAGTCGCTCGAGTAGGTAATTTGAATTTAAAATAATATTTGTAACGGTTATTCTAAATTCAAATTTCCAAATAAAATTTTTCATTCGCAGCCAACTTCAGGTATGTTTATAAATGAAATTACAATCATTATTTATAAAATTTATGAATCATTACAAGGTTTAAGACTGTGTGATGAGTCCAAAACTCAATAAAACTGATCTAAACAGTAGTTAACTGCCTCCATGGAGCAATCAGCAAGACGCTTAGCTCAGATTTGATGTAATAACTCGAAGGTCATCTATTTGGTTCCAGAAATGTCCAAATTCGTGCTTTTTCAAAAGTTTAAAAAACTTCAACTGTTTAATGTACAAAATTAACACGAAATTAGTGTTCTGGGCAACATTAGATTAAGAAACGAGTCAGTAACATGAAAAATCGGAACAAAGTGTCTCATTAAGCATTAAAATTCATCTCCCAAAAGAAGACATAGCAACCATATTGAGATTTTCATTAGTATTATTTATTCACAAATTTAATTTATTTTAAATTGAAAAGCAAAAAAGTTTTTTTTGTGCCTTTTTTTCTCACAAAAAAGTATAATTCTTTAATGTGTAGGTAGGTTTTGCGTTTTTTGGTTTTTGGTTTATATGAAATAAATTTGAGGTGACAATATATCTTCTCTCATTTCCATTTGTGCTTTATATATTCAGCAATTTAAATGGATTTTTTTTTCTCTTTTCGAGACTAATGTTTGAACATAAATTTATGTTAATAATTTAATTTTTCTACTTTTTAGCATATTTTTGGAAGGAATTGGTGCTTATAACCTCACTATGAATGGCTGACTGGTTGGGTTGCTTGGTGAAGTGAGAGATCTCAACAACCAGACACCGTAGAGAGCTCAGATTTGAAGCATTAGCTCCGTATTATTGCGTTATTGACTCATCAACTGGTCCGGTAGCCTAAAACTCTTTTTAAATGCTAAAATTAATGATTTTTCTATAAATTTTTCAATTTATTTACACAATTCTTTGAAAATTTCCCCTCGTCAAAGGTTTGAATTATTTTTGACCGTTAAATTTCAAAAAAATCTTGACCGTTAGATTTCCAAAAAAGTTTTACTGTTAATTTTTCTAAAATATTTTGACTGTTTTCATATTTTTCATACAATTTTAAAGTTCAATTTCAAAATTTTTTGTTCAAAAAAATTGAATTTTTAAGAGCCGTTAGAAATTTGAGTTGCGGAAAACAGTTAATTGTTATAAACTATAAAATTCATATGATTAATTGAATGAAATAGAACATAGAATTTTGGGTTTGGAACTGAATCTTCATGATTTAGATGCGCTCATTCTAAATCAGCAGTGAGTTTATTGTACTGACTGCCTAGTTATTTGATAATCAAACTGCTGATCATTGCATTCATTCCTTAGCTTTGCAAATTACTTGGGTAGTGACGCGTAATACAGGTGTTCACCGCCCTTCAGTCTCTCCTTCTCAAGTACCTACTTCCACCTCCCCGTGGTGTATTCCTGGTTATGCCCAACCGCTAAGGCGGTACGGTTCTAACGTTTGAATGTGAGACCTGGCGAGCCCACTCTCGTTAAACAAAGTAAAGCCACGGAACGCATAGAAAAAGCTGACCATTGAGCAAAAATGCGCTCAATTCCCTCAATGAGTGTCACTAGGACTTTCAAACTTTGCTTTTATACATTTTATTGTTAAAAGCTCTCAATGCTGATGCTGTGAATGAATACAATGACTTTTTGAGACATTTATCATAATAAATATTTATCATCATAATAATTATTTGTCAGTTTTAATCAGAAAATTCTTTCATTTGAAAATTACTTTTCTCTTTTTCATATTCATTAATCATCGACTTGATTATACTTTCCGATTTGGAAATTATATTCTGTGTGAAGGATAGGATAGAGTAGAAGATGAAAATGAATATTTTCCATATTTTTCACACAGAAAAAAGGGCGACAAATGAATGAAAAATGGAAATTTATTTTAATGATGATAATTAAATTTGAAATAAACAGCCACGAAAATGTCACAGTCATTTTTAATTTGAAACTTTTTATTCTGTTGTTATGTTATGGATGATTAGCTTTTTGCCATTTTAATATTCATATCAAACTCTCTCTCGAAACATTTTTATTTATGGAAAATTTTCTTTATCAACTTTTCATTAAAAATTCATCTAAAAGAAAAATTGTTTCGTTGTTTTTTTTGACGCAGCCTACGTACGTTGCTATGACAGTTTAATAATTTTTAAAGAAGAAAAATGATGCGATTGACTTTAAATAAAAAATGGGTAAATTTAAAAATGCCAATTGCTATGGAAATTTGGATTTTTATGAATATTCATGGCAATACTTTTGTTTCAGCTGTGAAATGACATCAGTGTCCGAGCGACACATATTATGAAGCTTGTAAGGCTCCGGTAAACCTCTTTTATTGACACCATATGGAAGTCATATATTTTTGGAAGTCACGAGGCCGCCAAACTAAGGTGGCTCCATTTGATGTTAGTTAAATAGGTTTTGCGGAGTCTTCTTCATTGGTGTTGCTCGGGGTGGCTTAAATGATAGAGCACTTGGACTCACGTCCCAAAGATATTAAGTCCAATTCGTCGTTTTATTAGCAAAGCTTCATTGAGTTTCTTAACTCTTGTTTAGGATGTCGGGTTACTAGCACGGTAGAAGCTCGATTAAGATAGTATTGCATTTGGAATTCGAAATTGGCGGACTAACAGCTTTATGAGCCATCTGAGCAAGGCCATAGATCACAATTGATCTGTACGGCCAGTGAAGTAAGAAAGTAAATAGTTAAAGCTTAGTTCGTGTGATTGATGCAGTTTTGAGGTTTTTCAGAGATAATGTCAAGGGTCAGACACTCTAAAAGTGCACTACTGTACTTACTGTACTTTTTGAATTTATATGAAAGTATAGAAAGGACAGTACAATATTTACAATACTTACTGTACTTGTATGGAAAATACAGTAAGTACAGTAAGTACAGTACTGTACCACTGGAGAGCCTGACCCTTGCATAATGTGTCACCATAACTAAGTATATTCACAAGAATATACTCGCATCTGGATAGTTTTCTTGAAAGAATCTTGTACATCAAGTCTTATGACGTATTCAATTCCATAGAATGTGGCAAGATTGCAAATGCTTTAGATACCACTGTAAATTCTAGTCGTAAAGGGTTTGGTACAATAAATTACAAATTGCAGTGTCTTCAGCTCATATTTCATAAGCCCAAACATTATGTAATTTAAACATCCTAGAATAATACACCATACCTAGCATATAGCTTCTATAGACACTCTCAATCCATAATTTACCCATTTTTCGATAGTTGCCATAAATGAATGGTCATGGAACAAGTATTGCATTTGCAACAAAATATGATACCATAAGCTTTTATTAATTGACAGCTTGCAATGCCAATCTTCATTCTGTGCCACTCAAATGATATTAACAATATATCCAATATATATCCCATAATATTTAATCAAAATAAAATGTCAAGTCACCCGACAAAATTTTAATCCTTACACTAAATTGCTGATACATTAACATAAACATAATCTAATATTCGAGATGTATAATAATAATTAATGCAATTTATCAGTAAATCATTGCCAATAATTAGAAATGATCGAGATATATCTATCCTAATTCTCAACTAATCTGACCACATGTGCACAAAATATTTTATTAAGTAGCCACGGGGATCAATATAAAAGCTTCATATTCTAGCCTTATGTATATGTATTTATGATAATGCAAGCATCATCGTATTGAAAGAAAAATGTTATATAAGCACAAAATCTCATTACATTTTTTTCGTAATGATAGACTTCTTCATAGAGATAATAGAAAATTGTCGATAGTAATTTTTCATAGCAAAAGAAGCTGAAATATGAGATGGAGAATAGACGTAAGAATAAGAAGAGGATTTCTTTTAATTTGTAGCATCTTTTTAGATGAGAAATGGCTTCTTATTGGATGGCTGGAAGTCCGAAAGGTAGACGGATTAGAAAAGGCTAAATCACCTAAACCACCAGGCTCATCACCTGGTCGGCATGAGACTGTCCTTAGGGCTTACCCGAAAAGCTCAAAATATTGACTCAAGTAATGATGGTAATGAAATTTACCCGGAGTAATTTAGATTACAATATAGGTAAAATTACAGGAGGATAAAGGACATACTCAAATAGCTTAAATTGGTCAATCGATCAAAAATAGATCTCTAGATTCTAGGTTGACGTGATTCTTACTTGGTGTCGGGTATGATTTGAATTCTGCCTCTTACCAGTGTCACGTTGGTCCCATGCCATATTTGGGATCGACTAACCGACTTGTGATGAGTATTCGGGATAGTCACATCGACTATGTCATCCGATTTACGGGCGTTTCTAAGCTGTGTGCCTGTACTTTCTCGAAAACTCGGTATCGAAAAATTTCGGAATTTTTCGAGATATCGCGATCTTGATTCCGATAGCGAGAAAACATACGTGTGCCTTCACAGTATAATTTAGTAGAAAAGTGGTTCCAGGATCAAATGTCACGTTTGTTCACAGGTTACTTTATTGACTAAAATGAACCTTTTTGTAAGACAGCAGCACCAGTGACACACATGAATAATGCCACTGAGCTTTTAGGGCTGTTATAGCTCTCTTATTAGAACGAGAAATCGAAGCCGATTCATTTTTAGTTGGCTAAAGTTGACTTTAATCGACTAAGGTCGGCTTCGACCTCTTTAGAACTAATTGGAAGCTGTCTCCATGTAGCACACAAATGACTGTCATAAGACATTAAATTTTAATTAACTTGTATAATTTTTGGTTTCCATAGTTAGATTCTCACTAAAAAAAGATAATTCAGATCAAGCACTCTAAAGAAATGCGTTTCATGTCCCCAGACAATTCAGACATCCAATATAAGCATCGGATGTAATAAGAAAGTAGAAATAATTGGAATGAAGTCTGTATGAAATGACAATAGTTTTCAATCAACTTACTGCTGACTATAGTTCTATCGTAAAGCAAAAAAAATAAAGAGCTTTTGAATCTAAAGCTTGAAAAAAGAAATCCAATTCCTTATACACAGATGATGAAAAAAATTCTCATTTCAATGATTTTTTTTGCTATTATTATTCTTCTTGTGTTCCTTATAATTTCACAGAAAAAAGAGAGATATAAAATGATATTACAAGCGAAGAAGTAAAGCATTCTGAATAATCGATTTCATTTCTTGCAAATTGCCGTTCACAAAGCGATTATACATTACAATTTAAAATGTGATTCACAAGCTCATCATGTTTATTTTAATCTCACGTCATTATCATTTATATATATTTTTTTGTGTATTTTCAGCATTTATGTATATGGCTTAATACCTTTAGGCTGCTGCGAAATGTTACACTCAGGAACACGTCAAGCAAGAAATAGAGAAAATGAAAATTGGAATTTTTCAAGCTTCTTTGCTTGTCTTTAATGGATTATTTTATTTTTAGTGCGGATTCTCTGGAAGTGGAAAATTGTGAAAATTTGAAAGCTTCAAGAAGCAATGATGAATTCTTTTTGTGATCCCGTGCAGCACAATGTGTCCGTTACCACCCCCTTTGTCACCATTTTAGCTTAAGTTACCTTGACGGCACGGTGATATGTGATATTTACACATTTTACGGCGAAAAGCGCGGTTTAAAGCTATATGCCGCTACAATTTTCCAATTCTAAGATAAGGGGAAGGAGCGGCAATACCTTCTAAAGTGGAGACCATGACTACCTCTAACAGGCAAAGTGCATGCTCTTGTGAGCTTGCTCACTATCAATTTTTAAAAAAGTATGCTCATGAGCGTTGCTCTTAGCTTACTCTGCTCTTGAGAGCGTTCTCTTCGTCTGCTAGGGTATGCTCCTGTGTGAAGGTAAATTAAATTTTCTAAAAAATGGACTTTTATAAACCGAGGTCAAAGAGACTTAACCCTAATCGACATATATTGAAATGTTGCCACCAAGGAGATAAGACAAAAGTATACTTAGAACCAAAAAGCAACCACTTGTCGAAATCATCTAAATTTGCCAAATGAATGCTACTTGGTTTTAAGTATACTGTCACATCACCAAATTGGCAACATTTCAAAGTGTACCGACTGATTGGGAGCCATGAAGAATTCACATATTTTCCAAAAAGCTTCTTACTTCTTGTCAATCGTGTGAGGTAGCAAAAAAGCGGCAATGGTCAAATGATTAGAGCGTCGGACTACCGTTTTAACGACCCGGGTTCGATCCCAGGGAAAGTCTAGTCCCTGGTCTAGTCACATCAATTCGGTTTGTCGGCAAAACAATCCATATCAAATCCCGACTTCCCTAAAAACCCATCAAAGTGAGCGTCTCATGCTCAATTTTAAGAGCATACCCTTAAGCATGTCTCTTTGTCCGCTCGCTCTTATTTCCATAATAATCCACAATAATCTGAGAAAACCGCACTAATCTCATCAGCAATTAGTCCACTCCTAAACTAGCTTTTTGCCTACGCGCTCATCTTAAATACATACATATACAGATTCTTATTATTGTTCCGTTCTGGCAGCAAGAAAAAAAAAAGTCATTAAATGTCTAAAACCATTTAAAAAAGTTGATGATGCTAATTTTGCTTCTCTGTTATACGTTTTCCTTTACAACAAGCTTCTGTTATCTTTCTAATGTTTAAATTTTTTCTCTTTCTTGGTTCTATGTCTTTTCTTCTACTTCCTCTTTTCTCCCTCATTCTTTTGGCCTCTTTCATTATTTTACACTTTCTTCAGCTTTAAGCTTTCGCTTATTGCCTGCAATTCTCGCTGCCATTTGTATCTGATGGAATTCCTTTTTGTATATCTTCCTTTTTCATTTAATTTAGCTTTGGCATTTGTGTAGTTCAGGTGCACGTTTAAGCATCGTTAAGTTTCTTCAATTAGTTTCCTTGATATTAAAACGGAATTGATATTGAGAATCTTTATGATGTACTTTGCTTGAGGAACTTGAAGGTGTTGAACAGTAAGAAAAAGCTTTACATGATTCTCTTTGGATGCTCAAGAGTATTCTTTGAAGATTTAGTGCAATTGTTCATGTATTGTGTTCACGTTTTAAAGGGTTAAATGAGCGGAGATTAACAAATAAGGTAGATATGGAATTAGCGATTACTTGGGTCTTGAACACACGAGATTCAGCACATGTCAATTGTCCTCTTCTCAAAAGATATAATTAGGAACAGGAGCTTACAGCTATCTTTTGAAAGCTACACGTAGAAACGTCATCAATGGAGCAATTCAAGTTGGGTTCGAGTCTGTAGCTCTATGCTTGAGCGGGAGGCCTGGAGTACCCTCACTCGATTAACTTTCACATATGCAATGAGATTCCTGTAACATCTTGTCATATTGCTCTGTAGTGGTCCATAATTAGGGTTTCAAGAATTCCCATTCCCGTAAAATTTCGGGAATCGGGAACGGGGACCGGAAATTCTCTGGATAATTTCCGTTTTTGGAAATCCTACCCATAATAGCCAATATATGGCACTTAGCAATATAGTCAAATAACCCTCGATTTCTCAATGGTAGAAGCATGCTACCGAGAGTCGTATGACATTGGTTCGAGTCCCTGCTCCGGGATCCTGTTATTGTGAATTATGTTTTTTATTTTGGATCAATAGAACCTAATCAAAATGTACTCAAAATTTATTAAAATTGATTTTCTTCATCGCCCATATTCAAAGCCTGACTTTAACCATTTTTAAAAATTTCTCCCCTTTTAATTCTAAAAAAATTATCTTTGGTGTACATCCAACAATTTTTTTTCCCCTCATTTTCAAGTTCTCTTTACGACAAAGCTGTGCTACAAAAGGGAGGGGGGATATGCTCAAGGGCTGACACAACATTAATGATTCTGTTTCATTACATTGGATTCCTTTGTCATTTTCGTTCATTTGCCAGTTTTTTATACTTTTTTTAAAACGCACAAAAAAAGGCAAAAGCAGATGAGATGGTGAGGGAGAACAATTAATTACAGCCTTTAATTACAGTTAGTTTGTAAAAGAAGAAAAAAATGGCAATATTTTCATTATTTCTTCTCATTCTTTTGTGTACCCCCGTAACTAAATGTCGTTATTCGAGGCACATTATCCATAAATAATTAAGCTGAATAAATAGTAATTATCGTTCGCAAATTAAAATGTGTGTGAACGGTGAACGCCGAAAAAAAAATTGGGGATGGATATTATGTTTAGTGATTAAAAAGGAAACAATGAGCTTGTGTAAAGATTCTGGGTGGGGAAATTGATTTTAAATTTATTTAATTTAATTAATTTTATGTTGAATTTTACTTAATTATGTCCAAAATCACCACAAAAACTGTCTGGACGTGATACATTTTTACATTACACAAACTCATGTGTCCCCACAGAAATATGGGATTGTTTGGAAATTATGTAACGCTATGGGGTGCAGTTGGGTAAGACTCAGCAGGAAAAGGAAGGGAGTGTGGGGAAGACTAAGCGGGAGAGGAGATGGGAGGAAGAATAGGTAATAATTTGCAATGGAGAGGAGTAAGAGAGTGGGGGAAGGCCTTTTCGGGGGAGGGGAGAGAAGGGTAACCCTTAGCGGAGAGTGGGGATTAGGAGAGAGTTACGGAGTCCAGATTTTGATACAAAGCGTTAAGGTAGCGCAGTGTTGTCCAAACTTTAATGCGTCACGACACATCTTAGTGTTAAGCTTCAAACCGTACACGACATTCGTATCATGTCATTTCTGTGCGCCGCGACAAACAACTTGGACAACACTGTGGCAGAAGGAGAGGATCTAAGTACGCAATTTTCACCACTACGTAACTTAAAAACTCTCCCTACAATAAAAATTCCATAATAATTACCTTGCTGCTCGATTCTATCATTGTTCGGATCTGTCCATGAAATGAATGCGACAGCAAACCAATTGTCCGGTTGTGGTCCATCAATTGTCATTCGACGTGTCACTCCATCTGATTTAAATTGAAGTGTGTAAATCTCGTACCTATACACAATACATATAGATTTTTTTTTATTGTTTGACATAAATATAAAAGGGATAAAAGAAGCATACAAAAAAAAGGAAAAAAATGTGATAAGAATAGAGAGTATATGTGAAAAATAATCATAATTGATCGTCGTTTCCATAAAATAAACATTCAGATCCTCATCGTAATGTGTAATGTATTGTATGCGATTGTCGATATATATATATATACATGTACGAAATAAATGGAAGGACATACAAACATTACAAATAAATTTACCATGAGTAAAAAAATGTTTGACAGTGAAATTGCGGGATATTAAAGAGTTTGTGTGCGTATGGAGTTCTGATAAGGATGTGCCAATAAAAATTTTGAATTTTTTTGGAATATTAAGGATTTTTTAGAATTTTGTTGAAATACGTTAGAATTGGTCAATGGCGGGCAAATTGTGTGTTGAGACATACTGGTTTGCCACGACACACTTGTATGTTCCGAAGTGATAGTATGCCCCGATACAGTTGTATGCCACGACACACTTGTATGTTACGATATACTGGTGTGCTACAAAATATTTCTAGGATTGAGGTGTGCCATGGCACAAAAACATTGATTGAACAGCACTGGAATAGGTCATTAATGATACGGAATTCTGAAAATATATAATTTATGAATGCCAATCTGACATTTAGTCGAATATCCCTCGATAGTGCACTGGTAGAAACATGCAGCTTGATCTGCACAATGTGTTGGTTCGAGTCCCACTCACAGAGTCCCACTCACAGAGAACTCGACTTGAATTTGCTTTGAATTACTATCGACTAAAAATTGCATGGATTTTTTGACTGTTGGCACTTGTGAAGTATAGCATTTCATACAAATTTCTATTGGTTCTTTGCGAACTGTTGTGAACTTAATTAGGATTCGACCTCTGACTATTTCTGTAGATCCTCTAGGATATCCTTTTCAAAGGACACAACATTTAGGCTGGTTATCCAACAAGACATACAGCCAGTAAAAAAAAACCTGCCCATTCTGGTTGATATTGACACAATCTAAATATTTTGAAGGTACAAGACTATTGGCACACCCTAATATTCACATTTAATCGCGCGCACACACACACACACTCACAAAAAATATATATATCAAGTCAATAAAAGTATGTCATAAATTAACACACCAACCTTTGTTCAGCACTTAAAAAGTGCTTTGGAAAGGTAATGTTCTCTGGGCTTATCACTGGATAGCTGCCGGCTTTTAGGTGTAATGTTACATCTTGTGGTTGACATACTCGAGCTATATAATACGGCACATGGAAATAAAAATAAGAACAGAAATGACAAGAGGGTGAGGAAAAAAATCAACAAGAGCATAAATAACTTTTGGTCATCGTTTATCGCATTTCAGCTATGTATTCACATTTTTATTTTATTTTCTTCTTGTTACCCAACCACTAAGGGGATACTTGAAAATACACTAAGCGATGAAGTGAATGAGAATAAAAAAGGAAAGAAAATTGTACTTCAGACAAGTATCTCATGATATCGTGCTGTGGGACATTACTTTCAACTTCTCTTTTAGTCTATTGTGACTTTTTTTGTTAGCTAGCTTATGTGCGTACTTATGTGAAATGGAATTTTAGCAAAATAAATTGAGATCTGCTTTGAGATCTTTTCTCTCTTTTGTACTTGTGTGAAGCTGGAAATTAAATTAGTGAAATGTGTTTTTCCTTTTCAAAGTAGTTATCTGGTTGTCATGATATGCTTTTGTATGGGATGATGCTTAAAGCAATGTTTTTTTAGTAGAAATGTATTTTTTTGAGACTACCAAATGTGAACTCTATTGAATTCAATGTGTTAGGAGGAATATTTGTTGACTTTAAGTTGGATTTGAGGCTGCATGATGACTGTATAGCGATGAAGGTTTAAGAGACCCCTAACAGACAACAAGCATACTCACCTAAACCTGAGAATACTCCTCATGAATATACTCAATCATTACAATTGAGTATACTCAATTTTGAGACCATACTCATGAGCATGCTCCTTGTCTGTTTGAGAGACCATTATGATTATGATTGCGTAATTGCGAAAGCGTTGGTTCAAATCCCACTTAAGTCGCTCAACTTGAGCAAAAGTGTGAGGGAAATGTTGTGTTCTCTCTAAAAGCTTAGAAAACAGTTACAATATTGCAAACCAGATCCATATTTTCTGAATTTTTCTTTCTTTTTGTAAACCCTAAGGAAATTTTTAGGGTTAATTCATGTAAATGGCACTGTCTAAACCTTAACGTGTAAGCTAACACGATGATGAGGCAACGTTTTTCTAGGAACCATGTGACACTCAATTGGAAAATTCAGTTGTTTTCAATATGTATGCGCCAATTGGGGCTGATCTATTGAACTTCATCTCTATGCATGTACAATACTATAGTTATAAAATGTTTTCACTATAAGTGAGCTTACTCGAATATCACAAATTGATTAACGGATCAAATATCCGACTCCAGGTCATCGTGACTCTGATTTGGAGTCAGATTCAATTTAAATCCGACAGAGTCTCGTCTAAGTCTCGTCAAAGTACACTTGGAATTTAGCTGCCCATAGAGATAGTGTTGCACTTGGTATTGAAAATTGCTAAATGGAAGGTAACGTCAGAGTCAACTTCAGGCGACACCTGGGCGAGGTAGTAGATCGCAATTGATCTGCACGACCAGCGAAGTAAGTAAGTAAGATTCGCACCCGCCTGGTGTCAAATTTTGGATCGATTGCCCAATTTCTGCTACTCAAATTATTTAATTCATTACGTAAGCCTTAATAGCTCAACTTGAACTTATTTTACTCACCAGAATTCTAACGAATTCAATTAATTCCACAAAACCATTAAATGACAATTTTTAGCACATTTATATTCATAAAAGACGCACATTTACAAGAATGTCACTTCAAAAGCATCCAAAAAGAAGGATTCATTTAAATAAATCAAATTATTATCAGATGCACATCATGAATAGACATATGGTGTATACGATATATTAATGTCTCCCCATGCCTAAATTTTTTTTTTGTTGTTCAAAAAATTATTCTGTAATCTCCTAACGATAATGTAATTGTTGCTGAGCACACAATACAAAAAGTATATATCACACGCATCCGCAACATACATCACATTAAATCTTAATTTTGTAAAGAAAACAGCCATGAAACTTCGTACCATTCAACATTGTCATTTTAGATAAAATGTTGCATGTCAAATTTTTGAATATACTCTTTTTCTATGGCTTTGGATATATGTAAGCCATCCACATGTATACAGTTAGATACCAACAATTCCTAGCTTCCATAAATATATGTAACAATTTTCTATAAATGTGATTATTTGCCTGCTATGCATATATGAAGCTAACTTCATACTGGCGACCTTAACAATTTTCAATTCCTTCACATCATGATAGGACCAAGAAAATATGCGATTGAATAATTTTTTTTATTTAGATTAAATTTAAATTTTTCCCCCAAAAAGCGAACTACTTTTACATGAAATCAACATAGAGTAAATTGCCTTTTTTCTTGCCATTGGCTTGCATGTTGTAAACTAGACATATCTTCGAATCATCAATTGAGATGGAAATAGAGACGGAATGTGGTGAGGGTAGAATGAGAAAAGTTTGGGAGATTGTTTTGTAGATGTTCGGAATTAAAGCGCATTTAGACTTGTTGACTTGAAAATTCTAGCAAATTGAAGAACTTGGTCCGAAATTTCAGTTGGTTCAGACCAAACCTCTCATCCTATGAGTCAATAAGCACCCTAATCTATTTAGATCATGAAGATCATCCAGAGCTATTGACGACTTACCATAGCATACAAGCATATTCATTCAATGAGCATTTTACGGTTCCAATGAGCATGCTGAACTGGCAGAAGGTTTCGAAGGATAGATCCGTCTTTAGACATTCCCTACGCGCGGCAATGGGCCCTCGTGCGCCCCAGCCAAGGAAGTAAGTAAGTAATGAGCATGCTCACTTGCATATGCTTGTATGTTGGGGTAATAATTGTTAACAACTGAGGATACGCCATCCACTCAGTAGACTTCCGGATTTTAAGTTGGACCAGAACTATTCCTTTGATGGCATTACTTTCTGTATTCTATAAAGGTGGCTGTGGAGCTGCAGTTTCCAATACACATGATTCGAAAAAGAACAAGTGAAATATTTATCCTGCCGAGTCTCGAACCCATGACCACTTGGTCAATATATTGCAATAATTAGGTACCAAAGTACTAAACCATTCCGCCACCGAGTCACTTCAACTCCCAATGCATCATTCTAGACTAAATACAATAAGTATCTTAGTTGTGCTGCTTTGATTCAGATCAAATCTTAAGAAATCTTCCCAAAAAAAAAATTGCGTTCAGAAATGAAATAAAATAAAATTAATTCCGTCTCGAAAGGAAAAACATTATCGCATCTTTTATATCAGCTTTGCAACAATATAAAAGTAATTGAGAAGAAGATGGAGAAAGAGCGCCAATGTCACACAATCTACCCCACTGATATGTCACTAAAGATATCATCCTAACATTTGGGCTTAATGTGATTAACTTAAGTCGTCGTTATTTGCTCCAAAAAAAAGAAGACAGATTCAAGTTTGAAGGGCAAAAAAATGACATTATTTCGCTATTTAATGCTTATTGCCTTGAGGCTGGCTTTGCTATTTCTATTAGCACAAAATTTCAAAGGATTTTCACATTCATCAATTTTTATTGGTGCGTCTCCTTGGCGTCACTATTATATTATATTCGTATATGTGTGTAGATGTGACTTTATATGGGCATGAGACATTCGGAATTTATGTTGAGAGCCAAATACACACATTTGCCGAAATGATATTATTTGTATCCTTTATACATCCCATTTAACTTCCTCATTTAACCATAATATCATTTCAGATTCTCTTATTCATTCAAAATATGTTTTTTTTTCTTAACTTCGCTTCTTTATTTTCCTATTTAGCTGTTTTAATTTGAATGAGAGCCATTGGAATTAGGATTTGGTTTGACCATAGTTTGAAGAAGACTTGAATTGTGTCTACTCGATCCAAATTGAGTTAATACGACTTATATCAATTCGATTGGACTTGAATAAATTGGACTAAACTTAAATCAATTCGACTGAACTTAAATTAAGTCGACTGAACTTAAATCAAGTTGATTAGAGTTCAATAAAGACAATTTGACTTATATTGAGTTGGCTAGACTTTAATCTAGTCAGTGTTCCGCTCATGTATGTATATAAACAGTTAACTGCTTTGCTTGTCAAATTGGTAAGTTGCATTGCTCAATTTGGAATTGGATACTCGAAAGTCGTGGGTTCAAATCTGGTCATATACAAATTTGTCCTTTTTCGGAAATTTATGTACATTGACTGCTTATTGTACGAGATCAAGCCTGAATTGGTGCTTTGGATAACGTTGGATTAAAGAGAAGGTCGGGAATTTGAAGTATATGTAGCTCGTGAATAAGGACGTGAGATACACGATTTACTTAAGATTGGAATATTGTCAGAACGGACCTGAAAGTATCACGGTACCGTCCACAAAAGATTGAACTAGTCTCTTAGAATATTTGAAGCCTGAATTGGTGGTAAGCTGTGTATTATGTAATGTTGGAAATTGGACTTGACTAAGTTAGTGCAAGGGGTGGAACTTGTCCGTAAATGCACATAATTGAGTTTGAAATCGAGTTAAAAGCGGACAATTCGGGTTAATTTTCAAGTTTCCTTTACCCTTGAGTTAGTGTTCTTTGTTTGACTAAATTAGTAACTGTTTCCTATTTAGGTATCTAAAGAGTATCACCAATCATGTGAATCCCCGTCTCCAAATATCAGACATTATTGCAGCACGTACCTCAAATAAAATTTTATTTTATGTCTTCCAAGAAAAATCGCTCTAGTCCACTCACTATCCCATTAAACATCAACAACTTCCCTACTATCTTTTCTTCTTTCTTTTTTGTCAAAATTTACTTATTTATGTATGTAGAGCTTTGTGAATCAAGCACAAAATAGAAGCGAATGTTTTTAATCAATTTGCTCTCATACTGATTTTATTATGTATGATAAAGAGTTTACGAAAAAAAAAGATAGAGGATATACTGAAGCTTATTAATGCATTTACTTCTTATACATATTTCTTCTCTCATTTTAATATATTTTGTAAACATACGAAGATGTACACAAGGGATTGAGATATTTATGCTAATCAAAAATTTATTACAGTATAAGAAGATTCTATGGAAGGATTATCATGCATGATGTGTTCTTAGTCGTTACCTTTTACTTGAAAAATATCTTCATATATGATGATGAAAGGATTGCAAATTATCAGTGCTTAAAATACCATGAAAATCATGGCATGAAAATGAGATGGCTCGTAAAGTTATTAAATTTTTTTTAAATTTTTGTCAGTTCCTCTGCTTTAAGTTTTGGTGAATTTTTGGAAGGAAGAAGGTATGGAGATGCTAGTTCCAATATAAAATTAGAGTTTAATTAGTATGGTAATTTAGATTTTTTGTAGTTTTGAAGGATTCATTTAGTTAGCTTTAAGGACAAACTGCCTTTATATCAGTGGTGGGCAACCTGTGTGCCGCGGTACACTTTTTTAGCAAGTCATAGCTGAAACGACATACGACATACAGTTCATGACATTTTCAAACAATTTTGGCAGCATTGTAATGTGCCGCAGTTCACAAGTTGCCCAGCACTGATCTTTATTAAAGTTTCAAACCCCCACCTTGACCCCCACCCCTGTTTTAGATCTACACCTGTTCAGTTCTCTTAGAATCCCATCCCCAACACCACAATCTCATATTTTACCAAAATAAACATTTTCATTAGCTTGAAATCACATCAAAAATCAACAAATTCATTTTAAGACCTTAGCTTGATCTCATCCCCAAATTATTTGCAGACATCTTAATAATTTTCTTAAACTCTCCCCAAATAAAAAGGATTCATTATCGAGGAGCCATCTGACAAATTAATGAAAATAAAAAAAAAATATTAACAAAGACAGCAGTTCAGCATGATAATTTTCACATCTCAATAAGCAGACCTTTCTACCCCTTGCTGCTTTTACATCCTTTTATAAAAAGTTCAGTAAAGAAAAAGGCAGGTCAGAATAGATGAAATCTCAATACAAAACAATACAAGTGGCATGCGGAGTTTAAGAACACTGAGAATAATATGAAGTCAACCAGAAATGTCTTGCATCGTTGCCTTGATACTTTTTTCTTTTTGGTATGAAAAGGAAAAAAAAATTGTTTTGGATAAAAATGGAAGTGAGCAGCAACTATTTATAGATTTCTAATACAAGGAGCATGTATGGCATCCAAGCATGAGTAATAAATAGAGAAAAAGTTAATGATGAAGTTTTTTTGGGGCGGAATGATGAAAAAGTTGGTTGATGAATGCTTTTATGTGAGGAATTTTTGGGGATAGTTTAGGTATTATGTCACAGAATAAAGAGGTTATTCGAAAATTGACGATGAAATTCTTGGAAATCAGATCTAATACCCACTCAATCAACTGTCTTACTTATTTCTCTGGTCGTACAGATCAATTGTGATCCATAACCTCCCATCCTGAACCTGGTAGCTAGCTTCCACCATCAGGACGTAATAAGTGCAAATGAGACCCAATATAAATGGAAAATGACATAATTAGGAGATGGCAGCGAATAACATTGAGATCATATTTTCATGAAATTGAATTAATTCCACTATGGTACCTATAAGTATTCTCTTTGTCTGTTAGGATGGCAAAAGATCAAGAGGAAGACCGAGAATGTCCTGGATTGATAAGGACGCTAGAGTTCTCAATATCCCTAATTGGCAGAAGTTATCGAAAGATAGAGCTGTCTACAGACGTTTAAAGTACGCGGCAATGGGCCCTCGTGCGACCCAGCCAAGGAAGTAAAGTAAGGTATCATTTATTTGTGACTCTATCATACCACCCTGGAGTGCACTAGATAGAACTAATCAGCGGCGTGTTCAGGGGTGAAAGGCTCTGAAGGTTGGAATCGGGGTCACATCTCCCATTTTCTGAGTACGCTCTTGGAGCTCATAATTTACTAGATACTAGCCTGATCTTATGATTTTAGGTTCACTCATCCTAACAGTCAAAAGCTTACTCATCTAAATGAGCGTATTCATGAGTATACTCAAGCAATTCAAATGATCATGCTCAATTTTGTAAGTATAATCATGAGCATGCTCCCTGTTTGTTCAGGTCAGGAACAGAGCATTACTAGATTCTCAATCAATCGGTCTTCAATATATCCCAAAATGCCCCAAAGTCATCCATATCCATCACATCCTAAACTTTCAACCATTCCCATCTATCTTTAGCTTTTAAGTCTTGCACGTGTTTAGAAGAATTTGCTTTAATACTTTTTTCGGAATAAGCAAAAGATGAAAGTTCCACCTTATTTTGTATTCATATAAAGTCAAGCAAAAGCTTAGTATAAGAATTTACCTCACTTGCTACCTTTTTTTTATCATCTATCTCTGTCTCTCATGGTATCCGTCTCCTCATTTTGCTACTGCTGCATTTGTAGCTCATTAAATTTTCACATCTTTATTCACAATTGTTATGTGAAAGCCAAACTGAGCTTGATCGGATTTAGTAGTATTAAAAGTAGAATTGTAAATGTTAAGCATGTGAAATGAGGAAGTTAAATATGCAAGCAGATGAACGGAAATGAGGGAATGAGAAAGAGGAGTACAAAACAACGATGATAAAAGTATCGAATGGAATCGTTAGAATATTTAATGTGAAGGCAACAAAATGTAGAGAGAAAGTTGTACATGGAGAAAGTTATGGGAAAAGTATCAAGTGGCATTAAAACTGGTAAACAAGACACAAAAAAAAATGAAAATATTTTTCATTGCATTATCTGGAGTTAGAGATCGTACGATGGAAACAAATGATTTTTGTTTGTGAGATTAGAGGATAAAGAGCGCATTTTATGAGATTATTGGGTAACTAAGTTGAAAATTTAATGGGGATTATTCGTTAATTACGGAATATTTTAGGTACGACTTTAATGCGAGCTTCAAATTTAAGAATTTATCTTCATGAAATAATTCGAAAATCGAATAATCGATCAATAATCCAGCCCCAGGTCGATGTGACTATGACTTGACGCAGGGGCTTATTCAAGAGGTTTTAAGGATCAACTGTTAGCACAAAAATTCTTCATTTTTCTAGGATTTTTCGGGAAAAAATTGCAACATTCTCTTAAATTATTGCAATATATACCAAAGTATTTCAAATTTCGTTCCGACTAGGTCTCTGACTTGGTGCCGGATCTGTTTTTAATCTGGAACCATGCCAGAGTAACGCCAGTCATGCCAATTTGTACCCTTTATCCCGAAATTAGGATCAATGAACATACTTGTGCTATTCGGGAAGAAAGTTAGAGGCTTTTTTAAAAAAAAAAAAAAATTAAGGCTTAAAACACTTATTGAGAAATATCATTTAAGAACTCTCCTTTACCCTAACAGGCAAGGAGTATGCTTTCGAGAGCTTGCTCATATTAATGAGCATGCACTTGATGAGCATGTTCGTGAGCGTCAATCATAGTTTACTTTGCACACTATTTATCTGCTGGGGTTAGGGGTCGTTTCTTAAATACATAACGTTCTTTAGGATGAGGGACAGCCACATGGCTTAGGACGGTAATGAAGAATATTTATAAACTTTGTGATTCGATCATCAAAAGAGGCTTATGAAAAGCTTTTTGTAGCAACCTAGTCTCTAAGTTGGAGCATGGTTCCAGTAAGTGTAAGGATGAGAGGGTTGAGATTTTATTACAAAGGGGTAATCGGAGTCAAATGGACAAATTTTTGCATTATATAATAAATGATTGACTCTAATAAGTGACCTGACGTAATATATGACCTGGAAAAATTCTTCCATTCATATATCAACCAAAAGTAAGCTTATCAAACTCTCATTTAAGTGGCATTAAGCCTATCAAGACAAAGTAAATCCAATAGCACTTATCAATTTCGAGAGAGTAGAAAAGCAATTCAAAGAAGGGAAAGAGAGAAAAGTATCAACAGCTTTTGTTACAATTTTTCCCTTTCATATATATGTATATATGTACAATATAATATTTATTCATTCATCCATAATA